>NC_090923.1:424905964-425208994 GCF_040938575.1 Ambystoma mexicanum
GCTTTTCTCCATTTCTCCCCTGAGGCTCTCACTACTTTTCTCTATTTGTGCCCTGAGTGTCTCGGTGGATGTTTCCATGGCTGCCCTGGAACCCCCGCATTCATTTGCATGGTCCTTGAGTAGCGTGGACACTTCCTGCTGTTGCTCGATCAGCAGGTCGAGGGACTGTTGCCTCTGCTGGGCCATGGACATTTGCGGTGGTGTGACAGGGGGGCTGCTCAACACATGTTGCCTTGGCACAGGACTTGTGGGGGTTGGCCAGTCGTCGTCTTCAGGGTGCCCCTGCGTGGTTTCGTCATGGTGTAGGGGATGGAACATGCAGGGGGATTGGGAAAGGTCATGGATGGTACCTACGTCGCCAGCACTGTTTTCCGTGTCGGAGCATGCTGGCATGACAGCTGTGTCACCTATGGTGCTGCTACCACCAGAGGCAGTGCCATCAGATACGTTCTTTGGGGGGACCTGTGGTGCTGGGGTTGTGGACTTGCTGGCTGCTGGGGTGCCTGTTGCAGTCCCCTCCAGTGTGCTGCCACTTGATTCCTGCTGCTGCCGTGTCTTGATCCTTGCACCTGAGGTGGAGGCTCTTGGGACGTTGGTCCTGGCCCTCTTTGCAGGCGTGCTGGTAGGGGTGTCCTGCAGCTCGTCGTTGGTATCGGACCCTGTGGTGGAGTAAAGAGGGGCGAGCGTTAGTTATGGGTCTGTCGGATTTGGAATGGCAACGTATCAAATGCATTGGGGTGGTACATGAGGCTGATTTGGGACTGGGCCTTGGAGGTGGTCTCATTTTCGTGTGGATTGAGGATGCATTCATTTGGCTGCCTGCAGTTAGGGGGTGCATGCTGCACATGTAGGGGTTGTTTATGGCATCTTGATTGATTTGTTTATTCATTCTGACTTTTAGAGGGCGCTGTCAGGGCAAAGTATGTATTGCACTATGGGGTCACATGGTACTGCACATGTTCGTGGTTTGTGGATTTCGCATTGTTTCTCTTGGCCAACCTACCTGATTCTCCGGATGTCGGCACTCCTTTCTCCATCCCTCCGACTCCCTCTATGCTCTCCATTCCTATGGTGGAGGCGCAGATATCCTCCCAGGGGGTCAACTTGATGGGCGACTCAGAACCCCCCCCGGTAGCTGTGGCGATGTTCCTGTTCGCAGAAAGTATGCTGCGTACGCGGATCCGCAGGTCGTCCCACCGCTTGCGACATTGCTGTGGCGTGCGGGGTGTTGTCCCCACCGCACTTACGCGCTGTGCCACCAGGGCCCATATGGCCTTCTTGTTGGCAAGGGCCGTCCTGGTCATTTGACTGGAGAAGACGACGGCGGCATTTTCCTGGAGGGTCTCGGTGAGCACGGTCAGTTCCTCTCGGGAGAAGTGTACCTGCCGCTTGCGGTCACACGCTTTCTTGGCTACCTTTCCCATATTTATTTTTTTAACTGGGGTTGCTAACGGGTTGGGATGTGTGTCAGGGTCGGATTTTTAATGGTTGTGTTGGGATTCGGATTTTATAGTTGTGCGGCGTGCTGTTTCCCGTTCCGGCCACATGCTTTTACTTCCGTTTCCGTATATTTACGGTGCCCGTAATTTGCGGTGCCCGCTCGTTACGGTGACCGCTCATTACGGTGACCGCTAAGATGGGTGGCGGTATTGCACCTGGTGCAGCGTACGGCGGCGGTAAGGGCCGTTTTGGGGTCATTTCCGCCATTGCAGCCTTTCGGATTCCGCCATGGCGTAATGCTCGTGCCCGATGGGTCGTAATTAGCCGCACTTTGCTCCTTCGTGCAATGGCGGAAACGCTATTTACGCTGTTGCGGTCCGGTCAGTCACTTTCCGCCAGGGTCGTAATGAGGCCCATAGTCTTTTAGGGAGCTACGTGAAGCTTGCCAAATGTCAAGGTAAAGGGAGTGCTTGCAGCCTGTGACTTCAATACAGAGATTATATTTTCATTTTGTTACAGGATCATTTTTCTTCCCTCACTAAAGATGCCTTGATTCCACAGAGGACCTTGAATAGATTTTCAGCAAGAAAGCTCCTTGTACTTTCTAATCCTGGCATTGTATAATATGGCACAAAACATCAAATCCCATGTCATGATGGTGTGCCAAAGCCTAGATATCGTTGTGGTGGATGAGCATAAGATGTGTTCATCTTTTCATGAAGTGGTGCGTTTTCACTCACATCCTTTGTACTGCTGTAGATGTCATTGTCAATTGGACCCATAGACATAGTGTATGACCTTTGTGGCCTGCTCCTGGTTAATAATCAACACTATATTTATGGAAAAATGTAAGCCTTTAGTGTACCTTAATTTTGACTATTTATATTATGGGCCATGACAGATATTTTGATATAAGGTGGGTGGGAATGCTGCACTCACCCCTGATCCTGCGTGTACCACTTTTCTGCACTAGCCACATTTTGGTAATTTCTTTTGCCACTTGTGGTGCTGTATTGCACTACACCTACATTTCAGTTGCAAAGACATGCACTGTAATACTGTACTATACATTGATACCAAGGTACCTCCCCCGTAAGCAAACTGTTATGAAGCGTTCTTGTAACATGGAACACCTGTGTGGAATGTATATGGGGCATGGAGGCTCTGGGCTTTGGGGTAAGGCAGTTGGAGAAACGGAGTTGGAGAGATCAGATTGTGCTGTGGTTCGTTATGTAGATTCTTAATACATCTCTTATGGAGCTTACCTTTTGGTGTCTGCTGTGTTTCATGTTAATGGCAATGAGTTGACGACCCTGGCTTGGGAAGTGGAGGTCCATTTGGTGCAATCCGGGACATCTTAAAGACTTCAGAGGCGGTGTGCGTGGGTCCCTAAGCCTCTGTTACCCCAACCGTGCCACAAGTAAGAAGTCCGGTGGAGAGTAGATCCAGTTTTGGAAGTGGAGCAGCTTGAGACTCTGCTGCTCCAGCAAGCGTGCTGTAGCTTCAGCGCGAGCTTGGGTAGAGGAAGGGACCTGACGGCATGACGGTGAGTGCAGGCATTTCAAGCTGATATCAGGTTGCCACAGCGACCCATAACAACGTTTTGGCAGCGCTCATATTAAAAGGAGAATAGGTGGTGAGCCGCCAGAGTGCTCAGTACGCTCACAAGAACATGTTCCCATCAATTTGCATACCCCCCTATGGCACATACTCGTCCCAGTGATTGGAGAAGAATTATAATATTGCAGAAGGTTGCAGAGGCAAAATAACATTGCAGAAGGCAAAGTGAAAACAATGGCTATGCCTGGTGTACCTGGGCCCTCTATTTCTATGGCTCCTCCTGGCAATGTCAAGGTTAAATGCAATCAATGGAAGAAATGGTTTTGGAAATTCATTTTCTAATGACAGGAAGGTCTCCTTGTGCACTTTTTGGGTTATGAGGGCCAATGCATCTTTGAGATGCTTCCTGCGCTGGCTGGTGTGGGTGGTGGAGATGCAGCCAATGAGTTGGAGGTGGCCCTCATTAAAAAGGGATGGTGGTGTGCAGTGGATAACGTCATTGGTGGTGGTGAAAGAGCCATCTTGAGAGTTGCAGTTGTGTATTGGCCTGTGTGAGATGAATAGGTGTGTTGTGATGGACAGGCATAGTTTACCTAGATCTTACAAAGATGGATATGGCTTCTAGATTTCACCAGATCAAATTGAGTGTAGAAAATTGACAGTGTTCATAACACATGAAGGAATTTTCCAATAGCAGAGGATGCTGTTTGGTCTTGTATGAGTATCATCAGTGTTCTAAAAGGTGATTGAACAATTTTTCAAAGAGATGAAAGCAGTATTCTGTTTTCAGGATCATGTGTTAATTTGTGGTGAAACTGAGAATGAACATAATATGATTGTGGAGCAGCTGTTGGAGATCCTTGAACAGAGAGGTGTGACATTGAGAGAGAAGTGTGTGTTTAAAAGAGACAAGATGAAATGCATAGGTCATTATGTATCAGAGGCAGGTGTAGGTCCAAAGACTGAGATGGCAGATGCTAAACAAAAAGTCAGGAGCCAAAGTCTAAGGGAGAGCTGTGAAATTTCTTAGGGATGAAAGAATTTTATCAGAAAAATCGTTCAAAACTTTGCAGATAAAGTGACTGGAATGAGAAAGTTATTTAAGAAAGGAGAGGAATGTGTGTGGGATGACCAGTGCAAAAGGACATTTTGTGGGATTAAGCAGGAAAAAGACTTGGCGAAGGCCTTGAAAGGTTTTTACACACAGAGAAGTGTGATTATGGTTGATGCGAGTGATAGTGGAGTTGGAGCAGTTTTATCACAGATCAAAGAGGATGTAATGGAAGAGAGTATTGCTCATGCGCCCAGAGGGTTCAGAGAAAAATTATTCGGTTTCAGCAATGTTGAACTTGGCATGCCATGGGGCTGTGGAAAGGTTTTGTAACTTTGTATGGGTATGGAGTTTGTTATCCAGACTGGCCATAAACCTCTTAAGTGTATTTTTGAATCAAAAGGCTTGAGTAAAGTGTTGAGACATGTGGCTAGCTGGGTGCCAGGAATGCAGAGCCACAGGTTTGGTGTGAAGGTTTTTCTGGGTCACGGGAATGTGTTGACTGATAATTTATGAAGATTGGAAGGTCAAGAAAAAGGGAGTGAAGTGAACTTTTCTCACATGTTTTTTGGAAACCATGATGGTATTGTGAAGAAGGAAAAGTGGTTGGAGGCTGCAAACAATGATGAGGCCTTAGAGCATGTGAAAAGCTATGTGGAATCCGAGTGGCGAAGTAAGTGGATGCTGGGGCAGAGCGAATGGTCTTTTTGGGAGAATTGAGATTAATTGTGCTTGGTGGGAGTTTTATTGTATCATTTGTGGCGTATGGTAGTTCCTTTATCTACCAGGTTTGGGTTCTGCGGAAAGGCAGTTGGAGAAATGGAGCTAAAGAGAGGCGGCTGGGGGTCGTTAGGTAAATTCTTCATACATCTGTTATGAAGCTTACCTTTTGATGTTTGCTGTGCTTCATATTATGAACCTATTCATGGGTCTTTTTGAAAAACCACCTTTATATGACCACCAAATTAGGACACTCCATAAACATGTGAATATCTGGCTACGGTTCACAGACATCTTTATAGTGTCAGATGAAAGAGAGAAGGAGCTCCACAGATACATAGAAATTCTCACCATTAATAACTTTAGTGGAAGTCTGGCATAGCATAAATATGAAACCGCCTTTTTGGAACTTCCTCTATATACAGACGAGGACACTATCAAAACCATACTTTCAGGAAATCCTGAGCGGCTGATGCAATTCTGCATTGCACAAACCATCATCTTCAAATTACAATTAATACCATCTCACCAGGTAAATTCACCAGAGTCAGGAAAAACTGTAGCAAATCAGAAATCTTGCAACATGAGATTTTTGCAGTGCTTCTTGTAAAGACCGGAGGGGGGTGTCTGTACTTCTGCTCTCTATATGGTAGAGGAGAGGCACAGAGGACCCCAACCAAGATTCTCTATTATTGGTACGTGGTCGAGCAATCAAGGCCTAGCTTCTCAGACGGTGATGCAGGCTGGGTCTTAAGTGCACTGTAGTCCTCAAGCACCCACAAAGGAATGTCTGCACACTGTATTGGTTAAAACACAGTCTTTATATAATTAATATTCAAGGTTATGTACACTATCACAATAACTCACTTTGTGCTCAGAAAATCAACAATGGTAAATATATACAGTTCTACATTGGTACCACAAATATTATCAGAGCTCATTAAAGTGCATCAGCTATACTGTCAAAAAGTCACACAGATCAATAAAGAGGAAATCAGCAGTAGAGAGAGGAAGGAAAGCAAGACGGTTGAACAATTGGCAGAATACTGGTCGCTACCGTTAAACACAGCTCGGTGTGAAAATACCCCCACCTGGGCAATCTGTAGAATAAAGATACAAGTCCAGTCCCTATATTGTTCACAATAGACTTCCCAATAGTTCTGCAACCCCAAAGTCCCTGGCGTTGTAGCGTTCCTTGGCGGGGAATCAACGGCCCTTCTTGAGTGCCCTCCCTTTAAGGCAGGAGTCACGGGTCATCAAACGTCCGATGGAGAACCGGGTGAGCTATGACGGTGAAGTGGCAGCTTCATTGCTAGCGGTGCTCGTTGACGGGGAAGCGTAAACGTCCTACAAGGAAGAAGCGTGCGGGGCACCTCAGTGTCGACAGTGGCGGACAACAGTCCGGGTGCTTCTCCTTAGGATTCCGCAGCAGTCCCCGTCTCGGGTCGGCAGCCTGTCCAAGGTCTGTCTACCAGGGGGCTTTGGCAAAGATCAGCTGGTGACGATGGTCCCTCATAGCTCGGGAAAAGGGCTCCTTACCAGGTCCTCTCTGGGTCAGTCCTTGGAGACACAGCAGCTTTCAGATTGATGAAGGAGAGCAACAGCAATTCTTCTCTTCCAGCAGGGCTTCAAGGTCAAGCTTCAGTTACTCCAGTTACTCGTCGTATTGGACTTCAGCTTCTGAACACGATTCCTAGCAGTGAGAGGTCCCCAGATATACTGTTGATCTCCCATTCATTCCACTGGGTCATACTCAAGCATCCAATCACGACTAAGGGCATTCAGGCAGGCAGGCAGCCAATCAGGCACACAATGCATTCAGGCCATTCACTTCTCTCCAGACACTCACAACAAGTTATGTGTATTGGGACAAGTACCCAGCCATTCAACACTCCACACTGCATTCATACCAGTTTCGGGCAGGGCTGTCTCAGTCATTGTATCAACCACCAGATACTAGACACCCACAACATAGAATGTGTATTCATCACACACTCCATTCACCCAGGTCCCACCCACAGGTGTACCCACAACATACGGTTATTGGGAAGGCTCCACCCAGCCTGGTCAGCACTTCTCCACACTACCACATATGGAACGTGCACCCAACAGCCAGTCAGGGGGAAGGGACAGAGTCAGGGCTTCCCAGGACTTTGGAAAAACAAGGTAACAGGCAATAGAAAGCAAGAGGCCACGGGGCCATCTTGTTTCCTATCAGGAATCAACTGATTCCAATGGCAGTGCCTGGGTATCCCAAAATGGAGGATACTCAGAGCACCTGTCAAATTCAGCATGGAGCTGCCACCAGCCCATACCCTGCTCTGTGGGCCACACACAGGTGCCCATAAACATACACTAGGGGCACATGATAGTACCGACACCCATGGGTGCCATAAGGGTATCCCATGGGTCTGCACACCAAACCAAAAGAGAGATTTGCACCGCCAGGAGTCCAGGAGTCCCACAGTAACTCCTGCGTGGAAAACACGAAAGAACACACAATAAAAAGCAGTAAAGGACAAGGATACGGAAGCCCTGTCCCTCCGATACATTTCCAGCATCACAGTCGCCGCCCCCCCCAGACTGAGGTTAGGGTGCCCAATCTCCCACGAGATAGACAGCCTCATCCAGACGGTCAACATACCTTCTGGAAATGGCATCTGCGTTATCGTGACTCTTCCCTGGTATATGCTCTATGGTAAAATCTAGCCCTTGCAGGCTAATGGACCACCTGAGCAGGTTCGGGTTTTCACCCTTCATCTGCATAAGCCACTTCAGGGGCTTATGATCTGTCTGGACCTTGAAGGTAGACCCTGTAAGGTAGGGCTTAAAATGCCTAAGGCTCCAAACTATGCTAAAACATTCCTTTTTAACAGTAGCCCACCTAAGTTCTCTACCATTGAGTTGTCTACTGATGAATATGATAGGATGTTCCCTTCCTTTATCATCTAACTGGGACAAGGCAGTTCCAATTCCGGTGTTGCAGGCATCCGTCTGAACGATAAAGGGGCGGCTGTAGTCAGGTGCACACAACACAGGTGCCCTACACAGACTTTCTTTCAAGCCATCAAAGGCCCTCTGACAGTCTTCAGTCCAATTAACCTTCCAAGATTGTTTGGGTGAAGTCAGAGCTGTCAGGGGTGCAGCTATGGTTCCATAGTCTGCCATGAAATTGCGATAGTACCCAGTGAGCCCAAAAAGGCTCTCACCTGGGTTTGAGTAGTGGGAGTCTCCCAGTCATGTACATCCTGTACCTTACTGGGGAGAGGTTGGATTTGACCCCCTCCTACCTCATGACCAAGATATGTGACTTTCCCCTGAGCTATCTGGCACTTGGTGGCCTTGATAGTGAGGTTAGCCCTTTTCAAGACCTGCAACACCTTATCCAGAGGTGTCAAATGCTCCTCCCAGGTAGAACTGTAGACGGCAATGTCATCTAAGTAAGCCACACAAAAGGCTTCCAGCCCACTGATCGCATGATGGACCAATTCTGGAAGGTGGCAGGGGCATTCTTCAAACCAAAAGGCATGACCCTAAACTGGTAGAGTCCCTCTGGTTTTGAGAATGCTGTCTTTTCCTTGGCATGGTCCTTCAGAGCTATTTGCCAATAGTCTGAGGTAAGGTCAAAGGTGCTCACAAATTTGGCAGCACCTATGGTGTCCACGAGCTCATCAGCCCTGGGCAATGGGTGCACGTCAGTTTTGGTGACGGCATTGACTCCTCTGTAGTCCACACAGAACCTCCAATCCTTGGTACCTGCCTGGGAACTTGCCTTGGGGACAAGCACCACAGGACTGGACCAGGGACTGCTGGAGGGTTCAATAACACCCAGATCCAACATCTTGGCTACCTCCGCCTGGATGTGGTTCTTAACGGTATCTGACATACGGTAGCACCTGATTTTGACAGGCACACTGTCACCAATGTCAATTTCATGCCTACAACACGGTGTAAGGCCTGGTGTCAGCGAAAACAGAGAGGCATACTGCCGGAGCAAAGCCCTGCAGGCCTTCTGTTGCTCTGCTGTCAGATCGGGAGAGAAATGTACTCCCTCCACTGAGTACTATAAGGGAGTGAGAACTGGCTACCCCTCTCTCAGTGATTGTCACCTAACGCCTAGTCAACTACAGTATATTATTGAGCACAATACATCACTTCTCAATTAATGCAATTATTGCACAAAACCCAAGGGAACAGAGTGATAGAGAAACAAGGAACCATCTTATGTCACAATTACAATACATTCGCAAAATGTCATTTAAATTAATTTATTCAAAATCGCAAAAAATCACCAGTAGTTAAAACAGGTGGAAAAATGCACAATTTACAATCTCTGTTACACAGTCTTAACACTTATATAAAACACTTATATAAAAAAACAGACAAGAACAAACACGGTCCATTTCATGTGGGGTTCAACAAAATAGTCGTGACCACTCTGTTAATTGGAGTGGTTTGGCAGATATTAGACTATCTATTTAGGTTAGTCTATTGTCATGTGTCGACATGTTTCGGCCATCTCTATATAAGACACTATCCCTAGTGTCCCTACAGACAATCAAATATGGGCCTTCTTCAGGACAGACAGATTTCTTTTCAGAAGATCAACTTCTTTCCAAAATCCCCGTTGCCAGACAAGTACAATCTAAAAAGACAAACAAGTGTCATTTATTACATATTAAAAATGAAGATAAAACATGTTCCGTTCTCAAAAAACAACATCTCTGGTTTCTTGTTACTACTATTTAACAAGGCAACTAATAAAATTAATGCACTCATAATTTATTGGGTTACTCAAACTGTAATCATTTGCAAAAAATACTGTAGGTGACATAGGCCTTTACTTACATCGTGACAGCACTAGAGCTGGAGCTTTTTAGTTGTGTCCCCCTAACTGGAGACAGATTGCTATTTTCAGGTGTTTTCGCAAACACCACTTCAGCCGAGCTGATTTAGGGTTTGGACAGGCTCTGCAAAAAGAAAGAGCCCAAAGATCTACTTAGAACATGTTATTTATGGTCTTTGTATTAATCAATTAAATCTTGACTCCTTCATTCTAATTACACAAGGTGAAATTTATTTAATTCGGTCATCTTTGTTCAACCTCTACAGATAGGTCTTAAGGACATTGTATCATCCTGTTTCATTCATATGTCTTATTTTGGATATCAGGTCTTTAAGGAGCAAGGATGGCACATATCCACCAGTCACTTTGCTGGTAAATGCATTTTATTCAAATTTAAAAAATGAATTATATTCAAATTTAAAAAATGAGGTGCAGCACTTACGTGCTCTTGCCTAATCCGTTGTTCAAAGCACGAATGATTTGTAAGTATGCCCGCGCATGTGCACTTTTTCTTGGGCACGAAACCGCATGAGTGTGGCGTCCCTGTATATTCTGAACTAGCGTCAGGTATATCAGACCTGAAAAGAGATCAACACAACACGAAATTCAAGCGTCGTTCAGTATCATATATGGCCTTCCTTATGCATTTACACTACGTATCACGAGTGCAGGCACAATCAGGTAAGTACCTCCTGTGTGCATGGTGGAATGCTGCATTAATTACAGCCCACCCACAAGTACAGACGTACGACCCCCTCCCAGGTTTTTTAACAGGTTTCGAAAGAGGCCGTCTCCCGACATCAAAACACACATGCTGCGTTAATTACAGCGCGTTCGCGGACAGCACAGGACCCTCCGGGGCTTTCAACAAATTGATAAGAGACCATACAGAGGCAGAGGTCAAAACTCTAACTAGTGCTTACCTCATTAGGAAGTGCTCATCTCTTCTCACGTTAGTGCAATCGCGAGGCTTCCGCGAGAGTCCGATTGCACCGATGCGTGATTTCTATTTAAATACGCACTTGTACTAATCACGTGGAGTCTGCAGCTATTCCTCTTAAAGGGGTAGCGCGACTCGCACAAAAACTGAGAATGGTTTCTTGTTGTCAAACAATGTTAAGAAACCACCTTTTGCGGAGAGCGTGACCATGTCATGGGGGCTCCTGCTTCATTATTTTAGACACCTTGTTGTTTCAGAAACACGAAATCAGAAGCAATATTTGCAGGGCACAGAAATCAAGTTTAAATACGAGGTGAGGTGAGGGGAGAACTTATCTCAAAGTAATGATGGAATTCCACTCTATTGCCAGATTTAAGCCAGAGCTAGCTGTATTCAAGGAATATATCCATTTTTGTTAATTCAGGCTCAATACCTCGTCTCTATTGCCTCCTCTTACATTTGCTGGAATGGTTTGTAGCACAAACCACAGCATCTCTGTGTGCTTGTGTTTCATAGCCTCATAATGGGCCACTAAAGGTTTATTGGGAACTTTGTTCTTCAAACATGACTTGTGTTCAGAGATGCGTTGTCTAATGCATCTTTTTGTCTACCCGATATAAATTAAATTACATGGGCATTTAATACCATAAATAACCCACGAGGACCCGCAATTAGAAAAACTGCGAAACTCCCAGTTTTTTCCATTGAGATCTATTTCTTTTAGGTTATTTGTAGAAGCACAGGCGACACATTTCCCGCATTTAATGTGTCCCACCACTAGTGGCAACTGCCATAGTGTGGTCTGGGTGGATGGTTTTTCTTTTCTCGGATAAGAGTGAACCACTAGGTCTCTCACATTTTTTTGTCGCTTGAAAGCAAAGCGGGGACTGGCTGGTTCAAAATCTGACGTCTTTAAAATGTGCCAATTCTTTTTAATGGTCCGTCTCAGCTGGTTGCTTATGGGGCTAAACGTCGTCAAACATGTTATTTTGTCTTCTTGTATTTTGGGTTTTGGGTGAATACATCTATTCCTGTTAGAGTGTTTTGCTCGTTTATAAGCCGTATTGACTATTTTCTTCGGATAGCCTCTGCTTTTTAATCGCTCTTTCAGATCTTTTCCTTCTCTTTCAAAATCTGCTATATTTGAACAGTTTCTCCTAATTCGGAGGAACTGACCAATGGGAAGATTTTCGCGTAATGCCAGTGGATGGAAGCTTTGAAATTGAAGCAAGGTGTTTTTGTCCGTTGGTTTACGGAATAAAGTGTTTGACAAATGTCCACTTTCAGTCTTTTGAATCAAAAGATCCAGAAAGGGAATGGAAGATGTGTTCCATGTCATTGTAAATTTGATGAAAGGGCTTTGGTCATTCAACCATTTTAGAAACTCTTCAAGGAGAATCGCGTCTGCTGTCCAAATCATAAACACATCATCTATATATCTATACCAATGTCCGATCTGATCTTTGAAACGATTACCGGTATGGTATGTAGATGTAGCTTCATCTCCACTGAGCCATCCTGAGGGTTGCTATGCAGCAAGTCAGGAAGGGGGCTCACTCTCATCCTCCTCTTGCTCTGAAGCTAGCAAGAGACATGAGACTTCTGCTCACCTGTGGAAAGGCTTGAGCCTGTTGACATGGAATACCTGGGGTGCTACCCCAGGGACTCCCATGTCAACCAGATAATTGACTTCACCCATCTTGGAGATGATCCTGAAGGGTCCAGTCCACTTGTCTGCCAAAGCTCTAGGCTTGGTAGGCTCCATCACAAGGATTTCCGGTCCCGGAGTCCAATCCACTTGCGAGGCTTTAAGGTCATGCCAGTACTTATTTAATTCCTGGCTGGCCTTGAGATTCGCTGTTGCCTGACCCATCATCTGTGTCATCCTCCGTCTGAGGCCTAACACATAGTCCCCCACATGCTTGGCAGGACCTGGAGGGATGGCTTCCAAACCTTCTCTGATTAAGGCAAGGGGCCCCCTCAAGGGATGTCCAAAGAGTAACTCAAAGGGGCTGGAGCCAACACCCTCTTGAGATACCTCTCTGTAAGCAAACAGCAGGCATGGCAGGAGAAGATCCCACTGCTTCCTTAGGTGCTCTTCCAAAGCACCTAGCATGCCCTTGAGAGTTTTATTAAATCTCTCAACCAGACCATTGGTCTGGGATGGTAAGAGGTGGAGAATTTATAGGTTACCCCGCACTCTTTCCACATGGTTTTCATGTAACTAGACATGAAGTTTGATCCTCTGTCATAGACAACCTCCTTGGGGAATCCAACATGGGTAAAAATGCCCAGGAGAGCCCTGGCAACCACCTTGGCAGTTACAGTCCGAAGGGGTATAGCCTCAGGGTACCTGGTGGCATGATCTACCAAGACCAGTATGAACCGATGTCTACCTGAAGTGGGAGGGTCAAGGGGACCGACGATGTTGATGCCCACCCTCTCAAATGGTGTGCCAACCACTGGCAATGGTTGCAGTGGGGCAATGACACTGCCTCCAGTCTTGCCAGACAACTGACAAGTTGGGCAGGTCCTGCAGTGGGACTCCACCTCTACTCCCATCCATAGCCAGTAGAAATGGGCAGAGAGCCTCTGCTTAGTCTTCTTGGTCCCAAGATGACCAGCCAAAGGCACCTCATGCACCAACTGCAGCAGGAAGGGCCTGTAAACCTGGGGTACCACCAACCTCTTGAGGGCACCAGGTTCAAGCTTAGTGGGCTCATTAACAAGGAGCTCACCATCCCAATAAATCTGAAATGTCCTAGGTACTTCTCATTGTGCCTGGGACAGGGCCTGTTTCCTCAGACTCTTGAGAGAGTGGCACTCTCTCTGTCCCTTACAGAAGTCTGCCTGGGAGAGTCCCCCTTCAGCTAACAAGCATTGATGGTCGGGATGATCCTCCGGGTTGAGAGTCTCTCCCACAGGAAAGTCTTCTGGCTCTTCTCCCACAGGAGTTGAGACGGGATTCACCACTGGACCCAGCCCGTCCGGAGCATGGATCCCAATGGGTGCTGCCGGAACAGCAGGAAGAGCAGGGGCTCCCTCCACAGAGGTGGCCTTCTTACTCTTCCATTTCCTTCGTGCCTTGGGTTTCCCCGTAAGCGAGGGTACCGGACTTGCAGCTGGGCCCTGTGTGACCTGCGATCGGGTGACCGCCACATCAGCCATGGGTAGACCATCCGTGAACTTCCCCAACTCGACAAAATCGTTTCCTAACAAAATGTTTGCAGGCACGTGGTCCTGAACCAGGACCGGAAGCTTAGCTGTCTTGTCTCCAATCGTAATGTTGACTAAGGCTACAGGTGATAATTTGGGAAGCCCACCAGCTAACCTGGTGGTTCTCAGAGGAGCACCTACATAGTCCTCTGGCTTGAGCAGGGTCCTGTCCACCACTGTCATGCTTGCCCCAGTGTCAAAAACCTACAAGTGTTCTGTGGGATAGTCGCCAGTACTTCTGCGTACTGGTCCCAGGCCCCAAGGGACACTAAGGAAATCTCTCTGAGAGCACCGAAGGTGATTCCTGTAGAGGAGGGGAGGACAGTGGCCTCCACCTCGAGTACGGAGTAGGGATAGGTCAGGCTGACAGCCTGGACTCCAAGTGCCTTACCCTGACACCTGGGGTCACCCCTTTGGTGATCCAGTGCCCCATAATCCCAACGTGTACGGGAGTGCGGGGTACGGTACTGACTGGAACCACTGGGACCCTGCTTTGCAGAAGGCGGACCACTACTCTTACTCCCACCCACAACAGACTTATCCCTACTAGGTTTTTGGGTCTTCGGAGGGGATGGTTTTGGTTTACCTACCTGTGACTGGTTTTGGGACCCCTCAGCTTTCTGAGAGGCCCCATTTTCTTTGTCCTTGTCCTTCCCACTGGAGTCCTTAGGGGATACCCGGTGGGAGACCCACTTGTCAGCCAACCTAGCAAGCTTAAAGGGATCCAAATTGTTCTGGTCAGCAACAAACTGACGCAGCTCTGGTTAACAGGCTTCAGAAAAATGCTCAAAAAACAAAAGGTGGGACAATTCAGCAAACGTTTTCACTTTGTAACCACAATCCACCCCATCATGTTCATGTGCGCAGCACTCACCCCGTCAATCCAAGACACATTCTCTTGTTTCTTAAAATCCCTGAACCGTCTAAGGTATTGGGTTGGTGTCTTGCCAAACTTGGCAATAAAAGCACACTTCATGCACTCATACTGACCCCTTGCTTCCACACTTAGTTTCAGAATACAGTCATATCCAGTCTGAGGCACTCTGCTTAACAAACACTTAGCCTAATCTCTCTTATCAACATCATGAATTGCACAAGCCATTTCAAATGCTTCAATCCATTGGAGGATATCAGAACCCTCCGCATACACACCAACAAAATCTTTCATAAACTTTGTTGCTGGGGACCTGACCCTCTCAACGGGTTTAGCTGAAGTCTCCACTCGAGCTTTCTCTAACTGGATTCGCTGACATTCAGGGGGTAATTCATAGAATTCAGCGCACAAGTGGTGCACGCGGCTGGCGCACAGTGTGCGCGTGCGAATCCCTGCGCCAGCCGCGTGCGCTAAAATCCATTTCCGCGCACAGCGTATTCATGGATTCCAGCCACCAAAACCAGCCGTGGCGCACAGTGGCGCAGCAACCCTGCAGCAGCGCCAGTTACGCCCCCAAGAACGCCTCTCGCGCAGGGAAAAGCCATCAATATACCCAATCCAGCGCAAAGGGCTGCGCTAACCCTGTACCAGCACGGCAAGCGGGCTACGTGTCTCACTGGGGTGCGTGGGAAGTACCTCACGCGATTGGCCCAGTGCGAGCAGGGTACGCGTATTTCAGGGGTGCGCGGGAAGTTCCACACGCGATTTCCGCAGGGTACGTGTATTTCAGGGGTGTGCGGGAAGTTCCACACGCGATTTCAGCAGGGTACGTGTATTTCGGGGTGAGGGGCAAGTTTCACACCCGATTTCAGCAGGGTACGTGTATTTCAGGGGTGCGCGGGAATTTCCACACGCGATTGGGCCCGTGCGAGCTGTGTACGCGTATCTCAGGGGTGCGCGGGAAGTGCCACACGCGATTTCAGCAGGGTACGTGTATTCCAGGGGTGCGCGGGCAGTTCCACACGCGATTCCATCAGGGTACGTGTATTTCAGGGGTGCGCGGGAATTTCCACACACGATTGGGCCCGTGCGAGCAGGGTACGCGTATCTCAGGGGTGCGCGGGAAGTGCCACACGCGATTTCAGCAGGGTACGTGTATTTCGGGGTGCGGGGCAAGTTTCACACGCGATTTCAGCAGGATACGTGTATTTTGGGGTTACGGGGCAAGTTTCACACGCGATTCCATCAGGGAACGTGTATTACAGGGGTGCGCGGGGAGCACCACACGTGAATTGCACGTGTGGGTCCTCCCAGGTGTTCCCTCTACACCCTCCACGGCCCTTGCAGGTGGCTCACACCACAGGGGCCTACCCTGCACATGTCCTGCAGGCACCCCATCCACCATGGCCATGCCCCCCAGCCAACCCACATGTCAGCTTGCACTACACCCACCAACGCATGTCCCCCTGCACCCCCAGCCACCAGGGGCACCCTCCACCAGGCCCCCACCCATGTCTCCCACCACCCCCCAGCAGTGCAGGGGCACCCTCCACCAGGCCCCCACCCATGTATCCCACCACCCCCACCCCCCAGCCACCAGGGGCACCCTCCACCAGGCCCCCACCCATGTCTCCCACCCCCCCAGCCCCCAGCACTGTGGGGACCCTGCCAGCAGGCCCCCACCCATGTGCAACTCATGTCTCCCACCACCCCCACCACCCAGCCACCAGGGGCACCCTCCACCAGGCCCCCACCCATGTCTCCCACCCGCCCCCCCCACCCCCCAGCACTGTGGGGCACCTGCCAGCAGGCCCCCACCCATGTCCAACTCATGTTCCCCACCACCCCCACCCCCCAGCACTGTGGGGCACCTGCCAGCAGGCCCCCACCCATGTCCAACTCATGTCTCCCACCACCCCCCAGCAGTGCAGGGGCACCCTCCACTAGGCCCCCACCCATGTCTCCCACCACCCCCACCCCCCAGCAGTGCACGGGCACCCTCCACCAGGCCCCCACCCATGTCTCCCATTCCCCCACCCCCCAGCACTGTGGGGCACCTGCCAGCAGGCCCCCACCCATGTCCAACTCATGTTCCCCACCACCCCCACCCCCCAGCACTGTGGGGCACCTGCCAGCAGGCCCCCACAAATGTCTCCCACCACCGCCACCTGCGAGCAGTCATGGGGCACGCTCCACCAGGCCCTCACCCATGTCCCATCCATGCCCCCCTGCACCTGGGTCCCACCAATCCCCAATCATGTCCGTAATGGCCATCCTCCCCTGCCAAAAGGCCCAACCAACTATCACATCCACCCACATATCAAAGGCAATTACATGTTACACACCCAATGTAAATAATGCAAATGAACACATGTCTGTCACACACAATGGCTGCAAGTGAATGTTAAAACACCCAACATGACATGCATGAAAGCAATGAGATGATACGACACATTGAAGGATGAAAAAAAAAATGTATTTAAAATCAACTTTAATGGAAATGAAATGAGAAAAACCACAAAGCAAAACAACCAAAAGAAGATGAATGTCCATGAAAAATAATCAAAAACACACAGCACAATCAAAATAAATGGTGTCCAAAGTCACAGTCAGAAAAGTAATCCAAGTGTAAATGATAAACAAAAACCATTGCTCCATGGCGATGAAAAAAATCCAAAAAATGAAAAAATCCATTGAAGAACTATTTACAAGATAATCCCGGGTCCATGAGCCCAACCAAATGAAACCTAACTATAACAACTAACTAATAACTGAACTACATACAAAAAAGTGGCGCATTGTCCAATCGCAACCAAATAAAAAAAAAGAATAAAGGAAACCTAACACTAGCTATATAACTATATACAAAGGCGGCGGGCATGTCCAGCGGCTCACTCCGTGGTGTTCCGGGCCAGGGCATCATCGAACTCCTGTTCGATGTCCTGGAGGCGGTCCTGTTCCATGGCCCCGAGGGTCCCCAGGGACGACGCCATCTCCTCCTCCAACCCCCTGCGGATTGCCTCGAGGCACTCGGCCCGCCTCAGGGCCCTCCACATGGAGTTCTCCGCCCTGACCATTGTGAGCTGCGCCTCTTCCGCCCGCCGCCGCTCCGCACCTATCTGCTGGCCCAACCGCTGCCACACGGAAGACACTTCCCGTCCTGGGTCCTCCTGCCCTCCGGCCGATGTCTGCCCTCTCCGATGTTGATGGCCCCGAGCCATGATGCCTCCCACGTTGACTCCGCTGCTGCCTCCGACGCCACTGCCTCTGCCAGCACGATGGCATCCAGGCTGATGGAATCCACCAACGCCGTCGTGCACATGCCCTGCCTGATGATGCCGGCACATCCTCCATCTGCTGGGGTACAGTTGCTGTGGTGTCCACCCCTGCTGGACCTCTGACTCCCGACTGTGGCAGGGATGGGATCCCCACCGAGCTGGCTGCATTGGTCAGGGCAGGTCCACAGGGGGCCCTGGTGGCATCTGGGCCGGAAGACGGCAAGGAGAACGACTGGCGTATAGTCTCCACAGAGGAGGAGAGGGCCGCCAGATTGGCCGACACATGCAGGAAACCCCCGAACATGGACGATCCCAATTGGGCCACGTCGGCACGGTGCTCTTCGTGATGACGTGCGTGCTCCTCCTGGGAAGCACGCACGGCATCATGAATCACAGCCGTGTGCATCGCGACCCCAATCAGGACCTTCTCCATACGGCCAGGGGTCCCCTCGTCCGCAGGTGGAGGGGAGTCAGATGACATGGACATCCCCTCTACCTGCGGACGGGCCTGGGACGGGGCATCCCTGCTGGTGCATGGTGGTGCACCCACAGGGTCAGGGACAGCAACATGCACAGGCCCCTCCACGGTGACCTGTGCTGCCTCCTGCCCCTGCCCCTGGACTGCACCACTTGCACCAGCAGGGATGCCCCCACCAGGCCCCATGTGCGCCTCAGTGGCGGCCTCCTCCTCCTCTGTGGAAACCACCAACCTGGATGGCTCCTCACCGTCTCATGCCGTAGCAGGCCCCTGTGGGGGCTCACCCACCCCTTCCGCTGCAGCTGTGGGGGCATCCCCGCCACCTTGCTCCACAGCGCCGTCTCCACCCTCTTCTTCACTAGCCGCTGCGTAGAGGGAGACATAGAACACAAGCATCAGGGTACTGTACAATGGTCCCCTAGTCAGGAAGCAATAGCAGATGAGTGCCACTGTCAAAGTACACTTCCATCATGTCCCTCCACAACACATATGTCAGTCCAGGCAAAACACACACAGTGACAGTCATGGTGCATGCCATGGACATTTCCATACATGTCCAATGGACTCTCGAAACATACAATGTAATGGAACTCACATGCATCATGGGTCATGCCTATCACGTGCACACACTTCACCTCAGTCACATCCATCTGGCCCCGTACACCCCAATCACAGTGGATACAAGGATGACTAGGCTGCATCAGTGAATCTGTACATTGTCACAGACATGTGTCATGCATCCATGGCATTCACAAGTCACAGACACGCAGGTCAGGCACACAGACATGGATACCATATATGTACCTGGCATCAGCACCCATCCCTCACCCCCACCCATGTCCAGGAACAGAGACTGCCATGCTCTCATGTGTACAATCTGCATAGGGCTCCCCATGTCGCATTTAAACACATGCAACAACTGTGCGGTTCACACATTACTAGTCGCACATGCATTACCATGATGTCCCTGCACACATACATGCTACATGGCCTATGTCACACATACAGGCAAGTATCAGACAACCAGCACACTGCAACATGCCCTGTCTCACACAGCAATGCTTGGCCACTTACCGCTCAACTCCAGACGGGTCTCCCTCTCAAGGACCTGGGCGTGGAGCGCTGGGTGTATGCATTCCAGGACCCTCATCTGAATGGAACTCATTCGGCCCCGGCCCCCCTCCACGAGGCGCCGCGCCTTTATGAGGGTCCTGGACCTCAAGTCCTCCCAGCGCTTCTTGACCTTCTGGATGGTGCGGGTTGCCACCCCCTCCGCGTTGATGGCAACCACACAGTCGGCCCAGATCCTCTACCGTCCTTCCTTGTTGGTGCGGGATGATCCGAAGAGGGCATCATACTGCCCCAGGACTTGCTCCACCAGGACACCAACTTCGGTGGCAGTGAAGCTGGTGCCCCTCTGCCCCTCTGGCCGGAGGTTGCCACTGGTGCCAGATGTTGATGTGCCGACATGGCAACCCCAGGAGCAGGAGTGGGTGGGCAACTGGGTCCTGGGGCTGGGCTGTGGAGCGATGTTATCCGAGTCGGGAGTCTTCTGTTCCAGCAGGGGTGGACACAGCAACTGGACCCCTGCAGATGGCTGATGTGCAGGCACCAAATGGCAGGGCACGGTGGCAGCAGGCAGGCAGGCAGCAGCAGATGGCACATGGGAGGCTGCTCGGGGCACTGGGGGGCATTAATTCAGTCTTCTGGGCAGGAGCGTGGTCTTCCGTGTGTTTTCGCGTGGCCAGCTTGATACGGAGTGATTTGGCACGTGAAAATCCTGCACGTCAGCGTGAAATTCGAGGAAAGGCCCTTAGCGCGTAAGTGCGTCAGCATGCGTACGCGATTTCATTGGACCAAAGGCCCTTACAGCGTAAGCGCGTCTGTGACGTTACGCGCACGGGCGTTGCCCTGGCAGGGCTTGGAGATCCCGCGTGCCTTTACACTGCTCTGTACGTGCTTTTCGTGCGGTGCGTGTGTTTTCCATCCGTTGGGGTTCACACGCTATTACTACCCCTGAAATACACGTAGCCCGCTCCCCCAGGCCCGATCGCGTGAGAAACTTCATGCGAACCCCTGAAATACACGTAGCCCGCTCCCCCAGGCCCGATCGTGTGAAAAACTTCACGCAAACCCCTGATACATACGTAGCCCGCTCCCCCAGGCCCGATCGCGTGAATAAGTTCACGCGAACCCCTGAAATACACGTAGCCCGCTCCCCCAGGCCCGATCGCATGAAAAAGTTCACGCGAACCCCTGAAATACACGTAGCCCGCTCGCACAGGCCCAATTGCTGTATGTTGCCACTTTTGTAATGCGCAGGGACGCTACTGCCTGCCTTCGTGTGGCGGACGTGTTTCGGCTTGTGCGTGTCTTTGGCTGTGCGTGGCTTTGCCCTATTCGATTCCATGAATACGTGTGGTTCGAGTGCGTGTGGGCGTTCCGTCTGCTTCCCTGCAGTACATCCCCAGTTACGCCCTTATTTTCGCGCGTTGTTCCCCATTCCGCGCGTTACGCCCTGTGTTCCGCCCACTTTCTGGTGTATGCGCCGAGGTTGTGCGCTTTCACTGTGCGCGTTGCGCACGCCTTTCGGGATGTTGCAGTGACTTGTGCGCCATGCATGGGTTTGGCGCACATCCCGAGGTAAACACGCGCAGGGACTTCCATGAATCGCACGCGTGCGCGTGCGCCTGTTTTTTTGCGCTTGCGCCTGCTTGTGCCTGCTTGCGCCTGCTTGCGCCTGCTTGCGCCTGCTTGCGCCAAGATTTTCGGTGCACGTTTGTTCCATGAATCGGCCCCTCAGTGTCCTTGTCTTTGTGTTCAAGATCCCTATTTTTGAGTTCCACTTGCTGTGCCAGCTCCTCTTTCTTAAGCTCAGCATCTATTTCCAACTTGCGATATTCAAAGGCCAATTTCATCCTTAATAACTCAAGTTCCAAGGAATTGCTGGGGTTCGGAACAGAGGCACTAGGGATGGTGGCATTCCCAGAATCAGATTCAGCGACAACCCTCGGGGTAGAGTCCTCATTGGTTGCATCCCCCCCTTCAAGAGTTTCACAATCAGTCTGGTAGTCCACCAGTGCAGCTATCAGCTGAGCCCTAGACTTATCCACAAAGTCTAACTCCCTGACTTCACAAGCACTCTGGAGAGCCTGTAAGCTCATTCGAGTCAATTTACCATTTGCAATAGATTCCATTGCTTGTAATGCAGTTATCTTGTACACAACTAAACCTTAATTTAACAAAGTGCAGATATCCTTCGTAAGTGGCGTGGTTATACACTGATTCTTAAAACCATAAGCATCCCATCGCTGCCACCAGTGTAAAGACCGGAGGGGGGTGTCTGTACTTCTGCTCTCTATATGGTAGAGGAGAGACACAGAGGACCCCAGCCAAGATTCTCTATTATTGGTACGTGGTCGAGCAATCAAGGCCTAGCTTCTCAGGAGGTGATGCAGGCTGGTTCTTAAGTACAGTGTAGTCCCCAAGCACCCACAAAGGAATGTCCGCAACTGTATTGGTTAAAACACAGTCTTTATATAATTAATATTCAAGGTTATGTACAATATCGCAATAGCTCACTTTGTGCTCAGAAAATCAACAATGGTAAATATATACAGTTCTGCAGTGGTACCACAAATATTATCAGATCTCATTAAAGTGCATCAGCTATACTGTCAAAATGTCACACAGATCAATGAAGAGGAATCCAGCAGTAGAGAGAGGAAGGAAAGCAAGACGGTTGAACAATTGGCAGTATACTGGTCGCTAAAGTTAAACCCAGCTCGGTGTGGAGATCCACCCACCTGGGCAACCTGTAGAATCAAGATACAAGCCCAGTCCATATATTGTTCACAATAGACTTCCCAAGAGTTCTGCAACCCCAAAATACCTGGCGTTGTAATGTTCCTTGGTGGGGAATCGACGGCCCTTCTTGAGTGTCCTCCCTTTAAGGCAGGAGTCACGGGTTGCCAACGTCTGACGGAGATCCAGGTGAGCTACGACGGTGAAGTGGCAGCTTCCTTACTAGCAGCGCTTGTTGACGGGGAAGCGTAAACGTCCTGCAAGGAAGAGGCATGCGGGGCACCTCGGTGTCGATAGTTCTGGACCGCAAATAGTTTCAAGAACTGTGGCTCAGTAAGGGCATCAAGCCGTCGGCGTCTCTGTGGTCTTTGGGTGGTGGGAAACCCACCGGAGGATGCTCCTCGGCATGTCGACAGTCAGGCTTTCTCCAGCAGGATACAGCGGCGACGATGTGGACGAGAGCGTCCTTGGATCAAATGAAGTTCTTAGGCAAACGGGAGCATGGCGGCTCCGGTCAGCGACGGCAGTCGTTGACAGTGGCGGACAACAGTCCGGGCGCCTCTCCTTGGGATTCCACAGGAGTCCCCGTCTCGGGTCGGCAGCCTGTCGAATGTCTGTCTACCAGGTAGCTTTGGCAAAGATCAGCTGGTGCACGATGGTCCCTCATAGCTCGGGAAGAGGGCGCCTTACCAGGTCCTCTCTGGGTCAGTCCTTGAAGACACAGCAGCTTTCAGATTGATGAAGGAGAGCAAAAGCAATTCTTCTCTTCCAGCAGGGCTTCAAGGTCAAGCTTCAGTTACTCCAGTTACTCGTTGTAGTGGACTTCAGCTTCTGAACACGATTCCTAGCAGTGAGAGGTCCCCAGATATACTGTTGATCTCCCATTCATTCCGCTGGGTCATACTCAAGCATCCAATCACGACTAAGGGCATTCAGGCAGGCAGGCAGCCAATCAGGCACACAGTGCATTCAGGCCATTCACTTCTCTCCAGACACTCACAACAAGTTATGTGTATTGGGACAAGTACCCAGACATTCAACACTCCACTCTGCATTCATACCGGTTTTGGGCAGGGCTGTCTCAGTCATTGTGTCAACCACCAGTACTAGACACCCACAACATAGAATGTGTATTTGTCACACACTACATTCACCCAGGTCCCACCCACAGGCATACCCACAACATACAGTCGTTGGGAAGGCTCCAGCCAGCCTGGTCAGCACTTCCCTACACTACCATATCTGGAACTTCCACCCAACAGCCAGTCAGGGGGAAGGGACAGAGTCAGGGCTTCCCAGGACTTTGGGAAAACAAGGTAACAGGCAATAGAAAGCAAAAGGCCATGGGGGACATCTTGTTTCCTATTAGGAATCAACCGATTCCAATGGCAGGGCCTGGGTATCCCAAAATGGAGGATACTCAGAGCACCTGTCAAATTCAACATGGAGCTGCCACCATCCCATACCCTGCTCTTTGGGCCACACACAGGTGCCCAAAAACATACACTAGGGGCACAGGGTTGTACCCCCACCCATGGGTGCCATAAGGGTATCCCATGGGTCTGTACACCAAACCAAAAGAGAGAGCTGAACCGCTAGGAGTCCCACATGAACTCCTGCGCGGAAAACACGACAGAACACATAATAAAAAGCAGTAAAGGAAAAGGATACGGAGGCCCTGTCCCTCCGATGCATTTCCAGCATCACAGCTGTTATTCCATAAATATTACAGAGGAAGTCAAACAGAAGGTCGTCTGTAGAAAACCAAAAAAGGCCAATCAGAGAAAATCAGATTCATTACCGAATACAATCTAATTCTCAAAGAAACTTCAAGTGGTATAGGGACATTGGAATCTTTTTCTCCTACAAAGAGAACATGTTAGAGAGAAATCAACTATAACCTACTCAACGCACCCATCCTAAAAAATATTTTATGTCCCAGTCATTTAACAAAGCTACATATATCACTCAAAACTGATTTTTTTTTCAATAATGTGAGACATGTGGAGTTTGTAAACTAGCCATTAGCGTATCATGTTCATTTCAGTATAATGCATGCAAAAGTAAATACGTTATTTCATAAAGTGCAAGCTCAAACGTGTCATATATATGATATATCGCATATATGGCAGAAATACAAGTTCAATGGACACAAACATCAAAAACATCTGAGGGCAGTGAAATCAAATATGTGAAATATCCTTTACCAACTGACTGGCATGAACACAACAACCGTAAAATAGTGGATACAATGAGAGATATAGGGATGGAACATGTTACCCCACTTGAGATAAAGTGCAACGATGACATAAACTCAGGGAAAGAGAGGCGTTTTGCATAAACACCTCTTGGGTAATTGAGCGTATTAATAGGGAAATATAACTCAGTTCCAGAGCGCATAAAATGAGGCAGAGAGGGGCTTTTTGGATAAACATATTGGCCCTGATTCATGGATTATTTGCGCAGAAAAAAAAACGGATTTGTGCGCCATTATGCCCGCAAATCCCTGTTTAACAAATGAAGATTTGCGGGAAGAATGGCGCACAAATACCGTATTTTTTGGCGCAAATAATCCATGAATCAGGGCCATTATGTGCTATTGAGCATGGAATAATTAATAAACTGATTACATAAACTCAGGCAAACAGGAGCTTTTTGGATAAGCATGTTATGCGCTATTATTGAGCATGAAATTAATGATACAGAAGTACCTTTCTTAAAATGAAGCCCCATTCTCAATATATTACCTGTCATGCACCTCACCAATAGGGAATGTCAGATTACCCCTATTGTATTAGTGAAAATTGCAGATAACAGAAATCACATAATGTGTTTTTTGGCAAAGGTTTATGGTAATATTTTTGTAACATGTGACATACCCATGAGTCATTTGTGGCTTCTGCCCGCCCAAGAACATCTCAAGGTACCATCCACCCCTAGTAGGTTGAAAATTAAAATATATATTTACAGGAACAATACATTAAACACAGGATTAGAAGCAAATGTAGTGTAAGTAGGTGTCAAATGAAGATAATACACATGGATGGAGAATCCTTTTCACCCTAAAAGATTGCATAAACAACCTCATTGAAGGTGCCAACATGTAAATGCACAGCATGATGAATAACCACTCTTTTGTTTATTCTGAGCGAATTCGATGGGTATTAACTAAGTGGAGACATTTTGATGTTGGTGCACATATCGGATGAGTGTTATCTATGATATTAGATGTGTTCTATTCTTGTGTAGGGAGGATAGCTCAGGGGCAACGCACTTGTCTTGGAAACAAGAAGACCCTGTGCAACTCAGCTTCGATCCCCGGTCTGCACTTAGAACCTTCTAGGTACTAAGCACATTATAAATAAACAAGTGCAACATCAGATGAAACTGTAATTGGCAAAACATATGTTGTCGCTGAGAGTCGACTATTGTGAAATATATTGTTTCAATTGCCTGACCATATAAATATACATAGGTAAATATTTGGCCACATTTTCATATGTGTACAGATAACATAAGAATGACTGGTGATTATAATGAATATTTATACCAATTCCACGCAGGAAAGAAAAATGTGGACGCTATTATTATTTGTCTTTGAGCCAGAAAACAGACGAATCCATGAGCAGGTTATTTTGTACGCTCTTTTTTATTAACGGTAAAACCCTTTACTGTAGTAGCCACATTGCACAGGAATAATCAACAATTGTCTTATAGGGGTTATATTATACATTTAATTCCTAATATAATAACCCCAGCTGCATACGCCATAATGAAGTAGAAATGATCCATTAACTGTCAACTTGCTTGCATTGACATTCCATTAGAACACCTAGAATGTCATCGTGTGCACTACAAGCTACTAATAGGCTTCTCCTTGTATATAACAATAAAATAGTATTGAGTTACATTGATAACACCATGACATGTTATAATATCACAGATCCAACATTAATACATGACATGCTCATTGAACTTAATTGGTCTTTTCCTTATGTGTCCAGCACAACTCCCCTCACTACCCACTCTTTCCTCACTGCCTCCACTACTCGTTCCTTCCTCATACGGTTCCTGTAATGCAATGCTGTCTTCTCCTTGTGCACTCTCTGCACACACAGGCACAGTTCAATTCCATCGTTCCACTGAGTTTGTACATTAGATTCTCCATGCCCAATCCCGATTCTCCACCATTCTTACCCATCCACACTCTTTCTTGTATCTTCTGAGGCAAATCTCGCTGCCTCCTTGTTTCTCATTACCATCACTTGTTCTTTGTTTAATTTCTTCCTATCCACGGTCTCAATATGTCTCTTCCCCACTTCTCTTACTTCAAAGGCATCATAATACTGAGATCATCTTGTTGGTACCTTGAAAGGTTTCTTCACTCTCCTAGGTCCCTTACACACATGGTGTTCCCCCATACTTCTTACCCTTGTGGTTACCTCCGCCCCCATTTCTACTGTGACTTTTTACCATTACTTCTGCTTGTTCTCTCTCCCCACCATCATCCAATGTGGGTACACCTTTGAATGCATTGCCCTCCCTTTTATCTTCTCAAATGGAGTTACATATGTCATCACATAGGGTGTATCTCTGTATGCCAACATCATCTCACACACCATCCCCTTGCAATCGATTCCATTTGCACACACCAATTGTACAGATTCTTTAATTATTCTATTTACTCACTCTACCAATCCATTTGACTTTGGATTGTATAACCCAGTTCTGTGATTTTCAGCACCATGCTTATTTTTTCATATCTTGCGATACCAATTGCACCCCGTTATCTTACACTATAGTTTTGGGATATCACTCTTTCACGAATATCTATTCCATGAATTCAACCACTCTCCTATATTGTCCACAAACCCTACCTCAAACCACTTTGATGCATAATTTACCATTACAATGGCAAATCGATTCTCCTGATCGGGCCCATAAAATCCATCCCTGGCCACCAAGACTGTGCTCCCAATTTCATTTTATCATCAATCCTTTCCCACAATGTCCATAATGTGCTATTTTATTAATTATTTCTAGAAATTTGATGGTGGTACAAGTCTTTCACCTTTTGCTACTCCAAACTCGGAACTACTCAATTCTTCTTTTACCTTCTGTTTTTTCTCCTCCTCTCCCCTGCTGATTTCCTTGCTTATACTGAAACTGCACTGGTTTACCTGGCCACCCTCTGATCTGGGGCCCAGGTCCCCCTCTCCACCATTCGCACACCTGCACTTGCCTCCTGGATACCCCTGCACTTGGGGACTGTTCTCTGTATCCCTACAGTCCTACCACGAGCACTTGACACCAGATGCCTGCACTTACCCTTTTCCCTTGCACTTGCCACCTGCTGGCTGTACTTTATTCTTGTTATTTATTCTATTATCCCATGTATTGCACTGTCCCCCTCCCCTTCCCCCCTGCACTTTGCCCTTCCCCCTTCCCATTCACTTGCGTGATCTGAATGAGACCTGGCCTAGTAGGATCGTTGTCTGTCTTCCCTCTGTTCCCCCTCCCTTGCCTCGTCGTGCCTTGAAACAATTGTGTATAGGCGCGTTATAAATGCCATATCATATCATATCATATCATATGTTATAGTATGCTGAAGCTTTCTCTTCCTCATTTTTTCACCCTTGCTGTGTATACAACATTACCTTTACTATTTCCTGATATTCCTCCACCTCACTTAGCCATGTTGACATTTCTATAATATTTGATATTGTCGCTTGTACCTGCACGATCCACTCTCCACCCACATCTTCCACTTCCTCACACTCACTGCTTGGTAATCTGGACAAACAATTTGCTACCAGATTGCACTTCCCCCGAATAGGTACTACCTTAAATTAACAAGCCTCGATTTGCTGCTAGCCATCTCGCTATCCTAGGAGTTGCCCACCCTGATCCTTGTCTTGTGAATAAATGCATGAGCAGTTTGTGGTCACTTCTAATTGTATATGGCACATCCCGTAGGAATGTTCTAAAATCTTTTGAGGACCAGTAGCACACTAATGTTTTCTTCTCTATTGTGGAATACTTGGTCTTGCTCTCTGCTCTTGATGCAAAAGCAATTGATACTTTAATAAATTCTTGGATTTCACTCAAAAACTGCTCCTAAACCTTGCTTACACACATCAACAATTACTACTGTCTTAGACGTAGGATCCCACCTATACAAATTAGGTGTACAAAGGTGTATTTGGCACTTCGTCTTCTATTTCCTGAACGCCTCCTCACCTTCCTCAACCCCACACATTTCTTCCTTAATATCAACATATTATGCAAAACATAAGTCTTTGTAGCAAAATTCTCTACAAATTTTCTATTTTTAGTTCCACTTCTAGTCTGAGTAACATCTCACATACCATGTTATCTTTATTCTTGGCCCCTACTAAGATTATCATCTTGAAAACACCTCACACCTCTTTTATACTATTATGCACCCATTTGCATGATAAACGCTGTCAAGATACGTGACGCACAGTGTAATTCCACCTGATGGTACGCCAATGATATATCTAGTGTGCTGTACCATCCTGACTTCAGCCATGGTCATCAACACCTCATTCACTTTGTGGCCCCCTCTTCAAGCTTTATTTGATGACAATAACCTTTCAGCTTCTTGTTGTTAAATACGTTCTTGTACGTTTCTACCCCTCCCTTTGAAGTCAATGCTGATTTGTCCTCCTGTATTGTCCTCACCTGCTGGATCATGCCTGTGTCTAATTCCATACCCAGTCTCCCTTGATGTCACCAGTCCAACAGGCAAT
This sequence comes from Ambystoma mexicanum, assembly GCF_040938575.1. Lineage (NCBI taxonomy): Eukaryota > Metazoa > Chordata > Amphibia > Caudata > Ambystomatidae > Ambystoma > Ambystoma mexicanum. The sequence continues at coordinate 424,934,945 of NC_090923.1, forward strand.
CTCCCTCATTGCCACATATATTTCCCCCTCGCCATATGCTATGGCATCCATTATGAACCCAATTACCTCAATTCAACCACCACCAAATATTTTTGGTCATATGTTGCTTCCATGCTAGACATGTTTCTTTCCTGCCCAAATCTCCTTACATTTATTTTCTGATATTATTGTGTTCGGTAAAACTCAAGAAGTCACACGCCAGTTTAATTTCCATCTTTGGCAGTACATAATCACCCTCTTCATCATCCTCCACCATCCCCACGATGTTTACAACCTTATTACACCGCTCATTTTTTCTTTCTCCAACCTATTTTACACTTCTTTAATTCCCTGCCATCTTATTTGTTTTGCACAATTTCACAAAAGGCCCCATAATTTATGACACGTTACTCTCATTGCAGGGCATTCTTTTGCATTCATTGCATGTTTTACATATCTACACCTAGTGCATTGCCCTTCCTTTATATCTTGTGTCGGTTGAGCCTTCCCTTTTTCACATTCCTTTTTTAAACCATATACTTTTCCTTCTTTGCCCTGCCTCACACTTGCTTTGTCCTTCACTTAAAACTTGTATTCCCTTCCAGTTGTAGTGTTGACTTCCTTAAGATATTTACTTGTACGTTCCATACCTTTTTGCTATAGTAAATGCTTCATGCAGTGGCACATTTTTTGCTTGACATAGTTGCTCCTGTATCTTATTAACTGGTCTCTAATATATTCATCATCTATCCCAGTAAATTCACATGATACCAACAACTCTCTCAATTCAGCTGTAAACACATCCACTGTCTCTGCAACATTTTGGCTCCTCGTGAAGAACGTATAGCTCTCTAACACTACGTTACTCTGCTTCCCAAAATGTGCATCCATTTTTTTCACAGCCTTATTATACAAGCCCCCCCTTCACCACTTCCATTGTCCCCACCTTCTCTGTGCGCATCAACATCAGGTAACTTCTTCACAGTCAGTCCCGAAGCAACACATTGGGCCTCATTATGAGGAGGGTGGTAAGGGGTTAACGGCGCCGGTAAAGGTGTCGGAGCTGTTAACTCCTTACCGCCCCATTACGAGGTCCGCTCGCAGTACCCGCTCAGGATGCCTGGTTTTACCAGATGACCTTAGCGGGTCCTGCGAGCGGCTCAGCATGCTAACAACCGGCCCGTAATTAACGGGCCCATTGTTAGCATGCTCCCCATTACGTTTGAGCCCTATGGGGGCTCAAATGGGAATGGGGATGGACTGGGTCCGGGTTCCCTGAATGGGGAAATACCGGGCCCTCCAAGGTCAGAATGGCCCTGTATTTCCCCATTCAGGGAACCCGGACCCGGGTTTGGGAGTAGCCATGCCCTTATTAAGGGCATGGCTACCTCCAAACTCGTAATGAGGCCCATTAACTTGGAGAATTTCTTTTCATCAGAAAATCGAAATATATCCTTCCAATCTTCGAATTTACATGCAGTTACCCAAGGCTTGCCAATAATTTTAGTGGTGGTTCCAGGTTTTGCATTGGCTCACTAGTTCCCTCCTCTTTTTCTATATTCAACTCCTCAGTAATTATATTTTTTCTTGTTTATTTCTCTTGCTGATCATCTCCTTCCATCTTGCTCTGTGCACGCAAGTACTTATAGAGCTGTGCGTGTTCCTCTGGCCTCCTCGAGCTCTCCACGTCTCTTCAGTCGAATTCAAATATATTGCCTGATGCTGTGATGGCATCTACATCCTAGGCACGGACACCTCTCTGGTTTGCCTGGTTTCAGTTTGACCACCACCACTCCAACGTGATGATGTCTATGAAGAATCACTCTGCGAGTGCTTGGGTAGTTCCAGACTGTATTCCCCACAGGACCTCCAATTTTCACCTAAAAGGTACCTCTAATCAGTCACCAACACCTCGCAGCAGTCACAGTTTCCTTCAAGCTGTCTCCAACGCCTCCTGCTCATGTTCCTCTACTCCTTTTTCCGATGTCTCCTGCTTCTATTCATCGACTCCTTTTGTCAGTGGTTGGCCCATTCACTGCACACACTCCAGTCTCACCCACCTCTGGTTACTGGTGGTGTTCCATCTCGTCATTCCCACATGTGATTGCTCTCTACCACGCCCTCTCTCATACCTCCACTGAAGTGATCTTTGTTGGAGATCAGCCGCAAGTCTTCAAAGAAACCACTCCAACTCTCACAGGGCTTGTTTGATGGTAGGTCCATAGACGAATTGCACCTGAGGTTATTCCTCCATCTGGTCAACACATATGTAACAATCCACAATTGTCTTATTAAGATTATATTATAAGTTTATTTCTGAATATAAGACCCCAGGTGCATATGCCAGAGGGAACTCCAACTGATTCCTTAACTGTCAACTTGAGTGCAATGATATTCCATTAGAACACTTGGAATGTGATTGCGCGGACTACTAGCTGCTACACTAGCCATATTAGCAGTCTCCGGAGAGAGGAAGACTTCTATTAACTGGGTCAACTTAAACAAGAGAGGGTCAAAGGGTGAGGTTTTCCAAAAATACAGTAAGGGTAGTCATATTTGGAAATGCTAAGTCTAAGGATAAGCATAAAGGGTTATGGTATTACTTACCTTATATATTAGCTGATAGTTAGCCCACTACGGATGGAGTACAATACTCAACTACTCCCTGTGTGTGCTTCATTTGCCGACTGATGTGAGGGACAGTCACAATAGAAGTGCTGACATCAGCCTTTAACATCTTAAATACAGTACATGTAAACCAGAATTAAACACATTCAACAACTGTTCTATTGTAAGCCACGTGATTTGTGGAATTTAAGATAAATGGACAATCAGAAAAGAACTATATTTGTGCAATTGGTGATTGTTTCGGAAGAAGGTTCTTGATAATAATGTGGTATAATTAGTAGAAGTGTGAGAGTCAGACCTGGCCTAAGCTTGGTTAGAACCAAATGCCTGGTTCTGGCTCAGCTTTAGTGTCTTTGTGAAGGAAAGGCGCAAATGAAGCCAAGCCAAGCATCATCTCATCCTCTGTTACACTTAAAGAGTAAATTAAAGTGGGACTGCAACCATTTGGATTCACAGCAACAAATCAGCTAAACGTCATTGCAGTATGTTCATTTCATTCATGTACAATAAATTCCAGGTTTCTGGTCATCAATCTAGTTATCCTTAGTCAGAACTAACGAAAATAGTACAACAGAGTGATTGTCAAATATTCAAAGAGCTGTTTGACAATCACTCTGTTTTACGTTTAACTGATTAGCTAATTTGTTACTGTGAATCTAAATGATTTTATTAATTGCATGTATATGTTGTTTTATGTAATCATGTCAACACTGAAATGAACTAGTTGATGGGTGTTGTGCAGAGAAAAGGGACACGGGCCCTTTAAGAAAAGGAGAGGGACAGAGGGAAAGGGGGCGGGGCAAGGGGAAGGAAAAGAGGGAAAGTCAAGGGGTCGGCAGTTACTGTTTAATAAAGGAGTTGTGAAGATGCACACCCGTGTCGCTGCGTAATTTGTAGGCAGGAGGCCTCACAACAACTGGCGACGAAGACAGACGGACCACGCACACGAAGAAGACTGCCAGGCAGAGAGAACGCGAGGCAAGGAGGAGCCAACGCACCCGAAGAAGGCATCCGGAGTAGCGGAAGGACCCGATGCCGAGGACTGAACATGAGGTGTGGAGGAGCCTACGCGCACGAAGAGAGCAGCCGGAGTTGCACAGGAGCCGAGTAGGAGCCCTGCAGCCCGTGGAGGAAAGGAAAGGAGACGCGCACCGCCGAAATCGAGGAGGAGCCCAGCGGGTCGCTGAGCAGCGCCCTGGAGTTTGAGAGGTGCCAGGCGCACATGCAGGTACCGAACAGACCCCACAGGCCTAGGGGAGGGAGCGAAAGGCACAACAACGTATAACGATCCACTTGAAAGCGAGGAACTTTATGCTTATGCGAATGCTTGATGAGCCACTTGAAAGCGAGGTACTTTATGCACATACGAATGCTTTAATGAGCCACTTGAAAGCGAGGAACTGTATGCACGTGCGAGTGCTTCAAAGAGCCACTTGAAAGCGAGGAACGAACTTTATGCACATACGAATGCTTTAATGAGCCACTTGAAAGCGAGGAACTGTATGCACGTGCGAGTGCGTTAACGAGCCACTTGAAAGCGAGGAACGTCACGCACCACTTGAAAGCGAGGAACTGTATGCACGTGCGAGTGCTTTAACGAGCCACTTGAAAGCGAGGAACGTCACGCACGTGCGAGCGCTAGCAAGAGAAAGGCGACAACGCGGAACTGCCCACCTGAGAGTGAGGGAAGTGAAACACACGCGAGCACCAGCAATAAGCCACTTGAAACCGAGGAGTCACTGGCACACGCCGGCGCCAGCCACACACCAAGGGACACCCGATTTCAGTGATCATGTCACAACCAGGGAGTGGTGGAAGCGCAGCAGTAGACACCACGGCACCTGCCACGCCTGGTGTGACTCCCACCAATCCAGTCTCCTTCCTACACCGCCCAAACCCATTTTCGCTAGAACCGCAAGAAAACCAAGGGCAAAGGTGGCAAGAATGGATGGACGAGTTTGAGGAATTCATGAGGGCAGTAGGAAACCAAGATGCCCCGAACAAACTAGACATGTTCACAAACTTAGTTGGGAAAGACATAAAAAGTGTCATCAAGACCATCCCTGCAGCAGAAAGGAATACATATCAAAGACTCATTGAAGCCATCAACGGTCGATTGATAATAGTCCGGAACAGAGACTACGAGCGCTACATCTTTAATGAGTGCACCCAGCTACCCCAAGAAACAATTGGCCAATTCATATTGCGCCTACAAAGGAAAATAGCGTACTGTGATTTCGCCAACTTCAACGACGACGAGGCCATCCGTCTGAGAGTGATAGAGGGATGCCTGTCATCGATATTCCGCAAACATCTTCTGAAAAAACCACTCCCTCTGAAAGAAATAGCTGGACTTGCCAGAGTATATGAAAGAGTGCATGCTCAGGCTGCACACATGGGGAACTTGAGAAAGATAGACTCCGTCGCAGCCGTCACCACCAATCAAATGGGCCGCCAACACAACAACACATACAGACAGGACCAATGGAACAACGCAAGACGCCCACCACCCGAAAAACAATGTTACCGGTGCGGGTTTGAATTCCCCCACAGAGGCCAGTGCCCCGCAATTGGCCAAATGTGCATGAGGTGCGGACAAGAGAACCACTTTCAGAGCATGCGCCGGGAGAAGACGCCCCCGCTATCAGCGTATAGACCACACAACCAGCAACCGACCACAAGGAAGTTCGAGCCGCGGCCCGAGCCACTGAGACCTCTGAACCCAAGACCATACTCAGAACGAGAATACGCCAAGCCCGCTGGCAACCCCAGAACACCAAACAATCCTGGGTTCATCAGGGCGGTCGAAAACCTACAGGTGGACCAAACCGATGCACCGTACGCCAACCAAGAACAAATATATCACATGCAAACGTACCCTGAAGAGGAACCCCGAAGGGAAGATAACACCAGGGACCCATAAGAAAACCCACCAGTCGAAGAACACCCAACAGAATACCTACCCTATGCGGAATACGACCGATACAGCAGGGAATATGTCCGACTTATCTCGGAGGCCTCCGACGACAGCACGGCACCCAGAGTGACGGTACACCTGGGAGGAATAGACACACCATTCCTCGTGGACACGGGCGCAACCGTAAATGTCATGAGTCACCTGGCATACGAGCGTCTAGCAAACAAGTTTCCCCTACAACCATCTTACGCCCACATATTCCAATGGGGCGCAACACAGCCACTGACCTCAAAGGGACAGTTCACATGTGACCTCATACACAGGGGCAAGAGAGTACCGACCGCGATACATGTCATTCACAGCTCAGCAATCGGCAGATGCCTGCTGAGCCACAAGACTGCCACAGCCCTATGCCTCATCGACATCCATTACGACGCATCGGAGGTGATCCAAGGCGTCCCGCCCAACTCCCACTTCATACAGGCCATCCACCACAGTGCCCCAAACATAGAAAACCTGAAATCAGCCTACCCGGCCCTATTCGAGGGTGTGGGCAAACTGAAGGACAACGTCATCAAGCTACACATCGATCCGAAGATACAGCTAGTACCACAGCACCCCAGGAGAGTAGGGTTCCACCTGCAGGCAAAAGTATCTCATGAGTTGCAGATGCTACTGGACAATGACATCATAGAAAGGGCAACAGGACCCACGCCGTGGGTTTCCCCACTTGTAGTTGTCCCCAAAGCAGATGGACGTCTCCGCCTCTGTGTGGACATGAGGATCCCCAATACCGCCATCCAACGGGAAAGGCACCCCAGCCCAAACATAGAGGACATGCTGATCAGGCTCAACCAAGCCACAAAATTCTCAAAATTGGATCTCAACCAGCTAGTGATTGACCCCGCATCAAGGCCCACCACGACATTTACCACCCACGAGGGCCTGTTCCGTTACAAACGACTTAACTTTGGAATCTCGTCCGCTGCCGAGATATTTCAGGAAACGATCCACAGACTGATTTGCTCCGTCCCTAACGCATTCAATTACAGTGATGACATCCTCATCTTTGGTGTCACGCAGGATCAGCATGACACAGCCCTACATCAAGTGTGCCGCATTCTACAGGACGCCGGACTGACACTTAACAGCCAGAAATGCGAAATCAACACACGCACCCTATGCTTCTTCGGACACATCTTCTCGGACCAAGGAATCAAAGCAGACCCGGACAAGATCCGCGCCATTACCAACCTGCCCAGCCCACAGGACGCCTCCGAACTCTGCTCATTCCTGGGCATGGCGGGATACTTCGCCCGCTACCTTTCACAATATGCCTCACTAACATGCCCACTGCGGCAGCTACTAAAAAAAGACCAACCCTTCCAGTGGACGGACCAATGCCAACAGGCTTTCGCCACAATAAAACAAGAGCTAGCTGCCAATCGCCAACTGGCATACTTCAATCCGAGATGGCAAACAGAAATCATTGCGGATGCTAGCCCAGTGGGGCTTGGTGCCATCCTAGCTCAAACAGATCCACAAGAGAACTCCAAAACTCATATAGTGGCATACGCCAGCCGCGCACTCAACCCCACCGAACAAGCATACTCACAAGCAGAGCGGGAGAGCCTGGCGGCAGTATGGGCGTGCAAAGAATTTCATCATTTTGTCATCGGACAAACGTTCACCCTCGTTACGGACCACCAGGCCTTGCTGGCCCTATTTGGCAACCCGAGAATAAAGATGCCTCCACGCATCGAACAATGGGGCATCCGCCTCCAGGAATATGACTATACCATCATTCACAAGCCTGGGGGCAACGCAAACCCAGCAGATTATCTATCACGACACCCGGAAGAAGCACCAGACACCGCAATGCAAGGAGAAGCCGATGGATACATCGCATACCTATCACACAATGCCCTTCCCCCGGCCATCACTGCCGAACTATTTGCGGAAAAGAGCAGAGCTGACCCCACCATCAAGGCGGCCGTCCATCTCACCAACACCAACAAGTGGCGACAGGCGGCCAACCAACACTTCGAGTCAGGAGAGGGGGGGGGAAGTAGACAGAAGAGATTTGGCAAGAATGGAAAAAATACACAACGAACTGGCCACAACAAGCCAAGGCACACTGCTCAGAGGGAACCGCCTGGTAGCACCCAAAAGTCTTAGAAAACCACTAGTCATGATCGCTCACGAAGGTCATCGAGGTGCGGCGAACACAAAAAAGATACTGAGAAACCAGGTGTGGTTCCCCCACATGGACACCATTGTGGATGACATACTAAGACACTGCAACCCTTGCCAAGTAAATGCGGCAGGCTCACCACCCTGCCCCCTGCACATAGTTCCGCTCCCTGATGGACCTTGGCAGCGAGTAGCACTTGACTTCTACGGCCCACTCGAAGAGGGGGGTCACCTGCTCGTGGCCATAGATGAGTACTCCCGATTCCCACTGGTAAAGCACGTACAATCAACGGCCTTCCACCACGTGGTAGGCCCAATAGACGAAGTATTTAGCGAATGGGGCATCCCCAACGTAGTGAAAACGGACAATGGATCCCCATTCCAAGGACAAGAGTTTAGGAAATTTGCGGCGCACCTCAGATTCCACCACCAGAAGATCACACCACTATGGCCCCAGGCCAACGGGATGGTGGAGCAATTTATGGCGAACATTGAGCGCACACGCCAAAAAGCAGCAACAGACCAAGCCTCGATGCCACAAGCCATCTCACAAATGCTACGAAGCTACCCGCATACCCCCCACGAGGCAACTGGGCACACCCCAGCCGAACTTATGATCAAATACAAACCAAGGTCCAGGCTTCCCCAACTCGAGGACTACACACCGGAGGAGGACGACGAGATACGACAACGAGAAGCGGAGAAAAGACAAAAAGCCAAAGAATGGACTGACCGGAAGCGGAAGGCCAAGGAACCCCTGATCCCCGTAGGAGAAACAGTGCTGGTCAGGCAGGCCCAACGCCGGAAAACGGACTCGAGACATCGGCCCGAGTCCATGATAGTGACGGAAGTGAAAGGACCCATGATCACCGCCCTGGGAGACCAGGGTGAAATAACCCGCAACGCGTCATACTTCAGACGAATGTTCCAAGAAGATGGACATGAAGACATGCCTCTTGAGGAAGAAGACCCTATGGACCCAGAGACCCCTCCCGATCCGCCCGAGGCGCCGCTACCGGCCGGCCAGGAGGACGAAAGGGAAGAGCGAGCCGAGCGACCCCACCGGCTAGCCAGACGGCCCACTCGGCTCATTGAAGAAATGTAAAGACGGACTTCGACGATAAGTAAGGGGGTGGTGTTGTGCAGAGAAAAGGGACACGGGCCCTTTGAGAAAAGGAGAGGGACAGAGGGAAAGGGGGCGGGGCAAGGGGAAGGAAAAGCGGGAAAGTCAAGGGGTCGGCAGTTACTGTTTGATTAAAGGAGTTGTGAAGATGCACACCCGTGTCGCTGTGTAATTTGTAGGCAGGAGGCCTCACAACAATGGGCCGCTTAAATGAAGTTTTGATGAATTAGAATGAGTGCTTGAAAGAGTCTGTATACCTTTTGTATTATCAAATTACTTTATTTTATCATTCTTTGAGAGTTCAATTGGTCTCATATAAGCAGTCAATAATGGCCGCCACTTGTGTCAATACTCTATTTGTAATGTGATCATGTGACGTTACGCGCTGAGCATCACCCCAATGCACAGTTTCTTCAAATGATGAGTGTGGGGAAAGATGCTGGTTTGCCAGATCTTTTTGCGCAATTTTTCCGCTGTTAAATCACTGAAAGGTAAGATCCCAAAAGAGGAAGGGTTCCTGACACTATGAGACAATTTATTATCAAGGTTGCCTAATTAGACTATATGACCTTTGTTGTATTGTTTATATTCTTGCACAGTAATGACTTTGATTGTGAGTGACTTGTGAATGTACACCATCTTTACGCACCAGAATATCTTGACATTTAGATTGGTAAGATATATTTTGTATTCTGTATATTAACAATTTTCCATAACTGCTGAAATGTGTATTAATTGGTATTTTGAATACTCTATTTAAGAGCAAGAAACTGTGACTAATTTTTTAGTTCTGAAGATTATCAAGACTACAGGTTAGTGTTTTTTATTTTCGTTTTGGACTTGGAGATTTTTTAAGGGAATGTGTAGGGCTAATTCAGTATACATTTTTGGATGAGATTCCACTTGTAAATTACAAAAGCGAAGAACATGTGTTTTTTCATTAATTAATTATTTACGGAAGGTTTATCTGATGGGAGTGTCAATAGGTCTCTCATTAAGTTTTAATGAGCATTTTTGTTGATGATATTTGATGTCCCGTAGCCAGGGACAGACCCTGAGCACCAGAAGTTTTATGTAAGTCATACCTTTCTATTTACATTAAGATGTTGTATTGAATGTTAGCAGTGCATTGCCACACCTGTTTGATTTTTTTTTGTTTTTTGCTTCCCACCTTTCAGAGAGTCCTTTCGTTTTTGTCTTCAGTCTCCTTTCATCCAGGACATGTGGATGCTGCCTGTTGCTCCCACTTGTGCCTGTTGAATGACAGAGGACAGCCCCGCTAGCATTTAAGCACACCTCAATCTGTGCACACTAACCAGCTCTGAGTCTGTGTAAAACAATGACTACAAGTAGCTGACCTTACATCACTCAGTTTTGTTGTTGTGACCGTAAGTCTTGAAAGTGAAGTTGCAAAGCAAAGGAGATTGTTTAGGCCAACATTACTTTGCTTTGTGGTTCATGTAGACTTTCGTTATAGATGGTCAAAATACACCTATAATCACTCTTTCTGAATAACAAAAGGTTATAGTTTATTTGTCAGCTTGTTTTATATTGTGATTTGTGTACCTGTAAATCATATTTATGAAACAGAGCATTGATTCGGATCCTTAAAACTGTACGCTTTCACACTTTTATAACTGCTAAAGATGAGAGAACATGTGCCCAATTGTCTAAATTGCAGACTGGGATTAAATCTTGACATGTGTTGGCACCCTTTCGCCCTCCAGGGTAGGGAAGCAACATATGAGATACCATGACATTATAGAATTCCACTCATATAAGCAACCTAGCTAGTATAGGCCTTACAAGGCACTGTTAGTAGAATATAGTGTTACATTCTTAAAGAGCAGGGTAACAAGATGTATATAGAATAGCATTATAGTGCCTTGAATAGCAGGAAGCACTGAAAGTGCTAGATGCCTGAGTTAACCTGTATTTGCTATTATTTGCACTACAACCTCGCAATTCAGGTGTATGTTTTTATCATACTTTTTCCTTTATGAATGACAGAGTTATTCATACATATTTAGTTATGCATAGAATTATATAGCTTGTAAATTGAACCAGCAAAGAGCACCAGCAATTTTGTTTGTTTTTCCCTTAAAAAGGATTAGAACAGCAGTTCTCTATGCATACACTTAGCAAAGGGCCTTAAACTTTGTACATACAAGCATTTGGCTGTGCTCTGATACCAGAATAACATTAGTCGCCAGGGGCACAGACCTAGGGACTGATACAGCAAAGAGATAGTTGCTTTGGGGCATCATGTCCAGAAACATTATACGGGGCACAGATAATGTGGGCTCACACACTTGGGCATTTTTAGCTGCAGATTGATAACTAGAAAGACAATGCAAACATTTTGCTTGTGACAGATAAGTCACAAAGAATTGAAAATGGTTTACCCAAGCCTAAAGCTGAAGGGGGGGTATCAATGAGATTTTTGATACACATCACATCTTAGGGGAGGACTTTAACATCCCTGTGACATAGATCTGAATTAGATGCATTAGACCCCAGTAGACTGTCCATCAAGTGACATGTTAGTATAATAATTAGGGGGATTCCATATAGAAGGTATATAAAATGCCATACAAGCCTGAATAGAAGAGGCTGACTAATCAGATGGGACAAATCAAAGGGGATGCTGTCAGATAGTCCTGTCACAACCAGCAGTCCTAAGCCACAGGTGATGTCCTGGTTGATTTAGAAAGCAAGCATTGTATAAATTCCTTTGCTTGGGAATATAACTTCTTAAATCTGTGCTCTGGCTGGTCTTTACATTCTTATGCTAAAAGATTGATTCATTTAATGTTTTGTTTACATTATTGTATTTTGCTTTTGGTTTTTGCAATTTGAGATATATGATTGATTCATTTGACTTTGTTTAATTGCATTATTGCATTTCACTCTTGCAAAGAGAGGTTATGATGTATGCTTTTGTTTAGTTTGAGTTTGAATACCTAGCATTTGCAGGTTTCCTTTGCACTTAGTGTTTTAAGGAGAATTTGTACCCGGCGAGGGCACAATCAGAATGAAAGAACAATTCTGATTGGCCCTCGCCGAGCCATTACCCAGCCGAGAATCCTTTCATTCTCATTCGGGATTCCAGCCACCTTGTTCTCGCCGTCGGGCGTGGCAGCCCCTCAGCCAATGAGGAGGCTCGAAGCGGGGCCATCCCCGCTCCGAGCATCTACACGGCTGAGACGCTGCTGTCACCCCCCACGGGGACTCATGTAGGGCTTTTTTTTCCCCTTTCCTCCCTCCTCTCACCTACCAGCCCTCCCCACCCCACTTACCTTCTATCACTTGGTACCTGGTGGGGGACGATGGCAGCCTCCAGGTGTGTGGAGACTCGGAGCAGTGCCATCCCCGCTCCGAGCCTCCACATGGCTGGAATCTTCCATCGTCCCCCGCCGGAGACCGCGGTACATTCTTTTTTCTTCTTTTTTTTCCTTCCCCTTCCTTCCACCCTCCCAACCCCACTTGCCTTCTTTTTTTTTGGGAGTTGACGCGTTGGGAACACTTCTGTTTCCAGCGCGTACACTCCCGATGGCCGCCATGGAAAGGGAAAACGGACTTCCTTTTCCCTTTCCCGGTGGCCATTTTCTTTGTCTTTTTATTTAAATTGTAGCGTTTTGGGACAAAAAAAAAGCTAACCCGGTCATGCAGTTCTTGCGGGCCCGGGTACTAATAGCTATATGCCCCTCGTGGTGGGGGCATTACTGACTCAGGTAATGCCCCAGGGCCTTCATTAAGGCCCTCCCTTCGCTCAGTCCTATAACTATGGGCCCCGGGGCATTACCTGAGTCGGTAATGCCCCAGCCGCTTGGGGCATATTGCTTTATTGTGATTTGCTTATGAGGGTATGAACAAAACAGCTTTGGGGTTTTTGAAAAGTGGTTTCTTGCAGCCCCATGCCATGAATATAAGCAGATAGAAATGCGGCCTATACCCTGTGAGGGGATTGATTTGATTTGTTGGTGATTCATTAGAAGAGCAAACTGAGGGATATTATATACAACAATAGTCATTTTTGACTGAATGTGCATTGTGCAAATGTTGTGTTGATGTATTATACTATTCTGTTTGTTCTCTATCCATTACTAATATGCATGTGAGGTAACACTTTATTCAATAATTATAATAAGGTGCAAGGGCGGTATAAATGTGCTTATGTGAAAGAGTTGAGGGGGGCAAATGCATTGATTTACCATGAGGCAAACTAATGAACTAATTAATTAACAAACACCATACATAGCAGTGCATACATTGTTGTTGTACTCAGACATGAAGCAATGTCTTCTAGGATGGGAGCCAATGACCATGTGCATCCGTGCTGCGTAGAAGGGTGCTAGACCTTTTCTGTTAGCTGTGTTTCAGGCGGAGTGAGGGTTCCTTCACTTCAAAGGACAGCACTCTTAGTGTGCCCGGTGGTTCCAAGGAAGTCGCAACAATCCCACCTTTCAGAAAGTGTGTGATCATGGGATTTTTTTTTAAATGTTGCTGTGAAGCAACTTCCAAAATTGGCATGCCAGGTATAGGATCCAAGACATCAGGTATCTATGTTCTGGGGGCCGGAAGGAGGATATCAGGTATTGGGTTTTTGTTATAGATGATGAAGAGGCAGGTATGGGTTTTGTGTTTGAGGGTGAGGAGCAGATGCACCGTATAAATCTTTTGTCACCTTGGTTTATATTTGGCTCTTTGACACGCCATGTCCCAGGGTCCAGCTGCGGGTCAGCTATATCTATTAATTCTTTGGCTCCCCCACCTCTAGTAATTAGGCAGTTTGATGTGGAACCAAATAATGATAAAAAAATGTAATACTTATGATCATGTTTGTAACTTGCAAAGAAGAATCACATCCGTGACACCACACATTTCCTACAGAAATTGAACACCATACCGTTTCACCATAATCACCTGATGTTCACCATAGATGTCAAAAGTCTGTACACGTCTATACCCCATGACCTTGGTAGGGAATCAGTTGAATGGGTACTATTGCAAGCATCTTTTATTCAAGCAAAAAAAGAATTGATCCTCACCCTGCTACAGTTTATAGCTGAAAACTCATACTTCCAGTACAAAGATCAATTTTTCCTACAGACTTCTGGTACATCGATGGGTGCCACCATGGCACCCCCTATGCTAATTGTTTTATGCACAAATATGAGACGGACCACATGCTCAACAAAAATGAATGGAGTAAAAACATCTATCTTTGGGTACGTTTCATTGATGACATTTTTGTAATTTGGACTAGTATGGAACTTGAATTTGACATCTTTTTTGCGTACCTCAATAACATAGACACAAGAATCCAATTCACTAAAGAGACCTACAACAGCAAAATTAAGTTTCTTGATGTACAAATTGAAAAAAAAAGCAACAGCTTACAATACCACTCTTTTTCTCAAACCCACTGAACGCAACAATTTATTACATCGTTTATGCTTCCACCAGTCTAGTTTGCTCAGAAACCCACCTTACAGTCAACTTCTACGGGTTAAAAAGATCGTTAGTGACCCTGAAGATTGCTTACAACAACAAATGGAAATGAAAGAAAAGTTCCTTGCACGTGGGTATAAAAGAGATGAACTAGATTCAGCAATGAATAGAGTGAATGCTTTGGAACGAGACACGCTTATGGCGAGTGGTCCAAAGACCAAAAGGGAACTAAAAATGCCTGTTTTTGTGTCTACATTTTTTGTGCAAAGCAACAAAATTAAAAACACCATCAAAAAACACTGGAGCATCTTTAAAAATGAAATAAGAGTACAGAATTTGTTTGATGAGTTACCAGTCTTCGCATATCAAAGAAGCAGGAATCTACGTGATGAGTTAGTTAATACCAGACCACCTACTAAAGAACTCATCACAAAATGGACTGGAACTTACCTGTGCTTACATTGCACTAATTGTAGCTTGGTACTGAAGGGGAATGTCATTCATCATCCCCGCACCGGCAGCAACATTTATCTGAAAACGTATGGCATTTGTGATATTGCCAACATCATCTACGGTATTAAATGCCCTTGTGGTAAATACTACGTGGGTCAGTCTACAAGAAGTGCCAAAACATGCTGAAACGAGCACCGTTCCTGCATTCGCAACAGTAACATGAATTCTGCAGTAGCCCGTCATTGGGTTAAAGAAGGCCACAATTTAACACAAATAAGATTCCTAATTTTGGAAGTTCTAACTAAAATTAATGCACATGAAGATTTGGGCCAGCAACTGAACAAAAGAGAAACTTTCTGGATTGATAAATTGGGCAGTGTGTCTCCCAATGGTCTCAATGAAGAGATCAATTTTCATTGTTTTATTTGAACACTTAATTTTAGTATATTGTGATTGCATTTCACCATGGGTTTCACATCAGATCATGTTTTGTAACTTATGTGCCAGTTTATAAGGTTTCATATAGCCATTGTTTATCCTATGTATCTGCAATTTATTTATATTTATGATACCATTGTTATCTTGTTTAGTAGTGCAGACACATTTTATCGGACTCTAGTCTGGGACCCAAGATGCCGCCTGCGGCGTCACCGCTCGTGTTCTGTGATAAGTACAAACACATTATTATATTTTACTTTTTATTACACCATTAGGGACATATCTCATCCCTTGGTGATGAACCACAGTACTATTCTATACATCACTGATTTTTTTCATTCCTGAGTATGTCTTCTATGTCTATTTAGATATGATTTTTCATTTTTTATTTTTATGTTTTAACACAATGTAGCTTTTTCTCACATAGATCACATTATGTAATTTTTTTATTGTTTCTCCGGGTCGATTGGGCCCCTGCAATACATGCGTACAACACATGCTGCGTACTTAGTTTACTCTATTAGCATCGTTGCATAGCAACGCATTTACAAGGGAGCCTCCCCGCTCCGTGCATGTACGTAACGTAGCATTTAGCGTTGTCCGCACCGCACGGCGAGTTTAGAAAAGTAGATCCGTTGCTTAGCAACGGTTTCACACAGAAGCCTCAAGCTCCTCACATGCGCCCTGCCTCGGCAGGATGCTGACTACAGGCCATTGCCACATCCACCTGCAGGTATGCAATTCAAAGCAGCCCTTCTTCATTAAGAAGCTTCGACCGTCATACAGATTCTGATCTGGACATTTCTGCCTTACTGACGTTGCCTAGCCGCTATGTAGTTTGTTTATTAAGTGGAACATTCATCATTTTGATATCATCCTACACACAGTACCATTGCTGCTCTGCAACAGATCACATAGCATTCAGGTAACCCCCACCACATTCCTTCTCTTTCTTGAATCATATTTAGTACATTTCACTAATTTTAACTATAATTTGTTTTTTACTATCTCCACATTACTACAACTGAAACAATTGGCGATTGGTATGTTATGTTATACTTACTTTTGCAACTAATTGTATTGTCATTCACAAATTGCATGTTTATGTATGTTTTTTTGATTGATTGTTTTGAATACAGCATTTGACTTGCCCTGACGAAGAAGAATTTCCCCGAAATGCATTGGCATTTTTAGTCAATAATTTGGATGCTGTGACATATTTGCTTCCTCACTAAGAAACCATTGGTGACCTGCTTTTTTGAAAAATTCAATTTTGAATATAAATTTGTTCTTATGAAACTACGAACAGTGCTATTTGTGATGTTTTATCATAATTTCATTGAAGCTCGATATATTTGATTAAGAAAAATTCAAGATTTAACAATCAGTGATTTTGGAATCATTTTGAAATCGCATACCCAGATTGGGACCAAAAGGAGAGCGACTGTGTGGCTTGATTTATTACCTAGCCTTCTGTTCTGCATGTTTGTAACTTGAACACACACAAATTAACTCATATTCACATTGAGTTGCACACTATTTTAAATAATGTACAATATAATAACTGGCTATAATACAGCTGAACCTGGAGATCGGTTCCTTTAATATGAGGTAATAGTATCTGAGATACTAATTGTCTTCGTGGATACCTTGTTTCAAGTACTTTTCGTGATATAGGTATTCTCACTGGTATTGCACATGTCGCAATTTTCGTTTGCCAACATATCGGCAGAATAGGGGCGAACTTCCGGTAGAGGTGCTTGGCTCCTACACTACAAAGCCCTCAGAACTAATGATCACAATCCCCTCAAGAGGGACCACTGGATGATAAACAGATCAAATATTTGAGCCAGGATGTATTGTTCATTGGAATAAGGACTAACTTTTTGGTAATGAACAATTCTGTTTGAGATGAAACACTGATACACATTAATAACTTAACTTAAGTTATTAATGTGTATCAGTGTTTCATCTCAAACAGAATTGTTCATTACCAAAAAGTTAGTCCTTATTCCAATGAACAATACATCCTGGCTCAAATATTTGATCTGTTTATCATCCAGTGGGGATAAACATTAAGCCGGTCAAATGGCACAGCGAGTAGAGAACTTGCTTTGACATCATGCAGAGCCTGCTAACGAATCCTGGCAGGGACAAACTCAGCCTTTCATCCTGCCGAGGTCGATAAATGAGCACCACACACCGTGGGTAATAATAAGCAGCGCTCCGATACTTGAGGGTTTGTAGCGCTATATAAATGCAAAATTATTATTATTATTATTATTATTATTATTATTATTATTACAAGAAGGATGGGGTATTTTTTTTCTCTTAAATAGGGAGTTAATGCATTTATTACATCAGTTGACATAATTGAGAATTAAAAACTATGATATTATTGTGTATGGTAAACTCAAGACCTCACACGCCAGTTTAATTTCCATCTTTGGCAGTACATAATCACCCTCTTCATCATCCTCCACCATCCCCACGATGTTTACAACCTTATTACACCACTCATTTTTTCTTTCTCCAACCTATTTTACACTTATTTAATTCACTGCCATCTTATTTGTTTTGCACAATTTCACAAAAAGCCCCATCATTTATGACACGTTACTCTCATTTCATGGTATTCTTTTGCATTCATTGCATGTTTACATATCTACACCTAGTGCATTGCCCTTCCTTTATATCTTGTGTCGGTTGAGCCTTCCCTTTTTCACATTCCTTTTTTAAACCATATACTTTTCCTTCTTTGCCCAGCCTCACACTTGCTTTGTCCTTCGCTTAAAACTTGTATTCCCTTCCAGTTGTAGTGTTGACTTCCTTAAGATATTTACTTGTAAGTTCCATACCTTTTTGCTATAATAAATGCTTCATGCAGTGGCACATTTTTTGCTTGACATAGTTGCTCCTGTATCTTATTAACTGGTCTCTAATATATTCATTATCTACTCCAGTAAATTCACATGATATGAACAACTCTCTCAAATCAGCTGTAAACACATCCACTGTCTCCGCAACATTTTGGCTCCTCGTGAAGAACGTATAGCTCTCTAACACTACGTTACTCTGTTTCCCAAAATGTGCATCAATTTTTTTCACAGCCTTATTAAACAAGCACCCCCCTTCACCACTTCCATCGTCCCCACCTTCTCTCTGCGCATCAACATCAGGTAACTTCTTCACAGTCAGTCCCGAAGCAACACATTGGGCCTCATTACGAGGAGGGTGGTAAGGGGTTAACGGCGCTGGTAAAGGTGCCGGAGCCGTTAACCACTTACCGCCCCATTACGAGGTCCGCTCGCAGTACCCGCTCAGGACGCCTGGTTTTACCAGATGTCCTTAGCGGGTCCTGCAAGCGGCTCAGCATGCTAACAATGGCCCGTTGTTAGCATGCTCCCCATTACCGTTGAGCCCTATGGGGGCTCAAATGGGAATGAGCATGGACTGGGTCAGGGTTCCCTGAATGGGGAAATACCGGGTCCTCCAAGGTCAGAATAACCCTGTATTTCCCCATTCAGGGAACCCGGACCTTATTAAGGTAATAAAACCTTATTAAGGGCATGGCTACCTCCAAACTCGTAATGAGGCCCATTAACTTGGAGAATTTCTTTTCATCATAAAATTGAAATATATCCTTCCAATCCTCGAATTTACATGCAGTTACCCAAGGCTTGCCAATAATTTTAGTGGTGGTTCCAGGTTTTGCATTGGCTCACTAGTTCCCTCCTCTTTTTCTACATTCAACTCCTCAGTAGTTACATTTTTTCTTGTTTATTTCTCTTGCTGATCATCTCCTTCCATCGCACGCAAGTACTTATAGAGCTGTGCCTGTTCCTCTGGCCTCCTCAAGCTCTCCACGTCTCTTCAGTCGAATTCCAATATATTGCCAGATGCTGTGATGGCATCTACATCCTAGGCACGGACACCTCTCCGGTTTGCCTGGTTTCAGTTTGACCACCACCACCCCAAAGTGATGATGTGTGTGAAGCATCACTCTGCGAGTGCTTGGGTAGTTCAGACTGTATTCCCCACAGGACCTCTAATTTTCATCTAAAAGGTACCTCCAATCAGTCACCAGCACCTAGTAGCAGTCACAGTTTCCTTCAAGCTGTCTCCAACGCCTCCTGCTCATGTTCCTCTACTCCTTTTTCCGATGTCTCCTGCTTCTATTCATCGACTCCTTTTGTCAGTGGTTGGCCCATTCACTGCACACACTCCAGTCTCACCCACCTTTGGTTACTGGTGGTGTTCCATCTCGTCATTCCCACATGTGATTGCTCTCTACCAAGCCCTCTCTCATGCCTCCACTGAAGTGATGGTTGTTGGAGATCAGCCGCAAGTCTTCAAAGAAACCACTCCAACTCTCACAGGGCTTGTTTGATGGTAGGTCCATAGCCGAATTGCGCCTGAGGTTATTCCTCCATCTGGTCAACACATATGTAACAATCCACAATTGTCTTATTAAGATTATATTATAAGTTTATTTCTGGATATAAGACCCCAGGTGCATATGCCAGAGGGAACTCCAACTGATTCCTTAACTGTCAACTTGAGTGCAATGATATTCCATTAGAACACTTGGAATGTGATTGTGCGGACTACTAGCTGCTACACTAGCCATATTAGCAGTCTGAGGAGAGAGGAAGACTTCTATTAACTGGGTCAACTTAAACAAGAGAGGGTCAAAGGGTGAGGTTTTCCAAAGATACAATAAGGGTAGACATATTTGGAAATGCTAAGTCTAAGGATAAGCATAAAGGGTTATGGTATTACTTACTTTGTATATTAGCTGATAGTTAGCCCACTACGGATGGAGTACAATACTCAACTACTCCCTGTGTGTGCTTCATTTGCCGACTGATGTGAGAGACAGTCACAATAGAAGTGCTGACATCAGCCTTTAACATCTTAAATACAATACATGTAAACCAGAATTAAACACATTCAACAACTGTTCTATTGTAAGCCACGTGATTTGTGGAATTTAAGATAAATGGACAATTAGAAAACAACTATATTTGTGCAATTGGTGATTGTTTCGGAAGAAGGTTCTTGATAATAATGTGGTATAATTAGTAGAAGTGTGTGAGTCAGATCTGGCCTAAGCTTGGTTAGACCCAAATGCCTGGTTCTGGCTCAGCTTTAGTGTCTTTGTGAAGGAAAGGCCCAAATGAAGCCAAGCCAAGCATCATCTCATCCTCTGTTACATTCAAAGAGTAAATTAAAGTGGGACTGCAACCATTTGGATTCACAGCAACAAATCAGCTAAACGTCATTGCAGTATGTTCATTTCATTCATGTACAATAAATTCCAGGTTTCTGGTCATCAATTTAGTTATCCTTGGTCAGAACTAACGAACATAGTACAACAGAGTGATTGTCAAATATTCAAAGAGCTGTTTGACAATCACTCTGTTTTACGTTTAATTGATTAGCTAATTTGTTGCTGTGAATCTAATTGATTTTATATGTTGTTTTATGTAATCATGTCAACACTGAAATGAATTAGTTGATGAGCCGCTAAAATGAAGTTTTGATGAATTAGAATGAGTGCTTGAAAGAGTCTGTATACCTTTTGTGTTATCAAATTACTTTTTTTTATCATCCTTTGAGAGTTCAATTGGTCTCATAAAAGTATTCAATAATGGCTGCCACTTGTTTCGTGACTCTATTTGTAATGTGATCATGTGACGTTACGCGCTGAGCATCACCCCAATGCAAAGTTTTTTCAAATGATGAGCGTGGGGAAAGATGCTGGTTTGCCAGATCTTTTTGCGCAATTTTTCGCTGTTAAATCACTGAAAGGTAAGATCCCAAAAGAGGAAGCGTTCCTGACGCTATGGGACACTTTATTATCAAAACAAAGGGGGGTCTGGGAATCTCTCTACCAGCACGAACACAGCCCAATGACTTGTTCTTGGGTGAATAACCCCTGGGAGAGACTCGACCAAGTCTTTAGCTCACTGTCCCTTTCACAGAGAAGAAATTTCCCTGCGTATCAGCCTTTGTCCAGCCCAGGGGCAGTCCAGCGCCGAAATGCTAGGCAATTCTCCTCTGAACAAGAGTACCATCAGTAACCCCATACACGTGTTTCAGCCTTGTTGGGCATCATCAGTGAGGTGAAACTGGTGCCTCTCTAAGGACAGTGAGCAAGGGGTCCACGTCTGGATCGCCCTGTTAACTTAGGGTGAACCCCAAAGTTAATTAATGCAAAACAAAGGGGGGTCTGGGAATCTCTCTACCAGCACGAACACAGCCCAATGACTTGTTCTTGGGTGAATAACCCCTGGGAGAGACTCGACCAAGTCTTTAGCTCACTGTCCCTTTCACAGAGAAGAAATTTCCCTGCATATCAGCCTTTGTCCAGCCCAGGGGCAGTCCAGCGCCGAAATGCTAGGCAATTCTCCTCTGAACAAGAGTACCATCAGTAACCCCATACATGTGTTTCAGCCTTGTTGGGCATCATCAGTGAGGTGAAACTGGTGCCTCTCTAAGGACAGTGAGCAAGGGGTCCACGTCTGGATCGCCCTGTTAACTTAGGGTGAACCCCAAAGTTAATTAATGCAAAACAAAGGGGGGTCTGGGAATCTCTCTACCAGCACGAACACAGCCCAATGACTTGTTCTTGGGTGAATAACCCCTGGGAGAGACTCGACCAAGTCTTTAGCTCACTGTCCCTTTCACAGAGAAGAAATTTCCCTGCATATCAGCCTTTGTCCAGCCCAGGGGCAGTCCAGCGCCGAAATGCTAGGCAATTCTCCTCTGAACAAGAGTACCATCAGTAACCCCATACACGTGTTTCAGCCTTGTTGGGCATCATCAGTGAGGTGAAACTGGTGCCTCTCTAAGGACAGTGAGCAAGGGGTCCACGTCTGGATCGCCCTGTTACTTTATTATCAAGGTTGCATAATTAGACTTTATGACTTTTGTTGTATTATTTATATTTTTCCACAGTAATGACGTTGATTGTGAGTGACCTGTGAATGTACACCATCTTTACGCACCAGAATATCTTGACATTTAGATTGGTAAGATATATTTTGTTTTCTGTATATTAACAATTCTTCCATAACTGCTGAAGTGTGTTTTAATTGGTATTTTGACTACTCTATTTTAGAGCAAGAAACTGTGACTCATTTTTGAGTTCTGAAGATTATCAAGACTACAGGTTAGTGTTTTTTATTTTCGTTTTGGACTTGGAGATTTTTTAAGGGAATGTGTAGGGCTAATTCAGTATTAATTTTTGGATGAGATGCCACTTGTAAATTACAAAAGCGAAGAACATGTGTTTTTTCATTAATTAATTATTTACGGAAGGTTTATCTGATGGGAGTGTCAATAGGTCTCTCATTAAGTTTTAATGAGCATTTTTGTTGATTATATTTGATGTCCCGTAGCCAAGGACAGACCCTGAGCACCAGAGGTTTTATGTAAGTCATACATTTCTATTTACATTAAGATGTTGTATTGAATGTTAGCAGTGCATTGCCACACCTGTTTGATTTTTTTGTTTTTTGTTTTTTGCTTCCCACCGGTCAGAGAGTCCTTCAGTTTTTATCTTCAGTCTCCTTTCATCCAGGACATGTGGATGCTGCCTGTTGCTCCCACTTGTGCCTGCTGAATGACAGAGGACAGCCCCGCTAGCATTTAAGCATACCTCAATCTGTGCACACTAACCAGCTCTGAGTCTGTGTAAAACAATGACTACAAGTAGCTGACCTTACGTCACTCAGTTTTGTTGTTGTGACCGTAAGTCTTGAAAGTGAAGTTGCAAAGCAAAGGAGATTGTTTAGGCCAACACTACTTTGCTTTGTGGTTCATGTAGACTCCCGTTATAGATGGTGAAAGTACACCTATAATCACTCTTTCTGAATAACAAAAGGTTATAGTATATTTGTCAGCTTGTTTTATATTGTGATTTGTGAACCTGTAAATCATCTTTATGAAACAAAGCATTGATTTAGATCCTTAAAACTGTACGTTGTCACACTTGTATAACTGCTAAAGATGAGAGAATATGTGCCCAATTGTCTAAATTGCAGACTGGGATTACATCTTGACATGTGTTGGCACCCTTTCTGCCCTCCAGGGTAGGGAAGCAACATATGAGATACCAAGACATTATAGAATTCCACTCATATAAGCAACCTAGTATAGGCCTTACAAGGCACTGTTAGTAGAATATAGTGTTACATTCTTAAAGAGCAGGGTAACAAGATGTATATAGAATAGCATTATAGTGCCTTAAATAGCAGGAAACACTGAAAGTGCTAGATGCCTGAGTTAACCTGTATTTGCTTTTATTTGCAATACAATCTCGCAACTCAGGTGTATGTTTTTATCATACATTTTCCTTTATGAATGACAGAGTTATTCATACATATTTAGTTATGCATAGAATTATATAGCTTGTAAATTGAACCAGCAAAGAGCACCAGCAATTTTGTTTGTTTTTCCCTTAAAAAGGATTAGAACAGCAGTTCCTCTATGCATACACTGAGCAAAGGGCCTTACACTTTGTACATACAAGCATTTGGCTGTGCTCTGATACCAGAATAACATTAGTCGCCAGGGGCACAGACCTAGGGACTGATACAGCAAAGAAAGTTGCTTTGGGGCATCATGTCCAGAAACATTATACTGGGCTCAGATAATGTGGGCTCACACACTTGGGCATTTTTAGCTGCAGATTGATAACTAGAAAGGCAATGCAAACATTTTGCTTGTGACAGATAAGTCACAAAGAATTGAAAATGGTTTACCGAGCCTAAAGCTGAAGGGGGGGTATCAATTAAATTGTTGATACACATCACATTTTAGGGGAGGACTTTAACATCCCTGTGACATAGATCTGAATTAGATGCCAGACAAGCCTGAATAGAAGAGGCTGGCTAATCAAATGGGACAAATCAAAGGGGATGCTGTCAGATAGTCCTGTCACAACCGGCAGGCCTAAGCCACAGGGGATGTCCTGGTTGATTTAGAAAGCAAGTATTGTATAAGTTACTTTGCTGGGGAATATAACTTCTTAAATCTGTGCTCTGGCTGGACTTTTCATTCTAATGCTAAAAGATTGATTCATTTAATGTTTTGTTTTCATTTTTGTATTTTGCTTTTGGTTTTTGCAATTTGAGATATATGATTGATTCATTTGACCTTGTTTCATTGCATTATTGCATTTCACTCTTGCAAAGAGAGGTTATGATGTCTGCTTTTGTTTAGTTTGAGTTTGAATACCTAGCATTGGCAGGATTCCTTTGCACTTAGTGTTTTAAGGAGAATGTGTACCCGGCGTGGGCACAATCAGAATGAAAGAACAATTCTGATTGGCCCTCGCCGAGTCATAACCCGGTCGAGAATCCTTTGATTCTCCGCCGGGATTCCATCCACCTTGTCCTCGCTGGCGGGCGTGGAAGACCCTCAGCCAATGAGGAGGCTCGAAGCAGGGCCATCCCCGTTCCGAGCATCTACACTGCTGAGAGGCTGCCGTTGCCCCCCACCGGGGACTCATGTTGGGCTTTTTTTTCCCCCTTTCCTCCCTCCTCCCACCTACCATCCCTCCCCACCCCACTTACCTTCTATCACTTGATCCCTGGTGGGGGACGATGGCAGCCTCCAGGCGTGTGGAGACTGGGAGCAGTGCCATCCCCGCTCCGAGCCTCCACATGGCTGGAGTCTTCCATCGTCCCCCGCCGGAGACCGCGGTATGTTTTTTTTCTTCTTTTTTTTTCCTTCCCCTCCCTCCCTTCCGCCCTCCCAACCCCACTTGCCTTCTTTTTTTTCGGGAGCTGACGCGTTGGGAACACTTCTGTTTCCAGCGCGTACACTCCCGATGGCCGCCATGGAAAGGAAAAACTGACTCCCTTTTCCTTTTCCCGGTGGCCATTTTCTTTGTCTTTTTATTTAAATTGTAGCATTTTGGGACAAAAAAAAAGCTGAGCCGGTCATGTTGTTCTTGCGGGCCGGGGTACTAATAGCTACATGCCCCTCGTGGTGGGGGCATTACTGACTCAGTTAATGCCCCATGGCCTTCATTAAGGCGCTCCCTTCGCTCAGTCCTATAACTATGGGCCCGAGGGCATTACCTGAGTCGGTAATGCCCCCACCGCTCGGGGCATATTGATTTATTGTGATTTGCTTATGAGGGTATGAACAAAACAGCTTTGATGTTTTTGAAAAGTGGTTTCTTGCAGCCCTAGGTCATGAATATAAGTAGATAGAAATGCAGCCTATACCCTGTGAGGGGATTGATTTGATTTGTTGGTGATTCATTAGAAGAGAAAACTGAGGGGTATTATATACAACAATAGTCATTTTTGACTGAATGTGCATTGTGCAAATGTTGTGTTGATGTATTATACTATTCTGTTTATTCTCTATCCATTACTAATATACATGTGAGGTAACACTTTATTCAATAATTATAATAAGGTGCAAGGGCGGTATAAATGTGCTTATGTGAAAGAGTTGAGGGGGACATATGCTTTGACTTACCATGAAGCAAACTAATGAACCAATTAATTAACAAACACCATTCATAGCAGTGCACACATTGTTGTTGTACTCAGACATGAAGCAATGTCTTCTAGGATGGGAGCCAAAGACCATGTGCATCCGTGCTGCGTAGAAGGGTGCTAGACCTTTTCTGTTAGCTGTGCTTCAGGCGGAGTGGGGGTTCCTTCACTTCAAAGGACAGCACTCTTAGTGTAGCCCGGTGGTTTCAAGGAAGTCGCAACAATCCCACCTTTCAGAAAGTGTGTGATCATGGGATTTTTTTTTTAAATGTTGCTGTGAAGCATTTTCCAAAATTGGCATGCTATGTATAGGATCCAGGACATCAGGTATCTGTGTTCTGGGGGCTGGAAGGAGGATATCAGGTATTGGATTTTTGTTATAGATGATGAAGAGGCAGGTATGGGTTTTGTGTTTGAGGGTGAGGAGCAGATGCACCGTATAAATCTTTTGTCATCTTGGTTTATATTTGGCTCTTATAGACACGCCATGTCCCAGGGTCCAGCTGCGGGTCAGCTATATCTATTAATTCTTTGGCTCCCCCACCTCTAGTAATTAGGCAGTTTGATGTGGAACCAAATAATGATCAAAAAAATGTAATACTTCTGATCATGTTTGTAACTTGCAAAGAAGAATCACATCCGTGACACCACACATTTCCTACAGAAATTGAACACCATACCGTTTCACCATAATCACCTGATGTTCACCATAGATGTCAAAAGTCTGTACACGTCTATACCCCATGACCTTGGTAGGGAATCAGTTGAATGGATACTATTGCAAGCATCGGATATTCAAGTAAAAAAAGAATTCATCCTCACCCTGCTACAGTTTATAGCTGAAAACTCATACTTCCAGTACAAAGATCAATTTTTCCTACAGACTTCTGGTACATCGATGGGTGCCACCATGGCACCCCCTATGCTAATTGTTTTATGCACAAATATGAGACGGAACACGTGCTCAACAAAAATGAATGGAGCAAAAACATCTATCTTTGGGTACGTTTCATTGATGACATTTTTGTAATTTGGACTAGTATGGAACTTGAATTTGACAACTTTTTTGCGTACCTAAATAACATAGACACAAGAATCCTATTCACTAAAGAGATCTCCGACAGCAAAATTACGTTTCTTGATGTACAAATTGAAAAAAAAGCAACAGCCTACAATACCACTCTTTTTCTCAAACCTACTGACCGCAACAATTTATTACATCGTTTAAGCTTCCACCAGTCTAGTTTGCTCAGAAACCTACCTTACACTCAACTTCTATGGGTTAAAAAGATCATTAGTGACCCTGAAGATTGCTTACAACAACAAATGGAAATGAAAGAAAAGTTCCTTGCATGTGGATATAAAAGAGATGAACTAGATTCAGCAGTGAATAGAGTGAATGCTTTGGAACGAGACACGCTTATGGCGAGTGGTCCAAAGACCAAAGGGGAACTGAAAACACCTGTTTTTGTGTCTAAATGTTTTGTGCAAAGCAACAAAATTAAAAACACCATCAAAAAACACTGGAGCATCTTTAAAAATGAAATAAGAGTACATAATTTGTTTGATGAGTTACCAGTCTTTGCATATCAAAGAAGCAGGAATCTACGCGATGAGTTAGTTAATACCAGACCACCTACTAAAGAACTCATCACAAAATGGACTGGAACTTACCCGTGCTTACATTGCACTAATTGTAGCTTGGTACTGAAGGGGAATATCATTCATCATCCCCGCACCGGCAGCAAAATTTATCTGAAAACCTATGGCACTTGTGATAGTACCAACATCATCTACGCTATTAAATGCCCTTGTGGTAAATACTACGTGGGTCAGTCTACAAGAAGTGCCAAAACACACTGAAACGAGCACCGTTCCTGCATTCGCAACAGTAACTGGAATTATGCAGTAGCCCATCATTGGGTTAAAGAAGGCCACAATTTAACACAAATAAGATTCCTGATTTTGGAAGTTCTAACTAAAATTAATGCACATGAAGATTTAGGCCAGCGACTGAACAAAAGATAAACTTTCTGGATTGATAAATTGGGCAGTTTGTCTCCCAATGGTCTCAATGAAGAGTTCAATTTTCATTGTTTTATTTGAACACTTCATTTTAGTATATTGTGATTGCATTTCACCATAGGATTCACATCAGATCATGTTTTGTAACTTATGTGCCAATTCATAATGTTTCATATAGCCATTGTTTATCCTATTATCTGCAATTTCTTTATATTTATGATACCATTGTTATCTTGTTTAGTAGCACAGACACATTTTCCCGGACTCTAGTCTGGGACCCAAGGTGCCGCCTGCGGCGTCACCGCTCGTGTTCTGTGATAAGTACAAACACATTTATTCTATTTTACTTTTTATTACACCATTAGGGACATATCTCATCCCTTGGTGATGAACCACAGTACTATTCTATACATCACTGATTTTTTTACATTCCTGAGTATGTCTTCTATGTCTCTTTACATATGAGTTTTCATTTTTTATTTTTATGTTTTAACACAATGTAGCTTTTTCTCACATAGATCACATTATGTAATTTTTTTATTGTTTCTCCGGGTAAATTGGGCCCCTGCAATACATGCGTACAACACGGCTGCATACTTAGTTTACTCTATTAGCATCGTTGCCTAGCAACGCATTTACAAGGGAGCCTCCCCACTCCATGCACGTACCTAACGTAGCATTTAGCTTTGTCTGCGCCGCACGGCGAGTTTAGAAAAGTAGATCCGTTGCTTAGCAACGGTTTCACACAGAAGCCTCCGGCTCCTCACATGTGCCCTGCCTCGGCAGGACGCTGACTACAGGCCATTGCCACATCCACCTGCAGGTACGCAATTCAAAGCAGCCCTTCTTCATTAAGAAGCTTAGACCGTCATACACATTCTGATCTGGACATTTCTGCCTTACAGATGTTGCCTAGCCACTATGTAGCTTGATTATTAAGTGGAACATTCATCATTTTGATTTCATCCTACACACAGCACCATTGCTGCTCTGCAACAGGTCACAGAGCATTCAGGTAACCCCCACCACATTCCTTCTCTTTCTTGAATCATATTTAGTTCATTTCACTAATTTTATCTATAATTTTGTTTTTTACTATCTCCACATGACTACAACTGAAACAATTGACGATTGGTATGTTATGTTATACTTACTTTTGCACTAATGGTATTGTCATTCACAAATTGCATGTTTATGTATGTTTTTTTGATTGATTGTTTTGAATACAGCATTTGACTTGCCCTGACGAAGGAGAATTTCTCCAAAATGCATTGGCATTTTTAGTCAATAATTTGGATGCTGCAACATATTTGCTTCCTCACTAAGAAACCATTAGTGACCTGCTTTTTTGAAAAATTCACTTTTGAATTTAAATGTGTTCTTATGAAACTACGAACAGTGCTATTCGTGATGATTTATCATAATTTCATTGAAGCTGGATATATTTGATTCAGAAAAATTCAAGATTTAACATCAGTGTTTTTGGAATCATTTTGAAATCGCATACCCAGATTGGGACCAAAAGGAGAGCGACTGCGTGGCTTGGTTAATTACCTAGCCTTCTGTTCTGCATGTTTGTAACTTGAACACACACAAATTAACTCATGTTCACATTGAGTTGCACACTATTTTAAATAATGTACAATATAATAACTGGCTATAATACAGCTGAACTCGGAGAACGGGTCCTTTAAGATGAGGTAATAGTATCTGAGATGGATGGGATGCAGATCTGACTCATACATCAATAATCAGACCGACTCAAGAACTTGGCATAAGTTAAAGTTATTTTAATAACAAGTCCTTAAAACAGGGAGTACAACGGACTTCAACTGACGCTGCGCAGACTTATCTCGACATATTTCATAAAAAACATTGCATTTATACTAAATATTCATCATGAGTGATGTCAGGATATGTGGCAACATAAGAAAATCTACTAGGGGATGTGGTTGGTGAACGGGGAACATCTACTTATACTTTCTATGGAATACAGGGACGTCATTGGATCGCTAAAGCTAGGTGGGCAACTAAGCCCATCCCAAGTGCATGTCATCTTCCATGTCATGAAAATATACAACATACTATTGGCTTCTCAAACTATAGGGCTCCTTAATACGTGGCCCTCTATAATTGGCTGGCACGCTTGTACCCTTCTGGAAGATTCCACTCATTAGCAGCATGCAACTGGGACCCCAGGTGCTGGGGGGTTTGGCCAGGTTATGCCTCCTCACCCAATTAGCCCAACATCCATAATCACTTATGCTGTCTCCCATTCAATTATTACCTTTGAACTTTGCCTTGCAGAGGCTCACCGTGCTTGAGAATAAAACGGAGTGAAGCATGGTCTTATCTTCTAGTCTCGGTGTAGCTCGTCCCAAAGTTATATTCCCATCCGATCATGTGACTGGAGACAAAGTTTTCGAGCTCTTCATTGTATTTTAATACCATAAAATGAAGAAATCTTGGCACCCTCGATGGTTTTCATTACACTTCAAACAGGATCTGAGCTTGCTTTTTATGTTTTTTGTACATGGCAAGGCTCTCTGCTGCTCCGACTCTTGACACTGAGCGAGGCAGGCCTCTTCCTTCGCCGTCAGCTATTATTCTGCTGTGCCACACTTCCAACTCTTCCATTCATGGGGTCCGAGTTTGCTAAAGTGCATTGTGGAACATCCAGATTCAATATATTCCTATGTATATACATTGGCGTATTGTCGCAATCTACTCACTACGTAGCCAGCCTTATGATTACTTTGTCTACTTGCGTTACTGCATCTGTACAATTGCAAAATGGTTTCGCATTTTCTTCGAAGCTTCTCTGCACGTGCAATCTTCATTTCTCTTCTGAAATGTTACATACTTCATTACTTCGTCATCAGGTTCAATAAGGTCAATATTCTTACTTCATTTATCTCATGGATCATGGTAGTTGTCGTCAATCACATTTTACCTCTTTATGTTTTCAAGTCAAATAACACTATGCATATTCAAATGTTAAAACACTTTGTACTATGAGTCACACAAAGTCATCATATGCTGTCTACATTGACGAATGACTGGCAAGAGAAGAGGTGAAAAATTGTAGTCTCTGCCTTTTTTTGTGCTAATTATTAATCAATGTTGCATCCCCATTATATATTGACATCATTTTCTTAAACAACTCACAAGTGGTTTTTGGAATAATTGTTAATCCCCCTCACTAAGGTGAGAGGGGGTTTAGATTCTATTAAAGACAAGAGGCGAGTATTTTGCATAACAATCTTTACTTCTGAAACCACAGCAGCAAAGAAAAACTTTACAAACAAAAAGTTTCAATAACAGAACTAAATAGAGTTCAATGTCAATGTAAAGGGGGCTCTCCAATCCAACATGGAGGACAGGTCATGCCCTGCAGGAGACCAATGAGCAGGGACCCTCCTCTATGTAGGTCCTTTATTCCAATCCCAACTCCTCTTTCTGCAGCTGTCTTGCACCAGGCATAGACTCCAATGATCCAACTGCGTAGCGTGGAGAAAAAGGATCCAGTGAAACTGGAGGGATCTCACCTCTCGCAACCTGAAATTACGATGAAACTCTTCTCGATAGTATCTCTCTCGCCCAAGACCTGCAACAATATGAAACAGAACAGGGTGAGTAGGTGGAATAAGGAACAGAAAAAAGGGTAGGTGGGTGGGTGGGATAATACTCACCTCCTGTCTTTAATAGAATTGATCTAATCTATGACATGACAGGAGGCTTCCTATTATGTAAGTCTGAAGCCCTTGCATCATATAAATTGCTACATGATCAATACAATAGTGACAATACCATAAAATCAGATACATATTTTCAATGTTTGATTAAAATTTACACCCATCAGTTGCTTACAAAATTGCTCTCTAGGCCCAGCCACGCAGGAGCTGTCCTAGATTGTAAAGCAGATTTAACTGCAAAGAACCCAGGAAGATGTGCCAATTCCATAATCCCGTAGAACTCCATAGAATCCACTCGGCTAATGGGGGGAGGGGGGTGGAGGGGAAGGGCTTTGTATCTTAATTAGCAGCTGAGAGGCATTAGGAGTAATACGCTCTTCAGTCTTCAACTCAAAACATGTCAAACACTCTCTGACCTACCATCTACTGGAAAACCTAGATAATAATAGTAAGAAGGTAAACCCTGGAGATAAAGAAAGCTACACCCTGAGGGGTGAACGTTTGTTGGCCACATCCAATACCTTGCTCCCAGCAAAGGTCATATAGAAAAGAAGACATAACCACAAGGCAATCCTGGAAAACAATTGTTGGAAAGACAAATATTTATTATAAAAAAAACAGAGCGGGAGAAAAAAGGGACACCTTATTAATATCCCATAGAATCAAAACCGAACTTTAAGAGGGACCTTAAAGCAAATGAACTTGAGGGCCCTTCATAAACCTGTAAGCCTTTCAAAACCCATTCCACCAGAAATGTACTACTTCTTCTGGAGGCAGAAGCGGGATGGAAGAGTTGAGCCACAAGCCATGTAACCTAGCAGGCACCTGCTAAATAGTAGGCTTACGTCGAAGAGCCTCCCAGTGGACCCTGATGACCCCAAGATATTTCTGTGAAACCCTCGGAAACACCAAGAAGAACTAAACTTTCTAAGCCACAAAGGATGGAGACCCTTAAAGGCCAGCTCCAGAGGGACCTGCCCAGTCGGAGAGAAGACTTTGGATGAGAAGGGTAATAC
This sequence comes from Ambystoma mexicanum, assembly GCF_040938575.1. Lineage (NCBI taxonomy): Eukaryota > Metazoa > Chordata > Amphibia > Caudata > Ambystomatidae > Ambystoma > Ambystoma mexicanum. The sequence goes on from NC_090923.1 coordinate 424,967,389, forward strand.
AAATCATATCTAGTGCCAAATCCAGAAAGTGGACAAGCACACCTAGAAAAAGACCAAACAAGGTGTCAGTGCAACCAACACTAGCGGTGTCGCCTTCCTGAGCCCTTGAACAAGGGCTCTGCTATCATGACAAGAGGGAAGGATATTTACCTAGACCTGACCTTGAAGAATTAGGAACTTTGCAAAGAGAGACCTGTCTAACCTCCAGTCGCCCCTGTCATGGAGATGTCTGCAATTCCATCCTGCAACCGAGTCTCTTCCTCCAGAAGACATTCCATTATCATAAAGTCCCGAACCCTGACCGAAACTAAATACCCATGCTAAATGTGCTAGGGCTTGGACCTTATTCCCCCCAAATGATAGATGCATTGTATAGAGGAAACATATTCCGACCTAAGGAGGACAATTAATCCAATGATCCTTGAGAAAATTCTAAACAACCAAAACTGCCATGAGTACTAAGCAATAATATGAAGCTTTCTACTAGAAGAGTATTAACTTCCGCTCGAGGAAAAAACAGAACTATCCTGGTATCGCCTGCACGCTCTGCTGGCATCAGATTCCAGAATGACCTCCGGAAGGGGAACCAAAAAGTTTACCCTGCTATCCAGGCAGTTAATAGTTTGAACTACGAAAGGAGTCTCCTCCTGCTCTCGGCGAACGGAAAAAACAGACTCTTGCGAGGATGAAAGATGTTGAGGTGTTGTAAAGGCTTGGGATAGAAAGGGTTGGAAGGTAACCTGGATGGAAGATGAACACCACCCCCAGACCCTGTTATCCGTCTGCGGTTTCCCTTCCTTCTTTGACGAGGAGAAGAATCTACTTTACTATCTAAGAGAAAACTGCAGCCCAGAAGGAGAAGGATCCAGAGCCTGGGGTCCATGTTGAAACTCAGAAATTGGACATGTTGCGCCGCCTAAATATGGACTCTTTTGCACTTATAACCAAAACTCCACAGTTGAAGGAGGGGCAAAGGAGTCTGGAGAAACTGAGAAGTCTTGAGCCAAACAAGAATATTATCTGAGTTTCTTAGACCTGAGGTGAGCCATCAGCGGCTTTTGTAACCCTATTATGCAATCCCCCTGAAAAAGGTGTGGGGGGCTTGGGAGCAGAGCTATTGTGCTCAGAAAATGAGAGCTGTGAAGGGATGCTGGGATCACCGCCCCTGGAGAAAAAATTAGGCTTGTCACGTCTGCATGCATGCAACCCTGCTTGGTTTTTCCGGCCACTAGGGGAAGGGTCAAGGGAAAAAACTGATAAGGGCATAATAGACTGAAATAAACCTCCCCTGCCCTTAATAGTTGCAACCCACCGCAGGGGTCCGACGTGTCTTGCCGGCCCATTCTCCACTGGAGAACAAAACTCCCCTGAGAGTAAAAAACTGAGCTTGAACTCCTCGAGCAAAGGAGAAATTGCTCACACCGCTTGATGTATTAACTGGGACAGGCAGAGCCTTGGGAGGAATGGCTATAGGGGCGAGCTCTAAAATGATATTTTGGTGAATGTTTATCCCCCCCAACAATACCATCAAGCTGTTTCCAAGCACTGTATCAGGATCCAAACCTGGGTGGCGCTGCATTTTCTCACTTCCAGGAGTAATGCGTTGCCCTTGAGCCATCCTTCCTCCTGCATATATCCTTAAAGTTGGACTTGGCTGATTGCCATATAAGGATAAAGACACATGAGGGGAATTCACACCCCTCTTTAAGGATGGAGGTGTTGGCGTTGCTGAGCAGGCAAACAGATCTCAAAATCAAGCTTCATAAGACTTGCACATCAATTGGGAAATTAGAGGATACTTCCCTCTCAAGCCAGTTGAGCAAACTGGAATGCCTGACCCCATCGCACAGTTACCACTCTACCAGTATCCATGTATATCCTTCTTAGGGCCTTTCCCCTTTTCCTTTAGGGCAAAGAAAGATACCAAAGACTACTCAATCAATGTCATGAGGGCCCACTCACCAGGCAAGAGGATGCTATATATCAAGTAGAGTCCTCTATCTGTAGAAGAAATAAGGACTGTGGGAGCAGTAGCAGAAAAACAAAAACAAGCAGGCCAATGAAGAACCAACTGGACCTATGGGGACTCCTGCGCATCTGATCCATTCTTGGGGAGGAGAAATGCCTAAGGGAAGTGGATGGACTGAGCTTGCCCTTATCGTGTTTGCATTATTAAGTATCTACGGGTAGTTTCCACCTAATGGGAAAGGGTGTAAATTGTGTTAATCGGCCTATAAACCACTAAAGCTAGCATAAAAATTGAGGTCTGAGTGATGGCTGGATGGAAAGCAAGGCCCCCCTATAGGTCTGCTAACAACCTCCTTCTCCAACCTGTCTATTTTCTTTGAAGGACCATAAATAAATAAATAGACCAATGCAATGTAATTCCCAACAAGTAAGCGTTCATGTTCTTCCCACACCTTAACCTAGTGTTGTTTATGTTTATGTTATGTTTATTACATTTTTATAGCGCTTTAAGCCAACGTGCTTTACAGTACAACAACAGGTACATAAGAGAGAGAAGAATATTTACAAACATGAAACAAGTCATTAGAACAATATTTAGAACAATTTACAATGAGGAAGGGAGAGTGGTGGAAGGGTAGGGGAGGAGGTTAGGTGAAGGGGATTACCGTGTCTGTTTTGAGGTCAGGGGAGTGGGAGGAAGGGGAGGGAAGGGCGAGTGATCTTGTATCGTCAATGACCCTAAGTGGTATCAGTGACTGATTTAAGGTAATTAGGGAAGGGGGGGTAGGAGGGAGGGGAGGAGTGAGGGGAAGGGTTAGGAGGGGAGATGGGTGGGGAAGGGGAGTTAGGGGGGAGTGAAGAAGAAGGGCTTTCAGGGAGGAGAGGAAGGATTAGTAGGGGAGGGGTGGAGCGGATGGAGAGAGGGAGGGAATTCCAGTTTATGGGGGCCAAGAGTTGGAAGGAGCAGAAGCGTGAGGAGGCACATGGGGCTGGGGGTACAGTGAGGAGGTAGAGATCTGCTGAGCGGCGAGAGCGGGAGGGTGAGTAAAATTAGAGGAGGGAAGAAAGGTAGGGGGTATGTCATGTAGAGATTTGTAGACAAGACAAAGGAATTGAAATTTCAGTTGTGAAGGAAGGGAAGCCAGTCAAGCTGAGAGAGAGAGAGGAAGAAATAGAGTCTCAAGGGCCGAGGAGTCATAGAGTACGAATAGAGGAGTGGTAGATGGATTTTAGGGGAGTCAGGTGAGAGACAGGAGTCCAAAGAGGAGAGAGGAGCAGTAGAAGAGGCAGGAGCAAATGAGATTAGAAGTTTAGAAGCATGGAATGTGAGAGAGGAGCGGATCTTGTGGATGTTGTAGAGGTTGTGATGACAGGATCGAGAGGTTAGGGAGATGTGGTTGGAGAAGGAGAAAGAGGAGTCGAGATGGAGGCCGTGATTGCGGGCATGGGTAGATATGGGGAGGTTGGAAGTTGGAAAGTGGATGAAGGGAGGGGCAGAAGGGGAGAGAGTGTTAGGAGGGAAGAAAAGCGTAACAGAGGACTGTAACAGAGGAATACGCTGACTGTAACAGAGCAATACGCTGACAAGCGCACCTCAATCTGCTTACCCTAGCAGGGTGTGGTAACCAGCAGCACACAAGGTATAAACCTTGTATTAGAACTCAGGCAGCGGCACTTAAATCACCTGTGCGATATTCAAGGACAATATAACTATAATGCCATATTAAATGAAAAATAAACACTTATATTTAAAAAAAAAAATCATGCATGAATTGTGCGGGAGCTGGATGAGCCATGGCGCTCCTATCCTGCTAACTCTCATTAATAAATGAAAACAACAACGCCCTCCACTTGCACCGTACCTAAAACAAAACTCTTGACAGGCTGAGCATGGGGTCCTGAGTGGGCGAGATACTGGTGGTAAAATGCCAGTTCTAGGTACTTTATAATTGTACCAGCAAGTATTTCCTAAACACAGGGTCAGGTTTAAAACTTGTGCGCTTTGCCTATTGCTATTGAAAATGGTAGGGAGAACCCCAGGTCCTCATGCATGTAAAAAACATGCACTCAATAAGCTATCCCCTCTGGGACAGCTCATAACTTTAGTGAGGCCCCTCCCCTGCATCGGCAACAAAGCAAAAACTTTGCCACGTCAATGCGTGGGCTGCCTGGGGCGGGAGGGGCCAGTCGATGCTCTGCAGAGAACGCCTCAATTAAATTGAATCCTCTATTGCACGTCGGGCCTGAAGCAAAAGCTTCTGGCAGGGCCGCGCGCGACGGCTCTGAAGTGGGCGGGCCGACCAGCTGTGAAGGGGAAAGTCGTGTGCGTGTTGGGTCTGAAGCCAAAGCCTCGGCCGACCCACATGCATCAGAACACGCATATAATATAATAAAAAATATATAATTAAGAAATAAAACAAAACAGCCCACGTGCGCCGGGTGTGAAGCAAACGCTTCCGACAGGCCCGCACGCATAAGCACCCATAAGATGTGATGGCATAAACCAAACCGCTAATGAAGCGGTGGACACACGCTGTCACCACAATATATTTTCTTAAAAACACAAATAGAACGCAATAAAAGTTTTATATATAATAAATGTGACACCAATACACACTACACAAAGCATTCAGGCCAAATATAAGGCACACAATGAAGGAGTGACTTAGCTGTGGCGTCAGCAGCAAAGAAAAAGGAGTTGGGATTGGCATAAAGCACCTACATACAGGAGGGTCCCAGGTCATTGTTCTGCTGCAGGGCATGACCTGTCCTCCATGTTGGATTAGAGAGCTCCCTTTACATTGACATTTTACTCTATTTAGTTCTGTTATTGAAACTTTTTGTTTGTAATGTTTTACTTTGCTGCTGTGGTTTCAGAAGTAAAGATTGTTATGCATAATAGGAAGCCTCCTGTCATGCCATAGGATCTGCTACCCAGAAATTGACCATAGTGTTGAATTGAATTGAGTTCACTCACACCTGTCTCCACCTTCACCGAGTGGGCCGTAGCAATCTCGGATTCACCTGTGGGAGTAAATAGCCCAGCTCTGTTGTTTCATGAAAGTTTTTACTTGTAACTCATCTCAACTCGTACCCTATCGTCCTCTAATAAAAGAGGCGACACAATAGTTGCGCAAAGATTCATGCAATTCTTTTTCATCAATTGAATTGAATAAAATTGAATACTTAGAAAAAAGCCCTCATTTAGGCATTACTGGACCAACTACAATTGACATTGCAAATGTTTATAGAAGATCAAATCAGAAAAGTGATCTCAACTTGGTTTGAGGCATAAGAAGAAAAATAGAATGTCAATCTCTGCAAAAAAAATACAAAAAAAGCATAGACAAATACTGCACATATACATCACATGGAATCATAGGCATGTTCTACTCAGACTTTTATTATTGTCCAGTGGTTTGTTAAATAGATCTCGTTCGATGGAATTAACATTCTTAATTGGGTACAAATCAGAAACTGTATTCAAATAAATCATTGAATACCATTTAAAATGACCTAGATGCAAACCTATTTAATGTGAATGTGAAATTACATGGAAATCGAAAGCCGTGGAGCTTCGTTCATGTTAACAGTTGTGTGGAAATTATCATGAGAAATATTGTTGAAATGAAAACAAAGATGTGACATGTGTGCGATTATAGGAAAACATTCATGGGGTGAGATTTGATGCCATGAACGTAGAAGGTTTTTTGCTCCATTAAAAACATATGCAGAAGGCGGGCTACAAACACACCCGTCCTTATCCACACGCACTCGGCAGTTCTGCATTTAACTGCAGCTAATAGCAGGTGTAAAAGAGCATGCAACGTTTAAGATATTTCTATAAATAATACGTTTAAAAAGGACACAAGGCATCTTTCCAATTCACTTTAGCCGGGACTCTACATAGTAACAATGTAATCCTAAACAAGTGATGCGTTTACTCTAGCTATACTGTAAACAAGCTGTGAAATGAGCTCCAGGGTCTACGTTCATTGGCTGTAAATTGTGTGTTGTTATTCTCTTTCTGTGCAAGCCCCGTGTTTGGAATATGCCTGCATTCGCTGTTGGGCGTAGCTCATTCTGGCCTTTGTCTGCTGACACCCTGCTGCATTCCCCATCAGGCACTGCCAGGTGATTTCTCCTGCCATGCACCTGAGTGGCCTGCAGCACTGCCAGACTAACAATAGGCGACAGCACAATTTGTACACACGTACAGGGAATTAGGTTAATTGTCACATAGCATTCAAAGTGAGCATGAACGCCGGTGCAACTCATTTGTCATATCCTGGAATGACCCGAGTCACGAGAAGGCCCTCAGGGACTGATGTTAAAAAATGTGCATATTTCACTGAAAATCCTGTTCAGTAGGTCATACGTCACACCAACTGTTTAACGATTTGTTGAACAATGTTTGCTTGGGAGTGATTAGGTGAGCTGTTGTAAAAGTTACTACCCGCCCCATGGTGAATGTTGTTTGCTGTATGTTATTTACGTGTCACAAGCTAAACAGTGAAGTATGCCAGGTATCAGATGGATACAGCTCAAACGGAGTGCGTCATTTCCGGTGAGATATCTCAGTGAGTTAAACAACGTCGGTGCTAATGAGTGCCAGCCTGAGTTTCGGTTGCTTCTGTACTGATTTCAAAGGGACGCTAAAGGCTGGTACATCCCACCGTTTGAGGCCTTTATGGCAATAGCAACCTGGGTAATAGGATGCTAGTGACATTTTTCAAGAGAAACCAACAAAGGACACAGGAAACCTGTGACCCACTTTCCTCTGCAAATCAATACAAAAATAAAAATGTGCATGTGCCCCACTTCTGTTTCCATGGTGGGGATGATGGTGTGGATGCTGATACCAAGGAGCGAAAGGTGAGGCAAGGAACAGGGCAAGTGCACTTTTCACAATGGGTGCTAGGTCAGTGTGTGGGTGATGGCAGGTGGGGGGAGGGGTACAGAGTGGCCAGAGCAGCCAACACCGTGCTCGGAATGCATGCTTATACCAATAGGTAAAGACTGTGGACCAAGCAACCTGATTGGCTGCTCCGACTCACCCAGGTGAAAAATATTATTACTACATGGAAGTCATTATTGACCTCCTCTCAGCCAATCAGAATGTAGTCAACAGCTATTGCTATTGACTGCATTCCAGACATCCTGTCTTCAGAAGCGACTAGTTAAGCAACAGAGAGCATGTGTCTGCATTCAAGAACCAGCAATGCAATTACCCAGCAAATTTTCTTACAATAGACTCCAACCTAGTTCCACACAACTAGACAAATATGAGTAGGAGCAAAAACAGCAAAGACATAAACAGTCAGGCTGTGTCCCCACCCCTCTGAGACATGAGACATAGAAAATGCATGCTGTGTGCCAGGAGAGATGTAAAAATTAAGTGTCTGACCCCACTTTTGCAAGATATGACAGAAGTAAAAATTCATGCTGTGACCCCACCCCTGTGAGACAGGAGAGAAGTAAAAATCCAGGTTGTGCCCCCAACCCTGCTAAACGGCAGAGATGTAAACAATGAGTGTGTGCCCCCTCTCCTATGAGGGAAGAGATGTAAACATGGATTTTGAGACAGGAGAGACATACAGATTCAGGCGTTGTCCCACCCCACAGAGTTGGAGAGATATAAAACTTGAGTGTTTGGTCTGCCTTCGGAAAGATAGAAGAGATACAAACATTCAGGCTGTAAACCCACACCTGTAAGGCAGTAGAGAGACAGAATGAGTATGTGCCCCACTCCTGTGATACATAAGTAAGGTCACACTTCAGACTGTGCCCCCACTCCTGTGAGAGAGGAGAGAAGTAACAATTGAGTGTGTGCTCCAATATCACACCTGTGAGACCTTTGCCTCCACGCCTGCAAGACAAAAGAGACATACGCATTAGTGTGTGCCCTCAAACCTTCTAGGCCAGATGCACAACAAAATTCAGCTTGTGCACCCACTCCTACAAGACAGTAGAGGTGAAAAAACAGAGTGTGGACCCCGCACCTTTGAGATGTAAGAGAGAAATACAAATGTATTCTGTGCCCCCAACCTAATAGTATATACATACAAATTCAGTGAGCACCCCACTCTTGCGAGTCAGGGAAGATGTAGAAATGCAGTCTATGCCCCCACCCTTGCAAGATAGACATGAACATTGAGTATCTGCCCCAATTCCTGCAAGAGAGTGCTGTGCTCCTCCCCCTGCTAGACAGTGGAGATGTCTGAAATTAGTTTTCGGCTGCCCCACTTGTGTCAGAGAGAAGAGACTTGAAAATACAGCCTGTGCCCCCCACTCCTGTCAAGACAGTGGTGACGTAATCACTCACACCATTGAGAGACAGGATAGACATACACATGTAGTGTTTGAAACCACTCCTGTAAGAAAGAAGAAATAGAAAAATGGAGACTGTGCACCTCCCTCTGCAAGACAGGAGAAATGTAAAAATGAATTGTATGCTCCCACTCCTGCAATACGGGAGAAACATACACATTTAGGCTTTGTTCCCAAACCTAAGAGACAGGGGTGATGTAAAAAGTGAGTGTGTGCCTCCATTCCAGTGATACATGGGAGATGTAAACATGTAGGCTGTGCCTTCACTCCTGCGAGACAGCCTAGATTCAAAAATGTATCCTTTTCCCCCATTCCTGCAAGACAGGAGAGAAGTAAAAGATCATTGGCATTAACCCCGTGGGAGCTGAAAGAATTGAGGTGTGGTACAATTCTTTAGAAACAAGAGAAATGTAAAAACTCATGATCTTACACCAAATATGTGAGGCAGGGAAGATAGCAAATTTCAGGCTGTGCACTCACCCTTGCAAGACAGGGGAGATATATGATTGAGTGTTTGTCCCCACACATGAGACAGGAAAAAGTTAAAAATTCAGGCTGGGCGCCCAACTTTGCATGGCAAGAGCCATGTAAAAATTGAGTATGTGCCCCCTTTCCTTTGAATCAAGGTGATTCGAAAGCCGTGGGGCATCCAAGTGGAAATGCTGGAAGCAGCTCAGCATGAGCAGTGCGGACGGGTTGAGCTGCGCTGATATGAGCCCATCAATATGACCATAAAAGAGAGGGAGATGTGTGTCAGCTACGTGACCTTTTTAAAAACAAGTAGAGAAGAGATATGCATGTGAAAGTATAAATAAATAACCTGGTTTTGCGACGTAAAGCTAAATAGAAGTGGAAAGAAGTGTTGTGCACTAAAGTTGCAAACTAACAAATTAAAGGAATTTGCTCCAACAAGGGAGTCACTAACAGGCCTCAAGGAGCACAGCTGCGAAAAAAAGGGTTGTTGGTTTTTTAATGAAGATTCACAGCTATTTATGAATTAAAGAGGTGTTACACCTATCCTGAGGCGTCCTGACGAAGGCCTGCAAAAATTGGAGGCTCTCCATATATACCAAATTGACCATTGGCCCAAAACACAGATGTGTTGTCAAATTCCAATTAGACATTGTACAGGGTGTTAGTCAAGCAATCACTGTTTTTGAAGGTGCACCCACAAGCACCACACTAGGGTAGGCTTAGCAGAAGTGTGTTGAGAGCAAGAGGACTGTATTAAGGGCAACAAATGTTGTGGAATAGTTCTTCTGGAATTTAAAGATTTCAATGCGATGGACCTCAAACACAGACAATGGGTTTATTTAAGTTGCCCAGCAAAAAGTGTTGTTTCTGAACACAAGTACATTATTGCCTCACCTACTAACCCCCACCCCCAATACATGTTTTTTTCATTGTGCAGTGTGTCGCGTTAAGTTACTGGAACAGCCACAGTAATGTATTTTGGGTATCACTTTTTTGATTAAAAATGTATTACCAAGGTGTGGTGCTTACTGAGCTGTGATAAATAAGTAATGGTGTATATGCAAGGCAGGAGTGTTATTAAGTAGTTATTGCACTCACATTTAAGAGCTGAATGCAGACTCCTTCCTTTCATACAGGAGAGCTGTAAACAGACAGGTTAGACATGAAAATTGAGTGGTGCCCCAATGTTTGCAAGACTGGCAGGATATGAATATTAAGGTGTGCAGCCACCACTGCAAGACACACGAGATGTGCACATTGAGTATGTGTCCCCACTCCCTCAAGACAGGAGAGAAGGATACATTCAAGTTGTGCTGTCTACCCTGTGAGATAGCAGAGATGTATAATAAATGCCCGCACTCGTGTGAGAGAATTGACATAAACATTCAGTATGTGGTCCCACCCCTGTGACACAGCAAAGATGTAAAAATAGAGTGATAACCCACCTTTCACTGTGCCCCAATCCTGTGAGACAGAGGAGACATACGTATTCAGGCTGTGCACCCATCGCTGAAAGATATGAGAGACCTACAAATTGAGTGTGTGCCCCCCTCATTCGAGAGAAGAGGGATATAAATATTCAGGCTGTGCCCTCATAACTGAAAGACAGGAGGGATGTAAAAACCTAGTGTGTGACCCCACCTCTTTGAGACAGGAGAAATATAAAAATTGGGGCTGCACCTCCACCCCTGTGAGACAGGATGGACATAAAAAATGAGTATATGTCCCAACATATGCAAGACAGATGTAAAAATGCAGTCAGTGAGCAAAACAGTATTATATAGGAAAGATGTAAATGCAGGCTGAGCAACTACCTCAGTGAGACAGAAGAGACTTAAAATTCAGGCTGCGTCCCCACACCCCTGCAAGATAGAAGGGATATAAATAAGTGTGTGCCCCCACATCTGTGAGAGATACATAAATGTAGGCTATGCCCCTAACCCTGCGTGGCAGGAAAGATACCTAAATGTAGACTATTTCACTCCTGCGAGACAGAGGGGCTGCAACAATTCAGGCTTGTGGGGTTCAATGACAGCCCCAGAATGATATGAACTGAAAGGCTAGGTTAGGCCTCTAATGCAAATACATTGTTCTTATGCAAAAGGCACACTGGCAGAATGACAAGCCAGCCTTAAAAACCTTAACACAGCCAAGGTGCCTATCACATTCAAATACATGTACTTCTGCAGTTGAAACAAGGAGCATGCTGAAAAGTAAAAGCAGATTGCAGAAGGTACAGGCACATTACATTGTTGGTTGATAGATAAAAAGTGGCAATTTCTATTGAAACGGCCATACATCAAAATGCTATGCACCCCGAAAATTAAGAGTACAAACTGGGCCTTTTATGTAAAATGCAAAACCATATGATAGTATCTTTCATGTTGTGTTATTAAGGCCCACTTTTCAACCGAGAAACTGACATCAGATTAAATAGAAAGGCAGGTGCATTTTGCTATTGGGAAATCTTTTGCTAAGAATGAACCTATCATGATGATAATATGAACAGTACAAACATGTTAAAAAATAGGAAGGCCTAATGACTAAAGAAAGAGACTGTGACAGCATTTTGGTCATTGGGGCTTCAACACTGAGATTCAAAGCGACTTCTGCCATGACATGCCATGCTCTGCTGACACTCTGAAAGACTATTGCTTTGAAGCTCGAGAGGAGGGCTGCGTTTATGTGTGACAGACATTTATTGGTGCTGGATGAACAGAGGCTGATATTAAGTGAAGTTGAACTTTGTAAAGTACCCCAAATTCGAGAAATTGTGTGGACTATCCCTGGCCTGACTGGGGGACGGCCTGCCACTAAGAGTGCCACAGGATGTCACAGGCCCATTTGGTCAGAGAGATTACATCTCTTCATCATCCATTAGAACAAAAGCTAATGAATTTACCCCAGCCTTGAGTCAAAATTGAGCGGCAGAGACTGAAGCAGATGCCCAGAGCCGTTGGTCTGAGGGGAAATGAAAATGGAAACCTAGTATGCTGTTTACGGTCAGAAGAAAATCTATGTATACTTATGTGGCAATAGGCTTACATTAGACTTTTCATTTTACCCAGTAACCTTTGAACGATGATACTCATGCAAAAGGAACACATGCCATTTTAAAGCTTGACCTGAGTCTGTCATGTTGATGTCTACATTCAATTTTTAAAACTCAAATTACAATCAAAAATGTGTTTCTAACTTCCCCAGAAATGTTCTGAATCCAAAAGTTGGGGAGCTGGTGCCTTATTAAATTAGATATCTGGGTAGAAAATGTCACAGTCATAAATATTGTCAGTTTTGCATAGTGGGCCAAAAAAACAGTTTGCACGTTTAATGCCCTGCCGAAACTTAATAAGATGTTGTTTATTTATAAATTGCCAATTTTCATCATGTTGTGACTTTTTGAATGCAAAAACTGACAAGTAAAAAAATGTAAATGATAGTAGGTATGCACCTCTACACATCACTTCAATCACATAACTTCAAGGGCCTAACAGCATGGAGAGTTTGGACCTTGGGGGAGGACAAAGGGATACATCTGAAATGAAAAGTCATAACCAATAAACGTGCACCTTCTAATTTTAATATTTGGAGCTGTGGCTTATAGGATAAAAAGTCCTCACTCTAGGGGGAAAGGGACAGCTGCCTAAACATCTTCAAGGAGACTTGCCTATAATCCATCTGGGTGAATCCTGACACAAGTGCCTAAATATTATCTCGGTGAAATTATTGAAAGCTGAATGGAGACTTAACCTTGCATAGGAGACAGCAATTGAGAAAAACAAAAGAAATTGGGATTTTTGCAAGGGGAGCAATTAACAGAGGGATGCATGCTGGTGGCTATCTCTGACTAAAGTCCCTGACCAGATCTCTGTGCTTCTCCAAGATTGGGTTCTGAAATTATGGTGCCTTTTCTGAGTGCTAAAAATAGAGGCTTCCAATGTAAGTAGACTAATCCAAACAAAAGCAAGTGTGTGGGGGGAGCTTCCTGCCTTAAAATGTTCCCTTAATAGTAGGTGGGACTCAAACTGTGTAGACCTTTAGCATATTTTGCTGAGTAATCATTTTATTAATTCCCATATAGATTGACCCAGGGGGAGCTTGGCGAGTTTGAAACTGCTGTCCTCTTTCCCAGCGGTAACTCAAGTTATGTTCATTTTAAGTGTTTGGGTGCATCTATTTTTTCATGTCAACCCCAGACTTCTCTTAAAAAAAGGGGTGTTCTTGCCCAAAAATGAAATTCCTAACTGTCACCACTTCCCAGACCGGCCTCATTATTAGTTTGCCGGTCCGGACACAACGGTACTCGCAAGCTTACCGGTACCGTTGTATCCGGACCGGGAAACTCCAAATTGTACTTGCAGGTGTCTTTCATTCCGCCAGGTCTGACCTGGTGGAATGAAAGGCAACCGTGAGCACAGCTTGCCTGTAGCACCGGCACGGTAATGAACCATGCTGGTGCTACAGGCATTTCCATTCCCATTGAGCCCTATGGGGCTCAGATGGGAATGGGGATCACCCGATTCCGGCACCCACGAAAGGGAAATTACCCGGTTCGGCCGGGCCAGAATAACCCGGTAGTTGCCCATTTGTGGGTGCCAGACCCTGTTGCAAGTTTGGAGGCAGCCTTGCCGGTTTTACCAGCAAGGCTGCCTCCAACCTTTTAATGAGGGTCAAAACAGAGGGGTGACAAATATGACTGAAACCTAGGTTTTTGGAGCTGGATAGAGAAGTGCTGGGTTAAAAGAAAGCAAGTGTAATTCTCCATTGAAAAATGCACACTCTTTCCTGAGAGTAAAAATAGTGACCCTGATAGAAGAAGCATTTTGTATTGTTTGGGGTGAAGAAAAAGAAGGAACAAGGGTTCTATCAGTCAAAGGCTTTCTCAAAAGTTTGTGTGATTTCAAAACTGCTAGCATTTTCAAGTGTGCTGGGCAATGACATGTACCAAGTGCTGAATGTGATCTTGCTTTGAAAACAAAACTGTGCAGTTGTTTTAAATCTAAACCTTATCAAGTAAAATGTATGCCATAGAATCATTTAATTTTGACATCAAATGGGTTCCTTTGACAAGAGCTTTGACATGTTATGTGGCCTGTGTTCCCAGTACCTGAGACAAAAAGGAAAAGGTTAATTGTGCATTGAAGCTTTGTTTTGTGCCACAGAGAACGTGGCATGGGTAGCCATTTAGTGCAAAATTTACTGAACCTATAATTTAAATAACATATGTTGTTTCCATAACCCGGCCTGGTTTTTTGCCTATTGTTGGTACACTGGGAGAGATCTACGTAACTCTATATGAGTCATAGAAAGGACTATTTGAACAAACTAATCAATGTGCTCTGGGTCATCTTAATTGGGGGGAGGAACTCCCCATGTTAAGCGTGGTCTCCCAAAATATTGTTACAAAGTGGGGCCTGTGTGGCAGGATCTGACTTACTGTCTTTGACTCATGTCAAGTGCATTGTGACAGACTATTCATTCTGGTGTAACTGCTTTATTTATTTATATTTATATAGCGCGCAAGAAGCCCAGGGGCATTGAGGCGCTGTTACTTGCAATAACTTAGTTACATGGTACAGGCATGAAAGCGATTGTTAACACATTATGAATACTACAAGATATCGTACTGTTGTTACAGATATTGCATTGGGACGTATATTACAACATATATGATAAGTATTCGTGCTGGTGTGTCGGGTCTTATGTGAAGAGGGTAGTTTTCAGAGTTTTGCGGAAGGTGGTGAGGGAGGCCTCCCTCGGATAGTGGGAGGTAGGGCATTCCAGTGAGTGGGCGCTAAATAGGGGAAGCTGGATCCGCCCGCTTTTACTCTTTTTACTAGTGGCACCGAGAGCATGTTGGTGTACGGTGATCTGGTTGGCCTGGTAGTTGAGACGGGGTGGATCCTTTGAGAGAGGTATGCTGGAGCAGTGAGGTGAATGCACTTGTGGGTCAGTGTCAGGGCTTTGAATACGATCCTTTCCTTTATTGGGAGCCAGTGGGCTAGTTTTCTGGCTTCAGAGATGTGTTCTCTTTTAGCAATGCCTTGGGCTGCCCGGAGAGCATTGTTCTGTATTACTTGTAGTCTCTCTAAGTTTTTGTTGGAGGTTCCTAGAAAGAGTACGTTGCAGTAGTCTAGCCTAGAGCCGGTGATGGCTCTGGCTATGTTGGTGCAGTTCTCTTTGGAGAGAAAGGGTCTGACTGCGTTGATAAGTTTGGCATGATATGCAGCTGCTGAGGCTATTGCGCTGACTTGTCTATCCATGGATAGGCTGGAGTCCAGGTAGACTCCCAGAGTTTTGACAGAGTCGGAGACCGGAATTTTAATGGAGTGAATGGTGAAGTGGCTGAATTGGGCATCTAGATTTTTTAGTGTGTCGGGGGAACCTACCAGGAGGAGTTCTGTCTTGTCAGAGTTGAGGCATAGACCGTTGTCTGCCATCCAGGCTTGGATGGTGTTGTAGAGGTTGTTGAGGGTCAGGGAGTCAGTGTCATAGTTCCCTGTGAGAGTGAGGAGGATCTGCGTGTCGTCGGCGTAGTTGGTGTAGGATATGCCCATAGAGTCGAGGATGAGGAAGAGGGGTCGTGTGAAGATGTTGTATAGGGTGGGGGAGAGACAGGAGCCTTGGGGTACACCACAAAGTATAATGGTTGGTGATGCGGCGGCTAGGTCAGAGAATACTTGCATGGTTCTGTCTTGTAAGAAAGAGGTGATCCAGGCTGTGGCCTCTGGGGAGAATTTGGCAGTGGAGGAAAGGTGGTGGCATAAGACACTATGATCCACGAGGTCGAAGGCCGCGGATAGGTCAAGGAGTAGGAGAGGTGCTGGTTTACCCAAGTCTCTAGCATCGTCCATCTGGTTTTTCAGGTCAAGTAGGGCGGTTTCGGTCCCATGTCTGGGGCGGAAGCCAGATTGGCGGAGTCCAAGGAGTTTGTTCTCTTCAATGAAGTGCTGGACCTGCAGGTAGGCTGCTTTGTCCAATATTTTGAGGAGGAATGGGACAGTGGTGATGGGTCTGTAATTGTTGGGTGAGGTGGGATCGAGAGTTGGCTTTTTCAAAAGAGGGCGTACCCAAGCTTCCTTGAGGGAGGCGGGGACTTTCCCTGTGGTCAAGGAGGCATTCACAAAGGCTGTTAGGAAGGGAGCTAGCGCTTCCGTGCAGTCTTTGATAATGGAGGCTGGGCATGCATCGCCTTTGCAGTTAGAGGGTTTTATGTTCCTCATTATGTTGATGATGTCTTTTTCCTGAATGGGTATGAAGGAGAAGGGTAGGGGGGGATCCGGGGCAGGTGGTGGGAAGGGGATATGCTTATTGGGTAAGGCTTGTTTAGTGGCTAGTATTTTGTTTTTGAGGAGGCTTAATTTGGTTAGCATGGCCGTTTGTATTTCTTC
This sequence comes from Ambystoma mexicanum, assembly GCF_040938575.1. NCBI lineage: Eukaryota > Metazoa > Chordata > Amphibia > Caudata > Ambystomatidae > Ambystoma > Ambystoma mexicanum. The sequence goes on from NC_090923.1 coordinate 424,983,552, forward strand.
ACACCAGTCTTTGTCTTTGATGAAATTCTGGGGGGCGGGAGTGGGTGCCTCGAGCTCCCTGAAAATGGCAAAGATTTCTTTTGTGCTAGATTGGGCTTCCGAGATTCTGTATTCAAAGGATTTGGCCTTTGCTTGGGTGATTGCCTTTTTGTATTTGGTGGATAGGGCTTTAAAGATCATCTTGTCTTTTTCAGAGTGGGACGTTTGCCACTGTGTGAGTGCGGCTTTTTTCTCATTTCGGAGTGTGAGGAGGTCAGGGGTGAACCAAGAGTTGGAGTGGGTAGTGGGTTTGGATTTGCGAGGTTTGAGAGGGGCAATGGAGTTGATAGCTGCTTTACTGGCAACATCATAGGTTGTTGCGAGTGTTTCTGGGTCTGATGAAAAAGGTGGTCTGAAGGCTGGGCCTTGGAGGAAGGGCAGTAGCCTAAAGGTGATGATGTGGTGGTCAGACCATGGGGTGGGATTGTTTCCTGTGATGATGAGTGGGCAGTTGTGCTGTGCTATCCAGTCGAGTGTTCTGCCCTGGGTGTGAGTTGGGCTCAGGATGGTGTTCTTGTAGCCTAGAGCATTGAGGGCAGAGTCAAGGGATTTGGCTGCTACGTCCTTGCTATCCCGGAGCCCTAGGTTGACATCCCCAAGGAGAATGGCTTTAGACTGTTTTTTGAGGTTGTCAGAGAGGAGGTGGATGAGAGAGGCTTGAAAGTCTCCTGTTGGGCCTGGAGGGCAGTAGACAGTGTGTACAGTAATGGTGCAGTGGGGAGAGAGGGTTATTTTGACTTGGAGGTAGTCGCTGTTGTTGTTGGTCAGGGATTTCTCTACCTTTCTGATAGAGAGGCAGTCTTTGGCAATAATTGCTACACCTCCACCTTTGGAGAGGCGATCTTGTCTAGTAATGGAGTAGCCAGGGGGTAGGGCGAGGGAGAGCGCGGGGCCGGAGGCCTCATGTAGCCATGTTTCTGAGATCATGAGTAGATCCAAGTCCTGGGAGGTTAGGAGGTCGTGGATGTCTAGAGCGTGGGCATTGATGGACCTAGCGTTAATCATGGCGCATTTCAGGTGGGGTTCAGTAGTGGCCGGGGGGGGGTTCATGATGAAAGAGGGTGAGGTGGAGGGGGGGCTGCGCTCTGGGTGTTAGGGGAGATACACAACACAGATTTGACACTGGGGGGTTCATTTTCAGAGGTAGTGGACACATGTGGCATAGCATTTGGCACAATAGCATTCAAAATGGTGGTAGAAGAATTGCATACCGCAGGTTTTACACTGGGGGGCTCATTTTCAGAGGTAGTGGACACATGTGGCATAGCATTTGGCACAATAGCATTCAAAATGGTGGTAGAAGAATTGCATACCGCAGGTTTTACACTGGGGGGTTCGTTTTCAGAGGTGGTGGACACATGTGGCATAGCATTTGGCACAATAGCATTCAAAATGGTGGTAGAAGAATTGCATACCGCAGGTTTTACACTGGGGGGCTCATTTTCAGAGGTAGTGGACACATGTGGCATAGCATTTGGCACAATAGCATTCAAAATGGTGGTAGAAGAATTCCATACCGCAGGTTTTACACTGGGGGGCTCATTTTCAGAGGTAGTGGACACATGTGGCATAGCATTTGGCACAATAGCATTCAAAATGGTGGTAGAAGAATTGCATACCGCAGGTTTTACACTGGGGGGCTCATTTTCAGAGGTAGTGGACACATTTGTAGTCACATTCGTTATGGGGGCAGTACAGTAATACGAAGAGTTAAGTACTTTGTTGGTCGCTGTGATGGTAGCACATGTAGTGGATGCAGGCTTTGAGGTTTTGCGGGGGAGCCTGGCCTTATCAGCGAGTATAGAGGGTTGTACAGTGCGTGAGCATAGCCGTGTATTACGGGTGCTTGTGGGGATGGGCTGTGAGTTGATGTCGGTTTGCAATGTACGTGAGCGCAACCTGATGCGCCTTGAGGTAGAGCATTGGATAGGGAGAAGCTTGCGGGGGTGGTGCTTCTTACCTTCTAGGCACGGCATCGGAATTGGGCACACGGCAGACGAGCAGCGAAGAGCTGCAAAGAGCACAGGAGGCCTTTTCTCCTGGCCTTCTCTCGTCGGCTTCGCCTCTCGGCCCACTCCCCCTCCATTTAAAGCAGGAGGGGAGGGGCGGGCGGGCCGATGTAGCAAATCAGGACCTTGGGCTGCGGCGGTGAACTTCGTGGCTCCAGCTAATCCTATTGTTGTAGCTGGAGTCATGGAGATGCAGGCATCCATCTTAGATGGAACTGAGTCGGCTGAACACACGGCCGTGGGCGGGCTGGAGCAGCAGCCTGCTCCGAAAGAAAAGTAAACAGCTGATCTGGATTCCAGCTGGTGGGGGCGGAGAAGTGCTCGCAGCGGAGCTGCAAAGAGCACAGGAGGCCTTTTCTCCTGGCCTTCTCTCGTCGGCTTTGCCTCTCGGCCCACTCCCCCTCCTTTTAAAGCAGGAGGGGAGGGGCGGGCGGGCCGACGTAGCAAATCAGGACCTTGGGCTGCGGCGGTGAACTTCGTGGCTCCAGCTGATCCTATTGTTGTAGCTGGAGTCATGGAGATGCAGGCATCCATCTTAGATGGAACTGAGTCGGCTGAACACGCGGCCGTGGGCGGGCTGGAGCAGCAGCCTGCTCCGAAAGAAAAGTAAACAGCTGATCTGGATTCCAGCTGGTGGGGGCGGAGAAGTGCTCGCAGCGGAGCTGCAAAGAGCACAGGAGGCCTTTTCTCCTGGCCTTCTCTCGTCGGCTTCGCCTCTCGGCCCACTCCCCCTCCATTTAAAGCAGGAGGGGAGGGGCGGGCGGGCGGACGTAGCAAATCAGGACCTTGAGCTGCGGCGGTGAACTTCGTGGCTCCAGCTGATCCTATTGTTGTAGCTGGAGTCATGGAGATGCAGGCATCCATCTTAGATGGAACTGAGTCGGCTGAACACGCGGCCGTGGGCGGGCTGGAGCAGCAGCCTGCTCCGAAAGAAAAGTAAACAGCTGATCTGGATTCCAGCTGGTGGGGGCGGAGAAGTGCTCGCAGCGGAGCTGCAAAGAGCACAGGAGGCCTTTTCTCCTGGCCTTCTCTCGTCGGCTTTGAGGTGGGTTTGCTAAAGTACCACTGTGGCTTGACCCCTGAGTATCAGGGAGGTGTATAGAGAAATACGATTCTGCAGAGTACCAATGCAAAAGTACATTGATTTGATTTGATTTTTGATTTAGCATTGAGTGTCAAAATCAAGCAGTAACAGGGTGACTTTTATCCCTGTGCAGAGAACGTTTTACAAAGTTGCAAAAAACATTTTTAAAATGAGCTATATAGAAGTTAGTGATGCCAAGAAGTATCTCCTAGCTAAATTGTTCATTTGAGGAGAATGACTTGAGGGCGAAACTGGCAGCTGGCAAACTAGAAATATGCAGGAGGATACCTCGGTAAGCACTAACATTTGTCTTGAAGGTGGAATGTTTTTTAACACAGATTTTGAAGCATTTTACATGATCCAATCTAGTTGTGAAGAACAGATTGAAATGGATCAGTACACAGCTCATTTATATTTCCATTTGCAATTAGTGGAAGAGGGATTGCTAAATAAAGAGGTCAGTGTGCTGAATCAGATTGAAAACATGAAACAGGCCCAGAAAGCAATTGTACAGCTAGAAAGTAAGGTACAGCATAGGCACATGTTTTTATTAAAACAAGGAAACCTCATTGAAAAAGTTCAAAATGATGTGAAACCCACCTACAGACCAGTGCAGATAGAGAAATAGAGTTTGCTGCACTGCAAGATACATGTAAAGAGAGTGCAGAAACTGTAAGCTACCTCCAATGCTAATTGAATTATGAGACTGATCACAATAGATGGTTATTGAATGACATCAGGATCTTTAAACAGACCATCAATGAGTTGATACATGAAAACATCCAACTCATAAAAAAAGTGATTGACTCACAACAGGTGTTTTATAAAATGTGTTAGGATTTAAATATACTGAAGTAACAGAAATTACAACTGATCAAAGACCAAGAGGCACTAAGATTGAAAATGGATGCAGAAAAGGGTTAGTCATTTTCTGAGGAACTGATCAGAATTAGGGAATAGAACATAGAGCTTCTGGCGTGTGGGAAGCAAGCAGAAGCTGACCTCTATCAGGCAGCACATTGTAAGGACGTGCAAGAGAAAGAGATTGGTTGGTTGAAAGAAAAGCGCCTTGAATTTGCACAGATAATACAGGACTCAGAGAGAGAAAATGATGCATTGCAGGATGAGATAAAGACAATAAAGGATTGATTAGTAACTCAGAGCTGGGTGCTTGAGGCCAGTCAAGCCCTGGTGTCAGAGTTAAAAACTCAGCTCTCTGAATACCAACAGGAAATAGGGACAGAGAGAAGCAGGAATGAGTGTCTCACAATGAAAATTGAGAAATATAAACAGGCCTTGAGGCACCCTGGCCAATCAGGGTATGGGATAGGGCCCTCCGATCAAGTAGTGATGTCCCACATATCAGAATAGGGAAACAAGAGGCAGCTGAACTTACCCAGACCTAGACAAACTGATCCAGAAGGCCAGTCCTGGCTGACATTGATGAGTATTCCTCTCTACCACACAGGAGGGAAGGGGACCAGACCAGTGTGTCCGGGGATACTAAAAGGAATCCTGTGAGTACTTATGACACTGAAAACTCCTATGATGAGGAAATCAGGGAGTTTGTTTTGCAGTAAAAGAGACCACTTAGCCTGCTTTGTTGGAGTAGAAAAACCATAGCTTTGGCCTAGGAAGAACATACTAAAAATCTCTATATATTCAGGGGAATGGGGGGATTTCCTCACACTACCTGGAAGGAGGGATGAAGAAACTGTGTTTTTATCTTCGGCCTAAAGTGACAACTGGGAAAGCGACCCTAAGAGTTCATGGCGGCCCAGGCGAGAGGCGTCCAGGTCCAATGATCCTACAAGCCTGGGAGGTATTCCATATCTTACGGAGATAGGGAGCGCATAGAGGACAGGGAATGGAGTCCAAACAGCACCTCTGAGTCAGAAAGTGAATGTACTCAGGTGCAGAGAAAAAGAAAGAAGCAATGAAAGGGTTTTGTTAAAGATTTGATCAGACAGATCAAGGCCATAAAGAACCTTTTGTGTGGGAGCACTTAGGACTTTATGAGCAAATGATGTCATCATTTGATGCCAGTAATGATGTACATTGCATAGCATTTGCCAAATGGACATTCCTTCCCTGAGTACTGGAGGACCAGGATCATTATAAATCGTCCACCTATAAGGCAGCCATTTTGAAACATTTGTCCACGCATCATAACCCAAAAGAGGCCTGTCAGGCTGCACATAATTTTGCAATGTAGGGAAGAGCAGGTGCTTATGGAGTTTGCACAATAGTTAAAACGTGCGTTTGCACAGACTTCCAGGCGGGTGAACACAAATAGCAGGGAGTTTTTTACCACCTATCTCCATGCGCTTACCAAATGCATTATTACTCAATCAGTGTGTGGTTTTCATGACACAGAACAATGGATTGGGTAGTGCAAGCCACCAGGATCAAAGAGGTCCAGAAGCCCACGAAATAAAAATAAAAAATCTAACACTCCAGCTGCAGTGAAGGTGGCAGAGGAGAGAACTACTCCTCCTTTGGACCTGGAGACAGAGGGCTTAAAAATACTCCTCCTCACAAGCAGAATGAAAAGCAAAGGAGAACCTCCGCCCCAGCCCAGTTGAATGGTAGTCAGGCAGGAGTCCATAAAAGTGATCCCTCTGACCCTGCCACCTATGTAAGCCTTAGGTATAAAGGTACACAACCAATTATGTGGTATGTGTACACTCCCCTGGCACAAGGGCAAGGGGGCCCAACCAGGTAAGCACCTTCCCGGGAAACAAAGTACTACTCCATCTCCCAACTTGAACTTTTTCCACAGGTACCACATGAATCAGAACTTCTAGAATAATCCTACTCTTTCTCCCTGGTTCCATAACAATAGACCCCTGAACTAGGGTGAAAGGAGAATCATGATGGAAAACTATGGAGGAGATTTCTGGTACCCAAGCTATTCTAGGAGAAGGGACAGTTGCCCTTTTCATGAGCAGCAAAGGTATGAATCAAGACCTCCCTACCATCCAGAAAAGATTTCACATCTGCAGCAACTGGTCCAAAAACTAACTGACGACCTGGGCGCATGCTGAGGACACAGTCAAACCCTCAACATGAAACTGCTTCCCAGAATTCCCCAACACCCAGTGGAACATTCTGAGGGGGAAATGATGGGGGAATGCCCAACAAGGAACAGGTTCCTAAGGCGGGGGCCCAGGTGGAAGGGAGATTCCAAGCCCAAGAGGAAGCTTCCTTTCTCATCAGGACAGAACCCATGGAAACCTCTCAGCCTGTAAGTGAATCTTCTACCCACGCGAAGTTAGAACAGAGGGTAAGGAGGCGAAGTCAAAGAAGAACCCACTTTGTGGAGGAAAACAAGATAATCCCCTTTGAAAGAGAAGAATCTCCAGAGGATTCAGTTATGCAAATTTTCTCGTTCAGGAATGGGGTATCCCTCCCAAAGAGAAATGTGTCCTAAAGGACACGGACATGCACAAGTAGACGGACCCAGATCAAGAAGCTCTTAGACCTCAAAAATACAAGCCAGTTAATGTGGAAACGGAAGGGGTACCCTCCCCACAAACAGGTTCGCAGAACTGTCTCCAGATAAAGGGGGACAGAAAAGAATCGGGGGAGAAAGAGGATTCCCCAATGCCACAAATTTCCAAATGTAACAATTGTCTTACAGATTTCCGATCTCCGACACGGAAAATCACCCAAAATCACACAGTGTTGAAAGTTCAATATAAAGAAAATGATCATCGAGCTGGCAAATAACTCACACTTTCTTTACACCCTTGAGGAGAAAGAAGGCAGATTTTATGCCCTGGTCAAGGTGCATGGTCAGTTTGAATTATCAGCTCTGGTTGAAAATGGATCCCAAGCCACCCTCCTGTCCAAAAAGACGTTTGACCAATTAAACTCAGGAAGGCGCAGGGTCACCAAATTCCCCTCATGCCTCTTCAACTACAAAATTCTGATGGGAATGACATTCCTTTCGAAGGGACTTCGGATCAAGAAATCAAAATTTGGTGACATTGGTTAGACTTCAGAGGGCACACATTGTTTACTGGGGAACAATCCCCTGCATAGGTTATCACTTGTGTAAATAAGGTCCTCTGGACCCAGACTAACTGGCCTATAAAACTAAAAATGAGTACCAATTATGTAAGCTTGAAGGGTGCCTGCCATTTAATTGAATAACGCTCTGAGAAAGTGGAGTTTCATTTCATGAATAATTAGGTCCCAGATATTACAGTCATCTCTGTAGGAGCACAAACCGCTAATGGGAATGCTTCTCCATTCTTGAAAATCAACCTTCCTCCCAATTTTAAGTGGCATTACACGCTGGAAGGGAACTGTGATGCTGGAAATACATTGGAGGGACAGGGCCTGTACCCCATTTTGTCATGGGTGTTCTGTGTTATTTTCTGTCATGAGTCCATGTGTGACTCCTGGCAGTGCACCTCTTCCTCTCTTTGGTTGTGGTGAACAGACACTTGGGATACCCTTATGGCACACATGGGTGGGGGTAGAACACTGTACTCCTAGTGTATGTTTTCTAGGCACCTGGTTGTGGCCCAAACAGCAGGGTATGGGCTGGTGGCAGCTCCATGCTGAATTTGACAGGTGCTCTGAGTATCCTCCATTTTGGGATACCGAGGCCCTGCCATTGGAATTAGTTGATTCCTGATAGGAGACAAGATGGCCTCTGTGGCCTCTTGCTTTCTATTGCCTGTTACCTTTTTTCTTGACTCTGTCCCTTCCCCTGACTGGCTGTTGGGTGGAAGTTCCATATATTGTATTGTGGGGAAGTCCAGGCCTGACTGGCTGGAGCCTTCCCTGTGAATGTATGTTGTGGGTACACCCTTGGGGTGGGACCTGGGTGAGTGTGTGACAAATATGCATTTCATGTTATGGTTGTCTGGTTTGCGGGGTGTGACAAAATGACTGAGAAAGCCCTGCCCGAAACTGGTATGAATGCAGTGTGGAGTACTGAATGGCTGGGGGCTTGTCCCAATCCACACTTCTTGTTGTGAGTGTCTGGATGAAGAAGAATGGTCTGAATGCACTGTGAGCCTGCTTGGTTGCCTGCCTGCTGAATGCTCTTCTGAATGATCGGCTGCCTGAGCCTGGCTCAGCAGTGTGAATGAGAGACAGAACAGTATATCTGGGGAATTGTTCAGAAGCTGAAGTCGAAACTTGATGCTTATCCTCGAAGCTGAGCTGGAAGAAGAAGAATTGCTGCTGCTTTCCTTCGACGGAATATGGAAGCTGCCGTGCCTTCAAGGACTGATCCAAGAGAGGACCTGGCTAGTAGACCTCTTCCCGAGCTCCGAAGGAACATTTTGCTGCAGCTAACCTTCATCAAGGCTCCCTAGAAGCCATTTCAGAAACGACTACCGACCGGAGACAGGGACTGCTGAGGAATCCGAAGTGAAGCGCCAGGACATCGAGGCCATCGACCAGGGTTCAGAGGACCGCTGTAACCTCGCCGACCAGAGCTGCATTGCCTAAGACACTTTGAAATCAAGGATTCCCTTGCTCATCACCATCAATTATTCTGCCCCGCCGGAGAAAGTCGCGTCGCTGACGAACTGTGGAGAATCCGCCAGTGGGTTTCCTGACACCCAAAGTCCACAAAGACACAGATGAAGATCTGAAAGCCAGCCATAGTCGAGTCCCGATCTCCGACGCCAAACGCTGATGACCCGATGCCCTTGCTGGGCCTACGTTCTACATTAATCTGCTTTGCAGCAACAAACTCTCATTATCGAGGTGCACCACATGCCTCATCTTCGCAGGATGTTCACGACCGATCGTCGACGAGCACTGCAAGGCCGAAGCTGCTACCTCAATTACATTGTTCACCCTTTCCTTGAGGAATCTCGATGATCTGTGGCTCCTGCCTTAACGGCAGTTCACTCAAGAAGGATCCATCGACAACCCAACGTTGAACTCTGCTAAACCAGGTACATTGGGGTAGGAGAAACCCTTTAGAAGGAGCGAAGACTATATTAAACAATATATGGACTGGGCTTGTTGATACACTAAATTTCCAGGTTTCCAGGTGGGGGGATCCTCACACAGAACTGTGTCTAGTGGTAGGGACCCAATTTTCTGCCAGTTGTATAACCCAACTTTTCTTCCTTTATGGGTCTATTGTTGATTCACCTTACTATCTGATTTGTATGCCATTGACACTGTCAGCAGATGGTGCATTTTAATGCAATCAAGAGTTAACTGTGGTACCACATATACATTGTTCATATTTATCATTATAGTATTGCCTGAGCACAGTGTGTGCTATTGTGTGTGTATATAACTTGAACCTTATTTATATAAAGAATTGTGTTATCACTAACACAGTGTGTGGACATTCCTTTGTGGGGGCTTGGGAACTACACTGTACTTAAGGACCAGCCTGCATCACCACCTGAGAGCTTAAGCCTTGATTGCTCACCCAACGTTATCGTATAGAGAATCTTGGTTGGGGTACTCTGTGCTGCTACTGTGCCATATAGAGGGCAGGAGTACAGATGACCCCCCTCCAATCTTTACACTGGTGGCAGCGGTGGGATGTTTATGGTTTTAAGAATCAGTGTGTAACCTTGCCACTTACAAAATATACACACTTTGTGAATTTGAGGTTTAGTTGTATACTAAGCTAACTACATTACAAGCAATGGAATCTATTGCAAATGGTAATTTTACTAGAATGAGTTTAGAGGCTCTCCAGAGTGCTTGTGAAGCCAGGGAGTTAGACTTTGAAGATAAGTCTAGGGCTAAGCTGATAGCTGCCCTGGTGGAATACTGGACTGATTGTGAAGCTCTTCATGAAGGGCGGAAGGCAACCACTGAGGACCCTGCCCCTGGGGTTGTTATTGAATCTGTTTCTGGGAGTGGCACCACTCCTGCTGTCTCATTCCAAAACCCAGCACTGTTTCTTCGGGGGATTCCTTGGAACTTGAATTTATTGAGGATGAAATTGGCCTTTGAATATAAAAAGTTGGAAACTGAAGCTGAACTGAAGAAGGAGGAGTTGGCCCAGCAAGTGATACTCAAAAATAGGGATCTTGAACTAAAAAAAAGGATCTTGAACTTAAAAATAAGGACACTGAATGTCAGAGAATCCAGGTAGAGAAAGCTAGAGTGGAGACTTCAGCAATACCCATTGAGAGTGTCAGGTCCCCTGCCACCAAGTTTTTGAAAGATTTTGCTGGTGAGATTGGGCTAAATGTTTGTTAACTAGAGTGCCCCAGACGGGTTATGACTGTATCCTGAAACTGAATGTGGAAGAAAGGGGTCAGTATGATTGCATGAAATATGCTTTGATTGCCAAGTTTGGCAAGACACCTATCCAATACCTTAAAAGGTTCAGGGAATATAAGAAAAGAGAGAATGTGTCTTGGATTGACTGGGTGAGTGCTGCACATATGAACATGATGGGGTTGATTGATGGTTACAGCGTGAAAACCTTTGTTGAATTGTCCCACCTTTTGTTTTTTGACCAGAACATTTTGGATCCCTTTAAGCTGGCGAGGCTGGCTGACAAGTGTACTTCTCACCGGGTGTCCCCTAAGGAACCCAATGGGAAGTACAAGGACAAAGAAAAGGGGACTCTCAGAGGTCTGAGGAGTCCCAAAAGTAGTCATCACAGTCAAGTAAATCTAAACCTTCCTCTCCTAGGACCCATAAATCTAGTGGGGATAAATCCTATGTGGGTGGGAGTAGGAGTAGTGGTCCTCCTGCTGCAAAGCAGGCTCCCAGTGGCTCCAGTACCGTATCCTGCATTCCTGGCACTTGTTGGGACTGTGGGGCTCTTGACCACAAGAAGGGTGACCCCAAGTGTAAAGGTAAGGCACTTGGAGTCCATGCTGACAGCCTGACCTACCCTTGCTTCATGCCTGAGGTGGAGGTCACTGTCCTCCCCTTCTCTCCAGGAATCACCTTCATTGCTCCTGAAAAGATTTCCCTAGTGTCCATTGGGCCCTGGACCAGTAAACAGAAGTACTGGCTATAATCCCACAAAACACCCGTAGATTTTCGAGAAGTGTCCCCCTGAATGGCCAGCCTTCTACTGGTTTGAGAGACACTGGGGCAATCATGACAGTGGTGGACAGGGCCCTGCTCATGCCAGAGGACTATGTAGATGCTCCTCTGAGAACTACCAGGTTAGCTGGTGGGCCTCCCAAATGATCTCCTGTTGCCCTAGTCACCATCACGATTGCGGACAAGACAGCAAAGCTTCCTGTCCAGGTTCAGGACAATGTACCTGCTAACATTTTGTTAGGAAATGATCTAGTGGAGTTGGGGTTGATCTCTGATGGTCTACCCCTAACTGCTGCTGCAGTAACTAAGTCACAGGTCGCACGGGATCTGAATACCAGTCAGATACCCAATGCAAGACGGAAGAGTAAGAAGGCCACCTCTGTGAAGGGGGCTCCTTCTCTTCCTGCTGCTTCAGCAGCGCCCACTGGGATTCAGGCTCTGGATGGACTGGGTCCAGTGGTAACCCGAGACTCAACTCCTGAGGGAGAGGTGCTCAACCAAGAGGATCACGCAACCTTCAATGCCAGAGGGCTGAAGGGGGGCCCTATAGGGGAGACTTCTGCAAGGGTCAGAGAGAGTGCCACTCTCTCAAGGGTCTGAGAAAACAGGCCCAGGCACAAGGTGAAGTGCCTAGGTCTTTCAAGATTTATTGGGAGGGTGAGCTCATTTGTAGTGAGCCCACTAAGCCTGAACGTGGTGCCCTCAAGAGGTTGGTGGTACCTTAGGTTTACAGGACCTTCTTAGTGCAGTTGGTGCATGAGGTGCCCTTAGCTCGTCATCTTGGGACCAAGAAGAATAAGCAAAAAAACTTGTAGGGACTTCCTATGAAAATTGAATGTACATGTGATGTCATCAGTGATGTCATCAATCATATTAGTGATGTCATCTTTGATGTCAAGGTTGTTATTCTTAGCAGCGCATGGTGGTGGCGCGAGTTATGGTTGCTTAGCTTACCATAACTGGCGAATTTGAGGGGGTTTTCAGTTTTACTTTTAACCATAACGTCCCTTTAACATAGTTTTTTCACTGAATTTGATAGGTTTTAGTAGCGCAACTTAACCATAACGTCCCCTTAACAAAGTTTTTTCATTGAATTTCATAGGTTTTCATTAGTGCAACATAACCATAACATCCCCTTAACAAAGTTTTTTCATTGAATTTCATGGGTTTTTATTAGTCCAACTTAACCGTAATGTCCCCTTAACAAAGTTTTTTCGATGAATTTCATAGGTTTTTATTAGTGCAACTTAACTATAATGTCCCTTTAACAAAGTTTTTTAATTGAATTTCATAGGTTTTTTATAGTGCAACTTAACCATAGTATCTACGAACATCTGACTTCATTGAGGACCTTCCGGACAGTGCCACATGACCATACGCTGCCATGCGACATGATGACATGTCAGAGAACCCGTCTGCACTACACAATAAAATCCGTGCTTCGCGGACAGTTCGGAACTGCATTTTCTACTGATCTAGGAACTTTCAACTTCAAAATTTCCCTTGCACAGCTCCAACACCTATTCCTACTCATCCATTAACAATCTAGTACACAGTACATACTTTTAGCAAAACTGCTATTTATCTTAAAATGGAATCAGCTAATGCCATCCCTCCTCCCCAAGAGACACCACCACTGCTGTAATAAAGGAGCATAAGAAGCACTGCCCCCTACCTTAGAAATAACACACGCGCAACATTTTCCCCTGTCCACTTGCCCCTCCATATTAGTGTCTGGTCCCTCTTCCCTCATTTCCCTCCCAATCTTTCGTTCTAAGCTCCCCTGCCAAAAAAAAAAAAATGCATCCAAAACAATCAAAGAAATGTTCGTTTAGGAACCACCTTTCACAGTTAAAAAATAGAACTAAAAAAAAAACGTATAGACTCCATCTACTTTATATTTCTCAGTGAAGTACATAGACTCAATAAGATTTTCCAACATTTCCATTTGCATTTTGTGTTATGCTAATGGCAATATTGTGGCGTTTATCACCGTTCCAGGGATGAAACGGTGGATACCGGCCTGGCAGCCCAAGTTATCAGCCCAAGCGAAGCGAGGGTGGATAACAAGGTCTATGGACCATTATGCCCCATTCCAGCCCCTGTAATCGGGGGTGAGGGCCATTGGCACCCTAGGTTCCCAAAGTGGGAACCCGGGGTACTAAAAAAGGAGTTTTCTTCCTACAACGGGACGCCACAGGCGTCCCGGTGTAGGAAGGAAAATCCTTTTCCAAGATAGCCACCATAGAAAGGGAAGGCAGGGTTCCGTACGGGGCCCCTCTTCGCTTTCCATGGCAGCCTGCAGAAGGCAAAAAGAGAACCCTATGACCATATTACCACAAGCACATTTTCTTCCCTTTCAAACCTATCCCAATTTCAAATAACTTTACCACAAAGACAGTCCCAGGTGGACATGGCCACTTTGACCCTATTGTTGTCCTTCATGGTCAGGGCCAGTAGCCTGATTGTCCGGATCATGAGCTTATTCCATGACCGAGAAAATCTGGCCACTGCCCATGGCCACAGGCTGCACCTCAATCACCAAAGGTATTTCACTATTTTTTGTACCTACATTATGACACTTGTCAAAAAACAAAATCCATTCAGACTTTACAAAAACATTTATATCTAGATCTATAATCTTTTTGCAAACCTTTGTAGATTTGTCAAATGACACCATATGTATACGCCTTTACAATATTTGGGGAACCCCCCCCCCCCTCTAACTTTGCCCTCTCTTGGAAAAAATCCCACCAAACTTCACAAAAACATTTATATCTAGATCTATTATCAGTTTGACAAATTGAGTGTAGATCCGTCAAATGACACCCCATTTATAAGTCTTGACATTATTTTGGGAGCCCCTCCTCTAATTTTGCCCCCTCTTGACAGAATCCCACCAAACTTTGCAAACTCAATCGGAATCGGGTCAGGAATACAACATGCAGTTTCATTAAGTGGCGCCAAAGTTATAAGCCATCCAAGAACATGCTTTTCACCAACCCTGTAATGCTGACGTGTCTGCGAACCTCTCAGGACTGTTCACAAACTGTTCACGCTAAAAATAAACACCCCTTTTTTTGCTTCTTGCAGCTATATCCCATCCCATCCTCATCACCCCTCACCTCCCCAGAGATGATTTGACAAGTGCAATGTTGTGTTTTTTAATATGTTTTCACCGCAATGTCTGCGGACACCGGTCACTGTCTGCGAATCCAAGACTTTGGGCATTTCCAAAAATCTGTCGCAATTCATGATTTTCACTATCCAATCAGTGGGCACGTCTGATGTTCGTGGACACCACATTACCCTCTCAGCCAATCGGTGTACTGTCCTCGGTGCGAATAGGGAAGTGTGTCCACAAAGCAGACATATATATCACTAAATTTTTTTAACTACTTTTTTGTCGTTTAAGAAAAAGCTACTGGATGGATTTCCACCAAATTTACAAAACCACATTTTCGTGACCAAGCCGCCACTCCTGCCGCAAATTTGGTGAAAATCCATCCAGCGATTTGGGCTGTAGGCTTGAGCAAAGATTTTTCCCATTATGTCTATGGGAAAAAAATAAATTCTGGGAACCCCCTATAACTTTGCCCCCACCCTTGACCAAACCTCACCAAACCTTGCAAATTCAGAGGGTGCCATATACTTTTTTTGCAAAGTTTGGTGAGGATTCATCAAGGGGGAGCGAAGTTATAAGCCACCCAAAAAGTGCTCTTCCTGTGGGTTTAGCAACTTAACCATAACTACATGGCTGCTACCACAGGCCCTGTAATTCATGATAGTCAGTCAGCAGATAATATCCCATGTTCCCAAATATAAAATATAACACCATTTCCACATGTGCATAGTAAACTTAGATTGAATGACCTATATATCCTCGCAATTGCGGTCGCATAAATATCTGAAAACAGCTGTGGCGAATCCCAAGGGTAAAGGTGTCATTATACCGAACAATTCAGAAAAATCAATCGTACCAAGCCACGGCCTGTGTAAAGCAGCAGAAGAGTGGGGGAAAAGAAAAAAAGGTGCCTGAGTTAGAATGAATGAAAACTCCACCCCATCTCTTCCGCATAGAGACAAAATCGAAGATAACTCTCTGGACCTTGTCTGAGCATTCTTCTCTTACCTAGCCTTTCAGCAGAATGTAGTGTTGTTAAGGGAGAGCAACGCTACCTTTCCCATGCATTTAACAGGTTCGTGAAGGCATAGTGCATCACTGTTGGGACTACAAGATAAGCCTCACTGACCACCATCTTGGTTAGGCATTGACTTTTGAGTTTCGCCAAGACTATTGTGCTTGTTAGCAAAATAAAGCATATTCACTGTGGCCTATAACTATGACCCATCATAGCACCTATATTATGCCTATTGTTCCATCTCGTCCGCTGTCCTAATGAACATATTGAGAGTTATTAATATATCATGGCCATTGCATGCCAATTGAATCATTATTTGCATAGCTATGCCACGGGGTGCTTGTTGAAATATACCATTCCAGTGCCTCAGTACCCCTGGACTCGCAAACCTGCTATTGTCGTCAATAGATGACATAGCAGTCTTATTTAAGTAAGCTGCTAGGAGATAAATACTGGATGTGGGTGGTGCTGTTTAGTAATGAATTACTCCGTATCCACCGAAGTCTATAGTGACATAATGTGGACCTTGTCAGTATACTTTTCACTCATGTTGGTCCCAAAATATTGCCCATGCCAATCCCATTTTTCCTTGTAATTAATCAAACTTGACATGGATTGTGACTTGGACCAACTTCATGGCCAGGTAGCCATGCAACGTGTTTGGTGTAACACCTTCCACAACCACAAGCCTAAGGACCAATTGTTTAAATGCAATTCATTAGTAGATACTAATTACAAATGAATCACAAATACATATCTGGTACTCATTGGAGAATCTAGAGACACTAGGAAACTATTCTAATTAACATGTATCAAGTTGACCATATAATTCACTCATTATAAGAGATCTTCAAATATATTCACATAGGTGCCTATTGGGTGATCACTTTGTGTTGTTTAACGCTGTTTTCAGGAACATATTAACATACTGACTAGTTGATGGTTTGCTTCGAGGACAGAGTCCACATAATACTCGATGAAGGACAATACTCGATGGAGGACATTGGGAGGGTTTTTATAAGAAGACAGACAATTCATGATCAGTGTTAAGACCTGTAGATACTGTCCTATATTGGCAATTGAGACATGCTTCCAATTGCCTAAATTTCAATTCAAGGTTTCCGCTCTTTGTGGTAATGTTGCCTTTACCATTCCCACAAAGCGTATTTCCTTCTTGTTGTCCATCTGATAAACATCCTGCCAATGAGTGGCTAATGGATATTTCACATCTTGATTACCAATCGTGGTTAGGTGTTCCTGTATCCTAATCTTCAAAGGTCTAATTGTGCTCCCTATGTGATGGGAGCCACACACACACACACAAATCATACAATACACCACAAATTTCGTATTGCAGTTAATGAATGCTTCCACATAATAGTTTCCAAATCTGATAGTTCTGGTTTCCAGAGCATACATGCACATAGGACATCCACCTTGTTCTGTATTCGATGTAGCCAAGTTTCACTGCTCATGTCATTGGACATGAATATATTCTTCAATGTGCATACTTAACTGCACATGATACTAGGTTCAGGGTCCAACCACCTGCATAAGTCTTTGTCCAATGTGAGTAAGTGCCAGTGTCTCTTGACTACCCTATAAATCTTTTGACTGTCTGCGTTATAGCTTGTAAGAAGTCTCAATTTGTTGGACTGAGTAGTGGTGGTACAAAGTTTTGGAGTTAACAGATCAACTCTTTCCAAAATACATACTTCTTTCTCAGCTTTGACAAGTAGTCTTCTCTTGTAGCCTCTGGCTAAAAATCTTTTGTTAATTCACTTTCAGACTTAAAGTCATCTGAATTGGTAAAATTTCTTCTAGTACAAAAAATCCCGCCTTTGGGAATATTAGAAATCACTGTCTTTTTGTGACAACTGTCTGCACGTAGTACTGAGTTAACTGAAGTGGTCTTTCGAAAGGTCTTATTCTCAAAGCCTTTGGCAGTTAGGGAGATTGTCAAATCTAAGAAATCTATGCAAGTGTCACTAAATGAATGTGTGAACTGAATTCCCCAATAGTTGGAATTGAAAGATTTGATAAAATCCAACAGGCAATCCACTGCACCAGATCATACCATGATAACATCTTCTATGAATCGTTTCCACAGATGAATGTGTGGAAAAACTGCAAATTCAAGAACTCAAATTCTTGTTCAAAATGATGCATGAATATATTTGCAATGTGGCGCAAAACTCGCTCCCATTGCAATCCCAATCAGTTGTTTGTAATAAACATTGTTAAATAGAAAAACATTATTCTTCAAACTACAGAGCAATAGATCTTCAAGCATTTCTATGTGTATATAGAAAGATGCTGAATCTTTCCGAAAAATGTCATTAACACTCTCAATTGCTCTGTAATGGTTGATAGATGTGTACAGGGCTTTAACATCTAGTGTAACCAATAGAATATTTGGGCAAACTGGTAAATTCCAGAGAATCTGAAGAATATGCATGGTATCTCTGACATAAATAGGTGTCTGAACAACTGTAGGTAGCAAACATTCATTTATATAAATGAATATCGGTTCCAAGATACTCCCTCTCCCACTAAAAATCAGTCTCCCTTCCGGTATATTGACAAATGTTTTGTCTATCTTTGGTAGAATGTATATAGTGGGTATAGTTGGTCTGTCCACTATTAAATATTGTTTTTCAACATCTGTCAGAATCCCTTCCGAGTCCCAATGCTGTATCAATTTAGATACTGTTGCCTTGAGAACCTTCAGGGGTTTAGGACTTGGTAACATCCTGCCGTATTTAAATGTTTCAAGCCCATTGCGAGGTAATCTTGTTTGGTTACAATGACCACGTTACCCCCTTTGTCTGCTTCCTTGATAATTAGTTCCATGTTTGATGCTAGTTTTTGGATTGCTAGTTGTTCTAATTTTTTCAAATTCCAACATTTCCGAACTTTATGCAATTTAGCAATATCGGCCAATTCATGGATGTCCTTAATCACTGATTGATGAAATGTATCAATTATATTGTCATTAGGAAATACGGGCATCCACCTGGATTTTTTGGTAAATTATTTAATGTTTAAGTTTTGACGTTGAATGTTCAAATCTCTCAGCGTGTCTAGTACACTGTTTTCATGCTCCTGGCCAAAATCTTCTAGAGACATCAATACATGCATATTTAACATTGTTTGTAAAGACATTTCTGAGGGTGCAGGTACAGTGGGTTTAGCTCTATAGTTACGTAGCTGGGTAGAAAAGACATTTTTAAGTTTTTGTTTTTGAGTGCACTTAAACAAATCTATTTATATTTCTACAAAATTATTGAAGCCCGAATGGGCAAAAGAGAGTCCCTTGTTGAGGACTGCATGCTCATCCGGAGAGAGTTGATGTGTGCTTAAATTACAGACCAAGTCTACCTGTTCTGGGTCTGGAGTTGTTGCTGATATGATGCTCTCGTAATTCTGAGAGGCAAAGGTTGAGTGTTTCCACCAACTATGTTGGCCAGCGTTGGTGCCCTTTGGTTTGTGCCTGGTGTTGAAACATTTGAAGCGACAGGAATCTGAAACCTTACTTGTTTCATAGATGCCCCTTTGATTCCCCTTTTTGAAGCGTCTGATTTGTTCTAAAAAAGGGGAAGGACCTGCTATTTCTTGAGTGTTAGAGGTAGTGGCCTCACTGGACTCAGTATTGGTGGTACCAGTTGTCTGTTCATCAGAATCACTTTCTACGTCTGAACTAGTAGGGGAAGAGACCACACTGCTGCTTCGTGATGTAGAAACCTCATCATATTTTGGTTGATATGTGTAGACTCTATTATCTCGGTAGTCCCTATCATCTCTCGAAAATCTAATTGACTAACGTAGTTTTCTTTCGTCTTGGTGTTGCCTTAATATGGTATACAAGGTTTTGTAATTCTTGTCAATAGTGGTGCTTGGAGTATCAAACAATTCAATTTCCTGTTTGATGGTGAC
Organism: Ambystoma mexicanum; assembly: GCF_040938575.1. Taxonomy (NCBI): domain Eukaryota; kingdom Metazoa; phylum Chordata; class Amphibia; order Caudata; family Ambystomatidae; genus Ambystoma; species Ambystoma mexicanum. The sequence goes on from NC_090923.1 coordinate 425,002,769, forward strand.
AACTTTACCCTTGGGATTTGCCACGGCTGTTTTCAGATATTTACGCGACCGCAATTGCGAGGCTAAGTTTACTTTTCACATGTGGAAATGGTGTTATACTTTACATTTGTAAACATGGGATATTATCTGCTGACCGACTATCATGAATATATATACATACATATATTGTTTCAGAGATATATTTGCACAGCTTTACCATTACCTTCAATACAAGAGGTAAGTTATTGCATGATATATATACTTATGACAGCACAGGATCACAGTAATTGGTGCCAGTTTGATAGTTTAAATACTCTGGGGAAGAATAGGAATCAATGTTTTAGGAGTTGTGTACTTGACTGGATGAGAGTATTATTACCATTATCAATATTTTTATTTAGATACATGAAGGAATAGAGGAACACATAAGGTATCTTAGTTTCCTCACTCTTCGATGGCCAGATTTGATGTGACACATTCCACTATAACTGCTATGCCTGGAATGCAACTAATTACTTTAGTAACTCTCTGGTCTTATTTTTTCCCTTTCTCTCTTTCTGTGTGTATGTCAACTATGTTTGTCCAATACGGATTTAAATTTTGTACTTCTTTAATTGGGTGTGTTGATTTAAAAATATCTATCATGACGTTCAATTATTATGTTATATCTCACACCGATTCACCCATTTATGTCATCTTACAATGTAATAAACTCACCAATTGTGTGCCTCAACCAATCTTATTTAAATTTTGTACTTCTTTAATTGGGTGTGTTGATTTAAAAATATCTATCATGACCTTCAATTATTATGTTGTATCTCACACCGATTCACCCATTTATGTCATCTTACAATGTAATTAACTCACCAATTGTGTGCCTCAACCAATCTTATTTGATGTATTAATTGTTTGGTACACAAACATGATGCCACTGGTTTGTTTTGCTGATGTTCAATGTACATCTATTCATGTTTTTGTCAATTATATGTAATGTAGCAATTCAGACTCAGAAGAAGAGCAGTTGCTCGTAACATGTGTCAGGCTGATTCGGAACCCAATAAATCCCATGCGATCTCGCATTTAAAAAATAATCTTTGAGATATGCGTAATGTGAATGTATTTTTGGTGTCATAATCTCCAAGATCGGCGAAGTCAATTATCTGGTTGACATGGGAGTCCCTGGGGTAGCCCCATAGGTATTCCACGTCAACAGGCTCAAGCCTTTCCATAGGTGAGAAGAAGTCTCATGTCTCTTGCTAGCTTCAGAGCAAGAGGAGGATGAGACTGAGCCCCTTCCTGATTTGCTACATAGCAATCCTCAGGATGGCTCAGTGGAGGGAGCGCATCTCTCTCAAGATCTGACACCAGAAAAGCAGAGGGCCTGCAGGGCTTTGCTCAAGGAGTATGCCCCTTTCCTCTCACTGACACCAGGCCTCACCCCGTGGTGAAGGCACGAAATTGACACTGGTGACAGTGTGTCTGTCAAAAGCAGGTGCTACCGAATGTCAGACACGATTGAGAACCATATCCAGGCTGAGGTTGCCAAGATATTAGATCTGGGTGTTATTGAAACCTCAACCAGTCCTTGGTCCAGTCCAGTGGTTCTTGGTGCCAATGCAAGTTCACAGGCAAAAACCAAAGATTAGCGGTTCTGTGTGTACTACAGAGGGGTCAATGCCGTCACCAAAACCGATGCGCACCCATTGCCCAGGACTGATGAGCTTGTGGGCACCATAGGTGCTGCCAAATTAGTGAGCACCTTCGACGTTACCTCAGGCTATTGGCAAATAGCTCTGGTGACCATGTCAAGGAAAAGACTGTGTTCTGAAGACCTGAGGGACTCTACCAGTTTAGAGTCATGACTTTTGGGTTAAAACCGCACCTGCCACCTTCCAAAGATTAATCAACCATGCGCTAGTGGGCTTGAGGCCTTTTGTGTGGCCTACTTAGATGAAATTGCTCTCTATATTTCCATCTTGGAAGAGCATTTGACCCATTTGGATAAGGTGTTGCAGGCCTTGAAAATGGCTAACCTCACTATCAAGGCCACCAAGTGCCAGATAGCTCAGGGGGAAAGTCACATATCTTGGTCATGAGGTAGGAAATGGTCGAATACAACCTCTGTACAGTAAGTTACAGGATGTACATGACTTGGAGACTCCCACTACTCAAACCATTTTAATTGGTAATATTATTTGCCTCAAAATCCACAGACACTGGCAGTCCCTTTTTCAAAAGAAGGTAGTGCTGTATGCCCACCGTCTGTGATCACCAACACAACCACTACCTCCATAGATTTCTATAGCACCTACAAAATGTTCTCTCTCTCAAAAACAATTCAACTGCTTGTTTTGTGCATAGGTGGGAACATTCAAACAAGCTCAGCCAGTGAAAATTCCTTCTCTGGCCTACTGGTTAGTGTGCTTTCGCAGGTGGTGTGTTGCATCACACAGCCAACCAACCTCACACTAATTGGCCACCAACTCCAACAAATATTCCAGCACCCCATCAAAATGTTCTCTTTCCCAAAACATCACAACTGCTTGTTTTGCATGTGGGTGCACTCATTCAAGCTGCTCAGCACAAATTCCTCCTCTGGCCTACTGGTCAGTGTGCTTAAGCAGGTGGTTTTTTGCATCACACAGTCAATTAACGTGCCACTAATCGCCCACCGTCTGTTATCACCACTTCTAACAATGTTTACAACACCCCTACATGTGTTACTGCTTCCCCAAGGTTGGGGTAAATACATTTTATTCAACCACTTGTGTGTGAGTATGAGATCAATCAAGCAGCCCTAGCGCATACAAGCAACAAACATTGTTGAGTTGCTTGGCAGAGAAAGTTAAATCCTTTGAAGTTAATCGCAGTGAAATGCACACTGCTTTTAAGTGATATTTGTAAAAATAAAAACAATAATTATATTCTTATGAAAACTGCCTGTAATCACCCTACCCATCTTACATCCGTTACTTTATAAATGCACACCATACAATCAGTGGCGTTTTGGGCTTTCTGCTGCCTTAGGTCCAAATAAGTGCATGTGCCCCCCCCAACTTTACTGTACCTTCACCAGATTCCGCCCCTTCAACAAACTCTGTCTGTGTTGTCGAAACCACACCCCTTCACCCCCATTTATCCTTCATTTTGGCTCCATAACATTATAAGGATGTTTTTAAGGCTGCAGGGATTTAAAAGTTATTGCTTCCTCTCTATTAATTCAAGCCTGTCATCCTCTATGTTATGTTAGTTGAAAGAATGTTTTCAGATCTCTACCGGCCAAGATTTGGAGAAGGCAGTGGGCCTCATTGTAAGTTTGCTGTTCTGGTAACTACGATACCGGTAAGCTTGCTGGTACTGTAGTTACCGGATCGGCAAGTTATGAGTTCTGCTCACAGGTGCCTTTTCTCCTGCCAGGTCTGACCTATTGGGCTCAAATGGGAATGGGGGGCATTTAATTCCGGCGCCCGCGAATGGGCCATTACCGGGTCCGGTTGGGCCATAATGAGCCGGTAATTGCCCAATCGCGGGTGCCGGAACATATTGCAAGTTTGGCGGCAGCCTGCCAGTTTTACCGGCAAGGCTACCGCCAAACTTGTAATTAGGCCCAGTGTGTTCTACAGTTCAGTGCGCTAGAGGTAATTGTTACGACTAATAGTCTACTTTCGGTTAAGTTCGAAAATAATCTTTTAGAGGAAGTGTTAAGAACAAAAGCTGTTTTCCAACTGGACACAAGTGAAAGTAGGTTGAAATGAGGAATTTAGGTATCAGTGCTAATATCTGGTTTCTCTCACAAATTGCCTGCTGTCACTCTATGAGAAGCACGATACTGGTCTGTAATATTAATGCAACATAACAGAATTTCTACATCCGTTCTTGTCAAATGGTAAAGTTTACATATTAAATATATGCAAGTGGTAAAGGCACATCTAATAAAAATGTTGAATAAAAATACCTCAACCACCTTCTCATGGTTACAGCTCTGGCATTAGCAGGGGGAAAAAAGGAAATAAGGCAAGCTACCTGCTTCAGCCAATGCATCTCCAATGTATCTCCAATCCCTTGGGCTTGAACTCCATTAAAACATAGCAAAATCAAAAGTGAAATTTCTAAACTCTGCCTGGGCATAAACACCTCAGTAGAGCAAAGACAGTTGGCAAAGGTTCTTGCAATCTTTGGCTGTGCATTCTTACGGTGGAGTAATGGATAAAGGGGACCCTGAACATTCGGTTCTATGTCATTTTTCACTTTTTATAGGTCGCCTAGCAAAAAGACAGATCTTTTTCAGCTGATTTTAGGTGGCCTGAAAAAAGCTACAAATATGACATTGCTTTGCCCCTTAGCCCCATCCTCCCCAGCGGGATTTCCTTGTAATGGACCAAACCCACCTTTCTCAGCCGCTGCCGTCTCCCTCCCTGCACAAGAAGCCCCAGAAAAAAAAAAAAAACACACACACACACACACACACACACACACACACACACACACACACACGGTTGGACCATACACTAGATAGGAACATTTTGAGATGTGTGGGTATAGATATAGATGTCCTGCTGTCAATTCAGGTACTGTTTCACAGTAAAAGTCCTAACTGGTATTTAAAATATAAATAATGTACAGATTACTTATAAACATCATAGTTATGCATTGCGTGACATACTTTGCAGTTGGTTCTCCTGGTAGTACTTAGCGTGCAGCAGAATGTGATCAAATACACATTATAAACCCAACAGGGATGCCATTTGCCTGCTTAACACTGAGAAGCTTCTGTAAAGATGGCAGAATGGATATCTTTATGGGATGCCTTTACAGCTGTGAAACAGTCTTTACCTTTGGCACACAGTGTTTGCTCTCACCCTTCTATGGTTTTGTGTATCCTTTCCCAGGTTTCTTGATGCACTTGCACATTCAGATTTACTTTTCGCCATTTTAACTTCTCTATGATCTATTTCATGCTTGTACTTTTTGTGCGACCACAGACCTCTGAAATGTGGGTCAGGTGAGGGAACTTAGTGTTTCTTCTGAAAATAATTTTAGTGCCACCTGTGGGAACTCTGTGCTTGACTTTAGTATAGGCATGCGTTTAATATTGTAAAATGATGCATCATTTTTAACTTTTACTTTTCTGCACGGGAAAACACTCATTTTTGCAGCAGTCTTAAATATGCATGCTGTGCATTGGAATATAAAACTGATTTCTTAACACAGTGTATGTGTGCATTGATTAGAAAGAACTCCAAAGATAATGACAAGGAGCACCAATAAAAACAATGAGGTGTTGACTGTTTTGAATAGTAAAGAGCATGTTGGGAAGATAAAACTAACCAAAGAGCTATATATCTGTCTTATATATGTCTGTGAGAGTTGTATGACTGAATCAGTAAATACATAAAGAATGCTGGGTTAGGGTCCACGTTTCCTGTTTTTTGTTTTTAAACAAAAGTCACCCTAAAAAATAAAGCGTTTGCAAATGTCAAGCATATATACAATTATGACCATCAAAAAAGTTAGCTGTCAAAGTGAAATGGTTGCTAACAGCTCAAAATTACTTGCAGTGTTGTGGATCAGCCAGACTGTGAGAATTTGGAAATAAACTGCAATAACGTGCTGCTACACTAGCAATCTTCCAAACTAGGCCTAGACCTAGTCATCCTTGTTGCAAATACGTCTATGCATACAATGATATTTAGTCAAATGTTCCAACTCTCAAAAAGCACCAGCACATAAAGGTTCCTTTCCTGTTAAATGTACCTTCTTTCTGCCTATTCCTAAACATATATTTAATGCACAAGACCAAACCCTTACCTATAAAACAAAGTTAGATGCTTTAGCTCTTAAACAGCAAACACATCAGTTCACACCACCCTCCTCCCTCTATGAAAGATTTCCATTTGTTGCTGAAGTGCTCCAGCAGCTTTAATATACATAGCGAGGCAAATATGCCTGCTCAAACTTGTTTAACCGCATCTCTTAAAAGTTTAGGAAGTTTGGCAGATACCGAATACAGGTCACATTCTGGTGATTCTGAATTCAGATTATTAATTTGGCCCAGGTTTAACGCTAACCCCTGAATCACCAGGGACACAGTCAGATTGGGTTAGTGAAGTTTCAAACACTTATCATCCAGATTCAAGGGCACATTGAGTAACATGGTGTAATAAAAGACAACCAGCTGCACAAGGCGTATCATGCACCCATTTAGTGTCCTTTCTCAATTTGTTTGCACTCTCCTTCGTTCTCTTGCATTTTTTCTTTCTCTGTCTCTTTCTCCTCATCTCCTTTCATTTTCCGTCTCTTACTCTGTCTCAATCTCTCTCTCTCTGTCTATCTGCCTCTTTCTCTCTCTTTGTGTGTGAGAGTCACATTTTTAGGTGTGCGTCTGCCGTAGCCACTCTAGCCGTTGCTGACAGAAGCGTGAACTAGATAAAAAAATGTATGTCTTTGGTGGGAGGTTGAAGGGCCAAAAAGGACGCTTTTTATGGTTAAACGTAGAATGAGACCAACAGTGACAGTGGCATTCCGGAAGTGGGGACTGGGCTGGTATTGGGAGACAAGCAATCTCATTTTTATGTTTTGCAGGAATGTCACCACTATACGTATTTTCTGTGTGTGTAGGTGAAGGAGAGTTCTGACAGAGCTTGTAAGGAACTGTGGGACCAGGCTGCAGGGGCTGTAATTTTACTTTTTTACTATATTGAATGTGTGTTTGTGCAATCAGTGGCCAAGATGCAAAATTAAACATTTGCTTGTTGCTAATAAAAGAAACAGATCATGTGTTTTAATCTGAGCACAACATTTTAAAATAAGAAATGACATTTTGAAAACAATGCTGTGTACTTTTAGCATAGGACACTGTTCAGGAAAGGAAATGATTATATTGCTGTACATTGTATACATTGTACACATATATGTATACACAATGTATGCATTTTGGGTTTCAAAATGCACAAACCCAGCTAAGAAACAATACAGCGCTATACATTTCATTGTGGGTAACATATGAAGTAAGGAGGGACGACTTGCACTATGCAGCATTGGATGTTTCAGACATGGGGGTGGGTTGTGACAGAGGAACACAAGCAACCTAGGTAGCACCAAGTTATTGACTGAAGAGTAATGTCTTGATTTCCTTCCTGAACTGCAAAGTGTTGGCACCTTGTGGAATGCCATTGGGACGATGTAGACTAGGGCATATCAAGAGATGGCCTGTTTCCTTGTTTGTTTCATCTTGCGCACCAGTTTCGTCTAGAGCTAGTGATGGCCTGGCTCTTGGACAAGTGCAGCCCACCTGAGACAAAGCTACATATGCAGGTGTGCAAGAATTTGCCTATTAGATAATGCACTCAGTCGTAAGTATTATTCATGCTGGGATGGGAAGCCAGTGCGGCTTCATGAGGATGGTAGAATTGAGGTCGAATTTCTTATTCCCCATTATGAGTCATGCTCTGGTGTTTTGTTAAGCCATAGGTGGGGTGATTGAGCCACTGGAATATTGATGTGAATGGTGTTTTCCCATTGATGTAGGAGATTACAAGAGCCTGGCCTGTGGTTCTGATGTTTTCGGTGGAATGAAGGGTGATTTGGCAGTCGGGGTCTGCTGAGGTGTGAATCCATTAAGGTGCATGCTGTTTAACCACCCATGATAGGTATCCTGCTTAGATAGGACGAATTCCATGTTTGTGGGATTGAGCTTCAGGAATTTGCTTGCCGTTTAGGCTTGGATGGAGGCTGTGCAATTCCTGGTGCGCGAAAAGCCCTGGGTTCTACTGATGTTTAAGTATAATTGCACATCATCTGCAGAATGAGATGTCTGGGTTTTTGAGAATTGATCCAATTGATCTAATATAGATTTGTAGGACTCTGCATAAAGTGATGGCTTGAATTTGCTTGGATGGGTTTGTGCATGCCCAAGATGTAAGATGTGAAACAGTTGAGAACTATGCCAGGTAAGCACGTTCCATTCCAAGGTGGCATATAAGTGTGAGTTGGCCAGTCATGCAGGGGGTGTCTAGTCAAAATTTCGAAACAATAGTTTCGAATGACAAAAGTTCTGAAACAAAATGTATTTTGTTAATATTAAAGGGTTTATTTTAAGTTTGTATGGTAAAATAGGTGTTTAAAAAACAAAACAGGAGTTTGGGGGGACCCCCCATAAAAAAAAAGAAAAGAAAATTCAAAACTTTTTTTTTCTACACTTTTGTGTCTGGACTTTTGTCATTCGAAACTGTGACTGTCGAAACGTTCACTATGAAGCATGCAGGGAGATCAAGGAGGACCAGAAGGCATGAGTCACCTTAGTCCATGATTTGAAGAGTGTCATATGGATGGTGACTGTTTTAGTGTTACAATTTGGTCAGAACCCAGTTTAATTGTGCAGCAGACTGTGTTGGCTCATCTAATATACTTATGGTGCCTAAGCCACACATATGATCCTTTTCTGATGTAGCTTTCCATATTGTTATATTTCAATTCAGTGTGTATTTTTTTGCACTTCACCTGTCGGCAGTACACCTTAATTCCACATTTACTTGGTGGCTATTCAAGGTCCTGACTTTTGTTTCAAGATGGCCACCAACATACCAGTAGGGCACAGCTTGGCATGTCGGTTCACCCGATCAGGAGATCACGTTCGTGCCTAATATGGCTACTGTTGATCGAGTTATCAAATCCACAGAACCGGTCCGTGTATCAGAGAACTGGCACAGCATGAAGTATGGTGAGAAGTTGTCCACTGTGAATGCCATGATTGTGGTTTGCACCACCTTTCTGGCCTGGCCCTCAGCATTTTATTTCGACACAGTCTATACTGCTAGCGGTCTTTGCAGTTGGGAGCTGGATCATTTTCATTTAGGGAGTCCATACGATATGCTCCGTGGAATCTGTTTCAAAGGTGGGTCTGCTACCTGGCATTTTTTATACAAAGATTTGTAATGGCTAATTTTCGATGATTTAAGGATGCATTATGTCCCTTAACTGACTCTTTCCATACGAGGGGGCACCTGGTGTGACACAGAGCTATGGGCTTTAGATTGACTCATGTACAATCTGAAGTGAGGAATCTCTCAGGCAGCTCGCCCATTGATCGACGAAATGTCGGCTCAACATGTGTTGTATGTTTACTTTCCTTATCTTTTGTCTCTTATTCCTTATGTTTATTCCTGTCCAGTATTCCAATTTGTTTTGCATGCTCGTCCTTTTTTTGACAGATTGTTGGTTTTCAAATTGTTCTAGGTTAGGAAGCATCCTCTCCTATCCCTGGAAGAAGGCCGGTCCATTGTGAAGGTTTGAGCCACATTTCAGCTGAAACTGGGATGTTTTGGACTTCCTCCCGCCCATCCTAAGGAGGAAAACTCTTCAGTTGCTTTTAGATTCTGTCTGGAATAATTAAGCATTGGTATGCTTATACTTGTGGATTATCTTGCACTGTGTCTATACACACACAAAATTCGTAGGTGCATGAGCTGATAAAAAAGTAAAGCTCAGGTGTATTTCAATATTAGGAGTATGTTTTGTTAAACTTTTTGGTTTGTTTTACTCATGTGTAGCTACGCTTTGGTTATTGGTGTCGCATAATGGTGATTTCTGTTTCTTTGGAGAGTGACACTTTTGGTGTTTCTTATCTTTTATTGTGCTTTGCTTGATGTGATTGAAAATTCGTTTTCTCAATGTTTTTATTGGTACTCATGGTTTTATGCTGTTGGCCTATCTTTTTGAAAATAATCACTAAAGTTCGCAGAGGATCGCCCCACCTTCTTGTGTGCTGGTTCCATATCCCAATATTGGGCCTCGATCTGTCTAACAAATTTATGTGGGTTACTTCACCTTTGTGTTGTGTTGGCTGATCTGATCCTGAAGTTGGTTGCCAACTGGCTTCTTAATGATTTTTCAATGAATGGGAGAGTAGTGATTGGCAGGTAGCTCACCAGATCATTTAATTCCAAGTTGGGTTTTTTGAGGAATTTCGGGGAGAGGACAGATTAGTCCTGTTTTAAGATTGTTTGGCAAGATGCCTTGCATGTGTGAGGCATTTACTTTTTCAAGGAGGGGGCTCAAGGAGGCCCCCTTGATGCACTGTACGATGGTAGCAGAGAGGGTGTCATCTTTGTTTGTGATTGGTTAAAGTGATGAAGGGTATCTGCAAGATCATTGGGGGAAAATGGGGTGAATGCTGTCCAGTTTGTGCTATGAGCTGTGGGATTAGGAGCGGGGGACCAATATACCAGTATTGATCTATCAGTTTTTATTTATCTTTGTAGTATGCATATTTAATACCTATAGGAATGTCGTTTGGGCATTGGAACCGATGTGACAGACTGGACTTCGACATGGGAGCTTGAACCAGAAGAATGCATTCTCCTCTCCCCCTACCTGCCCTTCTACTGTAACAAGAAGCAATAAAGTACATATTTTCCTTTCATAGTTATCGACTCAGCATAGATACTGACTGTGTCTCCCATTGATGAAAACTACAATTTTGTCAATGAAAAGTTGTAAAAAGTGCTGAATTTTTCTATATGTATTACCAGGTTAGGCATGCGTTTGAACTGTGCTTGACTGCTGGGACGATAGTTGATAAGTAATATGTGATTTTGAAGTCAGTGCTGAGAGACCGGTGCACACTGCATGAGGCCTTGAGGGTGAGGAGGACTATGTTCCTCTACATTTTATGCCAGCATGTTTCAAGTGACCTGATAGTGCACTTATTATTGAATAGTTTTTCCGTGTACAAGGGTTCAGAGGGTTTAGCGATAATGCAACATAGTTTAAGGGGTCATGTGCGTCAACCATCCATGTTATGGTTTGGTTAAGAGTTGATAATGTTGAATATGGGAGTTGTTGTTTTCTGTTCTGGTGTAAACGAAAAAAGGAAAGACTCTGCAACATGGTGGGCTTACTCAGTTCCTTTTGGCACTAGAGGTTTTGTGTTATGAGGGCAGGAATCATGGTGTTGTCTGTATTGAAGTAGGATAGAATTAAGACATTGGGTCGCATTATGAGTCTGGCGGTAGCGTGCCAGTATTTTCCGGCGCCTGGTAATGGGGACTTCCCGGGACATCATGGCCGTGGCGGTCATGGTAATTGCCCATTGCCAGGCGCTGGAAAATATTACTCCCCATCTCCATTCGAGTCCCATTGGACTCAAAGGGAATGGAGAGGAGGGATGCACCGGCACCATTCATAAATGGTGCCGGTGCATCCGTCAAGGTCTGCTAGCGGGTGCCGTTCCGCAAGCCAGCTCAGACCTGGTGGGCTGAAAGGCACACGCTCGCAGAACTCGGAGTATGCCGGTCCGTTAGCAACGGTGCCGGTAGCTTACCGGCACCATTGTTACCGGACCAGCATACTTGTAATGAGGCCCATTGTTTCAGGGGGGATACTGAGAAGATGAGGTTGAATAGGTTCCTCTAATGTGGGTGGGGTTTAGTAAATGTTGTTTTATCTACAAGGAATCCATGAAGCGGAGGAGAGTATTCCTTGAATTTAGTGGCTTCAGTCCCTGGCAGATTGAAGTCACCAAAGAAGATGTTTATGAGTTTTTGATTGGTGCTTAGGTGATAAGGTCGAAAATGTCAGTGAGGAATGACCCACACCTGTGATGTGGGTGGTAAATCTGATGCAGCGTGACGGTCTAATGTATATATTTGGAAGGTGGCATGTGGGAAGTCCTAGTTATTAGCTGTTTAGCAGAGCCACGTAAATGTACAGTCTGATTTGTGGATTACTGCCTCGCTTCACCTAACTTCCTTGTACGGTCAAGTTGTTGGGTGGGATGAGAACAATAGGGACTAGGTAGAGTATTTATATCTTATGGTAATAATTGCAATGTTACACTTGTACACTTGTTGAGCAAAGCACATTATAAAAACCTGAAATACGCTTCTGATAGAAGTGTGTCATTACACATTGCACAGTTGGGGACACTTACTTTGAAATATTACAAAGGGGAAGGGTGCATATAGTAGAAATTAGTTTACCTGGTTGCTTTGCATAAAATCAAACAAAAAAACATAAGAATGACCACAAATCTTTATATTAGACAAATATGGTTGCAATAAAATGTCTGCATGCTTAAGTCTCATTTTCCAACACACCATCGAACATTAAAGTGTTGGCATCCATGAACCATATGTACTGATTTGGACAGCTTTTGGATTTGACTATGAGGACAGAATAGCTGAAAGATCTGTTACTCCATCATTTGGGAAGAGGGGACCTACTTCAGGCAGAATTTCAGAGAAGAAAGGGATGCGAGGTGAAGCCGGGCTGTGCACATGCCCACACCCAAAGTCACAGCCACCGGTAAAAAACGATATATGTGGGATGCCACGTTAATCCTACTCTCTCGGTAAAAGTTACAAAACTCAGATTTGTAAGTTTACAAAAGTAGTTTCAGAGTAATACAATTCAATTGCAGGTAAGTAGCGGCTACAGTAATTATTTTGCGTATATGTATTGAAAATGAAGAATGCCTTTAAAAACTGGAGGGGGTATCTGTATGTCTGCCTCCTATGCAGTTGGGGTAGAGGCACAGAAACCCCAGCCAAGGATCTCCATATGGTAGTATGGACGAGCAACCAGAGGCCAAAACGCTCAGAAGGTGATGCTGGCTGGTTCTTAAGTACTGCGAATCCTCAAGCCTCCCCAAACGAATGTCCCTACACTTTGTCATGTACTGCCTCAGATGTTTTATATAAAATAAGGTCCAGATAAATATATACATCAATAAATATCTCACTTTGTAGTTTGTTTTGACAATATCCTAATAATGGTAAACATGTACACATCTACGTGGTACCACAATATACTTTAGATTCAATTTAGAATGCACCATCTGCTGACAATTAAAAATCATACGAATCGTAAAGCATTGGATAATGCATTGACATTACTGTAGAAAGGCAGGATAGAGTAGGAACATTGGCAGAATGCATTCTTTAAAGTAGAAAGGCAACACTGTGTGAGAATCTCCCCACCTGGGCAAACAGTAAGGCAAGAGTTAAGGTGTACTTTATCTTGTATATTACAGTCCAGTACAAATATGTTCGAAATGCTCACTTCCTTTTATGCGACAGGATCCACTGAACAAAGGTACCTGGGATAACACAGGAGAGCAGGATCCAAGACGAATCTGGGACCCCTGTATGATTCCTAAGGTTGAAAGATGCTCTTCCTCGTCACAATACCTTGGGTGCCTTGGCAGGCAAAGTGGTGGAGTTTCTTGGCCTTACTCGATGAGACCCCTTGAGGATGGCCCCACTTTGGAAGAAAGAGTCACTGGGATGTTTATGGCGAGAAGAAGAAAGGAACCTAGCAGTGTCAGAAAGGTAGCACTGTCGGTATTCGCGGTGGTCTCCATTGGCGGGTCGTTACTCTGGCTGTGGATGACACACACAGGTGAAAGTTTCTGTGGACCTCAACAAGGCTTGGATGAAGGGGATAAGACCCTGGGTCGCCTTGGGTGACTTTCAGTGGCAACGTGTTCAGTGGCAGAAATAAGTGTTGGCTTTTAGGAATTCACGGTTTACCGCCTTCCAGTTCTTTGGTGCTGCAGTTGCAAAACAGACCTCAGGATGGCTTCTGGCAACCTGGAGATGACCACTGGACTGGACTGCAAATCCTCACCAGGTTTGGACACTCGGGACATCTTCTTCGGATTTTGGTGGTGGGAAACCCACTAGCAGAAACACCACTACAGGCAGCGACTCTGGACCTTTACTTCATCAACCAATGTCATGTCAGGTATGCCCCTTGAAGGATTTTTCAATGAATTAGAACTATCACAGCTCTGGGTGTCAAGCAGCACTATGCCAGTGTACCCCCTCTTCTGAGCGATACTCAGCAACCTGGCTTCCAGTGGTCACAAACACTCTTTCAGACCCTGGTTGACACAGATGAACTACCTGGCTGCAGGATGTTCAGGCCCTCCTCTTCTGGATCCACAAAGATCCCTTCTCCGGATGGCAGGCACACAGGACTGGCTTCCAGGTCATTCCCCAACAGGACTCTCCCAAGTACTTCACTCTGTACACTTACAGGTATCTTGACAGTCATGTCATTGCACTGGATGAGAGCTGGTAACTGTGGAAGCATTTGGACAGGGCCTCCAGCAAGCTTAGTTAAGAATTTGGGTGCCTTAGCAACATCCTCAACCTTGAAAAATGATTCATCAACTACAGTTATGCGCTGGCCCCAGTGTCTCTGTTGGCAAGGCTCTCCTGACCATTCACAAGAACACTGCCTTTGTAATACTCTTTAGTATTGTCTGGAATAGAGTTGTACAGATCTAAATTCTGTTGTTCCCACAGACCCAGGGATACAAAAGAAACACTGGCTGAGACTTTCATGGGTTCCTCAGCCAGTAAGTGAAAGTTTCCACTTGTCATTGGTACTTCACCCTCTGGGGAAAAGGCTAAGGAGACAGTGTGGATCCCTGAAGGTTTACCCTTACATCTTGGATCCCCTTTCACATGGTCAGTTGTCCACAAGCATAACATTTTTCAAATGTCTTTATGAATGGGGGTTTGTTCTGACCTACTTCTGGTTTGGCACCAGGAGGAACACTAGCCTGATTCGGTTTCCCAGGGGGCTTACCCTTGTTATGTTTGTGGCTCTCTTTTGGAGTGCAAGAATTAGGATTCTCTTTGTTGTCTTTCTTGCACTGCTTTCCCTTCTCCTTCTTCTGAGTTACCCCAGAATCCTTGTGAGTAGCCCTGTTGGCAACCCACAAGTCAGCAGCCCTTGCGAACTTCTTTGGATCAATTTCCTTAGAGTCAGCCAAGTGTTGTCTCAGCTCAGGAGAGCAGGCATCATAAATAGAGTCCAACATAAACAGATTTCTCATACCTTCATAAGTGTTAATTCTGTTACCCTTAACCCATCCATCTACGTTTTTCAAACATTCAGTCACCCAGGTAGCCCAAGGGGTACCATCATGCTTTTTTGGGGTCCTAAACATCTTAAGATACTGAGAAGGGGTCTTCCCAAATCTAGCTATCAAAGCCAGCTTCACAGTTTCATACTCCTGTCTGTCTATATCCCCCCAACTCCATTACCACATGAGTTGCAACAGGGGGTAGCCTAGAAAAATGCAAATGAATCAGCTGATTCCCTGTAATGTCTTGAATCCCATGGTTATATTCAAAAGCAGCCAACCAATCAAAAATATCAAGCTTAACCTCATGCATACTTACTGCATCTTTGGGCATGCGATGCCTGTTAGGACTGGAAGACCTAGAAGACTCTGGCAGAGAACCAGTTTCAAGAGACAACTTATTAATTTCAAGTGCATGGCTCAACTCAATTTCTCTGAGTTTAAGTTCTTGATGTTTGCTTTCAGTTTGAACTTGGATTCTTTTAATCTGTAACTCAAGTCTCATTCTTTCCAAAGTGACAAATTCAGGACTTAGTGTTTGACCTGGTGGGGTCCCCGTGGTCAAAGGTTGAGGCCTATGAGCAGGTAGAGGTAAAACAGGTCCTACATTGTGACACTCTTCTTCCTCATCTAATGCATCAATAACATTTGAACTGGGCTCAGAAACATCATCATCCTCTTCAACATTTTCCACATTTGCTGCAGGGGTGAGGGTTTCAGACCCACTCCTCAGACTTTGGTATTCTAACAACTTTTCTATCAATTCAACCTTTTTGCCTTTTACAGATACATTCCTAGCTTTACACATATCTCCCAATTGATCAACTGTTAAAGTGACCAGGGTCTCCTGTCTGTAGCTTTCCATATCAGTCATGATAAAACAATTGCGCTTCCAGTGTTGCTTAGCCTTGTGAGGATTATTTGAACAAAAGTAAAAGTAGCACTCTAAATGTACCAAGTATACTTTATCCTCACTGCTGTACACCAGTGTTAGGCAGATCACCTGCAGTACCCTTTGGGAACACTACAGGCAATTAAGACTACAAGTGTAAGCACAATTTCACCTGTGGTACAAACCTGTACTACACAGTAAAGTGGTAGTGATGGCTGGGCAGCCAGACTTATCTCAAGAGTTTAAGTGAGCAGTAGAACAAGTTACACAAAGGGCCAACTAATGCAGTGATTCAAACAAACACTTACTCAAGGTTTCTTGGTAAAAGAATATACATTTATTTACTCAGTCAGTTCGAAAACATTACACTAGCAAAAGTACCTCAATATCACACACTAATAAACCACAAATACACAACCAGTAAGTAAATGAACAAGTTTAGCTCTCCTGAAGTGGGAGCAAAATGGCACTTCATATACTTTTAAAAAGGGTAAAAATACAAGGTTATGAGAAAAGAATCAACAGCACAAATGCATTCATAGGCATGACAAAGGGTTCAGTAAACTACAACCAGCAATTCATCTCATAGGCCTGGGCCAAATTCAATGGTTCAGAGTCTTTGTATTGATTAGCACAGTTCTGGTAGTAACAGTAAAGCCTTTGCCACTGAGTTTAGAAGAATTTGGCTAGGCGAAAAGTTTGACAAATGTTTCGGGAAGAACACGCCTTCGAAGTTGAGGAAAGTTTCACGCTCTTTCTCAATGGCCGAAAAGATTTCCGGACTGTGTGTGCACAGTACCTTGTTAATGAAGAAAGCTGTAGCTGAGACAGTTGTTCCTGGCAGTTCGAGCAGATCCCGCTGTTCCTGAGCTTCAGTCGTGGGGAAAAGAAGGAGGACATCGGTAGGTTCCTGCACTGCCCAGTGATGAGGCCAAAAGCTTTAGCAAGACGTTGGTTTAAGGTGTGGGTGCCTTAAAGTCCACAAGCTGGTTTCCTTCCCTCTGGCTATCTGGTTTTCAACAGCACTCTGATGAAAATTCGACCAGATGGGGACGGTTTCCAGGTGGCTTACAAGTTGGTTGTTCCCACCAAAAGCAAGGGAAGAAGTTAACCTTGAAGGGCTTCTCTGTCGATTGAGTTTCAGACTATTCGGACCTGCAGCAGGGCTTCACCTGCCATCCAGGAGTTGCAGCAGTCCTCTTCCTTCAGCTCATCTTCGGTTCTTTCATTCCCGTGGTTGACTCTGCTTTCCAAGTCCCAGAGACCTGCCTTTAAACAGTTTTCCTCCATTCATTCCAGCCTGGCTGTCACTCACACAGCAGGGTCGCTGTCCTTGCCGGACAGTCAGCCGGCCAATCACGCCAGAGTGCATTCAGGTGTCCTAGGAGACTAAGCACAGGGAGTTTCGGGCATCTCACTCACATCATGTCCACCCCAGACACACAGGCGCCAGAGAAGGGCTTCAGCACTGAAGTTCCCCAAAGGCCAGCAAACAAAGGGACCAAACCTGGTTTGGCGCACAGAGACAAACACAAGAAGGACTTTTCCCAAAAGAAATGGTGAAAAAAGATGACCGGAGTCTGTTTTCACAAATAGGTCTGGGGCGCCATATTGAAAAACATGGCTGACCCGATTTTTAGCTACAGTTGTTAGAGGTCGGGAAAAATCACGGAAGTTGATCTAAACCACTGCCACCAGCCATTTAAAGTAGCAAAATGTAACATTTGACTGTTACATGAGGTTTTTGACTCAGGGGAACCTAAGCAACCCCTCCAGAAATCTATAGGAAGATAGTGTGTGCTGGGTCAGTAAATTTAAAGAGACTAGTAAAGCTAATTTAACTTTACATGCTCTGGGAGACAGTAGTCAGTCCGAGAGAAGGTATGTAAACCTTGGGGAGTCTGAAAGACACCCCTGTGCCACTGCACTGAAGGTGCTGTGTGACACACAGAAAAAGATGATGCCTATGGAGTTGTTTTAAAACTCCATAACCAAAGAACACAAAAGTTAAAACACACACAAAATACATGGAAGAGTGGGAAAAAGGCCCACACTCTTCGCAGGTAAAAGAATAAAATCCTAGAAATCCAGCAAAGTTGCTGGGGGTCTCAAAAGGTAAGGGTAATTAGCCCCTCCCTAACACTAAGCAGTCTAAGGTTGGCTGTGAAAGGGTATGAGAGCTGTTGGAGATCAGTGGGGTGCTGATATGTTCTACAGCGCAGGTTGTGTAATCTTCGGGCTTCTGAGGCAGGAGAAGGGGTGTTCATGTGTTTAGATCTGTGGGTGTAAGGCTTTCGAGGACAGAGCAGGTGGCAGGGCACTTGCAGATTTGGGTAGCGCAGGCAGCATGGCACTCGTGGGCTTTGGTAGTATGGCTGGCAGGGCAATCATGGGCTTAGGTGGCACAGGTGGCAGGGCACTCATGGGTTTGGGAAGCACAGGATTCAGGGCACTTGTGAACTTGGGTAGCATGGGTGGCAGCGCACTCATGGGCTTAGGTAGCGCAGGAGGCAGGGAACTCATTGGCTTATGTACTGCAGTTGGAAGGCCACTCATGGGCTTGGGTAGCACAGGAGGCAGGGCACTAATGGGCTTGTGTAGCGCAGGAGGCAGGGCATTCATGGGCTTAGGTAGTGCCAGTAGCATGGTACTCGAGGGCTTGGGTAGCATGGGTGGCAGGGCACTCATGGGCTTAGGTAGCGCAGGTGCTAGGGCACTTATGGACTTGGGTAGCATGGGAGGCAAGGCACTCATGGGTTAAGGGCAGGTAGCAACACATTTGATGCTGTAGCAATGGACCTAGCTGCTTTGGTTAGGATGCTCATTGCTCTTCTATTCTCCACTCTATAGCAGAAAAGCATTGACTACAACAAATGGATGATGATAATGATGATGATGTTGAACAAAATAAAAAGGGGAAAGACCATTGGTCATATGGGGGGACCAAACTTTGGCACTCATAGTGGTCGATGGAATATCCATCTCCAGCACTCTCAGTGACACTTCCATTTGTCTTTTAATTCACAATGTCATAATACTAAAACGTTTTTAATAAGTAGAATAAAAAATTAAAATATAAACAGAATACATTTTACAATAATACACCCTCATTGGCTGAATTGCAAAAAGTACATTTTAGATCTAAATCATAATAATACAGTTCAAACCTTAAACGCAATTGAGACAGAGTGGGTGTTCACCCAGGGTGACAAGGAGGCATCTAATGGCAAAAGGATGGCTGAAGCCTAGCACAGCTATGTCCATCATATGTCAGAGTATTTTGTAGACAAAATACTGGCAATATGTGCTGATTAAATGGCTGTATATGGTGAGAAAAGAGCTATCTACAAAAATCCCTCTCCATGACAGTAGATTTTGCTCTTTCACTTGACCTTGTTGCGGCATCCCATATGGAATAAGTCGAAAAACAAGCTTTTATTACAAATTCTGGGCGGGTGTTCCAAAAATGGGCTGAAAACAGGAACCAATTCCTTATTAAGAGTAATTTCAAAATGTTGTCACCAATCATCTATGGCGCTGGACAATGGACCCATGGTGGCAAATTATATTTATACTGGTTGCAGGGTTCTTGAAGAACCCATTTTGGGGAGAGGGTGTAATATAACTTAAATAATACGACTCATAAAATACAACTGCTTTTATCAGAGATAGGCTTCTCTGGCCAAATGTAAGGCAACCAGTCTGACCTAGAGTCATCACCTAAGCCAAGCAAAAAGGGATTCACTTTTTGGTCTAAATAAAAAAAAACAAGAGTATTGGAGGTATGATTTCTAAACAATGCCTTAGAAAAGTTGTATCTGGAGATGCAACATAACTTGGGATCAGTATGGCTTCACCTACAGCTACTCAAACTTGAACACGCCATTCCTTAAGAAGCAAAAGCAGGAGTAGAGACTTTAACGAAATTTTAGTGTCAAAAATGTTCAGGGCATTCAGGTATTGGCTAATATTACCCAAATACATCTAATTATATTATCTTTTTGAAATTATATTGCAAAATGTTTCAGCCCCTAATTGGCTGACATTTCTTGGCACAAATCTGAAATGCATGTAAAGTAAGAAATATGGACTGGAAATTGAAATATGCCAAAAATTGGAAAATTGTGGAACACATCCTATCTGCTGGTGAAGTGAAATTAAGGTAGAATTGTGCTAATGTTGCTTCACCAGTTCTAATATTGCCCACCACTATCCCAGACTATGCGCTACATCTCTTAGTATGTCCTGTGGAATATGTTTTTGTCTGGCCAGCAGGTGGTTTTGTGCCATTGGGGTAGGCTGTCATGATCTAGGGTGATCTTTGTAACCAATGATGAGTGAGGACAAAACACTCAGCCCTGATGTAGACACAACTATAGAAACAATTCAACATATACGGCCAATCACCTTCGATGCAGGGCGGGATTCATGCTGATATTGTGGAATTGTTAAATCTCTCTTAAGTATGTCCTGTGGAATATGTTTTTGTCTGGCCAGCAGGTGGTTTTGTGCCATTGGGGTAGGCAGCACAATTTGCTGGTTTCCTACACTTACAGCAACATTGCAACTGTCAGAATATGCAGTGTTTATGGAGAGATGACTACCAAATGGTATTGTCAAGCAGACTACTATGGCGGAGCGGATAACATATGGTTTTGGGTGGACTTGAATGTGGGAACAGGCCTGCTCAATGGTACTCAACAACTGAACCTCAACCATGGATTCTACTGACTCTTCAGTCTCCAAGCACTACTTTGGTGCTTCTGGCCAAATCCTTGCCTGATGGAGCCAACTACATACTGCATGGCATTTTATATCTGTTCTCCTAAAGTAGGTATCCTGCTGCCCCACAGATGTTTTATTTTATTTTTTTATTTCATTTATTGTGTATTTATAATGCGACTATACACAAGTGTTTCAATGTGCAACAAGACAAGATGGGGGAACAGGGAGGACTAAACAAAACAGTCCTACTAGGCCTTGTGACATTCGGTTCGTGCAAGTGCAGGAACGAGAAGTGCAGGGGTGAGGGGGGGAAGTGCCGGTCAGGGCAGAAGGGCCTGTGAGAAAGTGAGTTCCAGGAGAGACCAGGTGGACAGGGCCAGGGGAAAACAGAGCGTGCAGGGGAAGGAAGGTCCATGAGCTAAGTGCAGGTAAGGGGCTGGAGGGCGGCAAGGGTGCAGGCCCAGTCAGGCTAGTGCAGGGGGAGGAGGGGTCAGGGGAGACCAAGTGCAGGGGTAGACTGGATTAGGGCGGGCCTGGTGCCTTGTAAGAATCGGAAGGAACCAGGCAGCTAGTCAAGAGGCAGACACGGACATTAGCCGGTGAGGTGGAGAGGGAAGGAAGAAGAGAATAGGAAGGTCATGAGAAGCTACTGGAACTTAAGGAGATCCGTCTCAGTCTGAGAGGGGCAGGGAAGCACCTGTGGAGCAGAGAGATCTACCCCCCCACTCTCTGCTTGGAAAAGCATCTAATTTGCAGAGTTAGAGATAGAAGACCGAAGGGCTCTAGCATGAAAGTATTTAGGGAGAGAAGGGTTGATGTAGCAGGATCCCAGGTCCCAGAAAGCCTTGTGGATGATGCAGAGAGTCTTGAAATTGATCCTCGCAGCAACCAGGAGCCAGTGGAGATATTTTGGGATTGGAGAGATGCGGTCCCCGGGTTTGAGGCCAAGGATAGGTCTCGCAGTCCTGTCCCGGATTAGTTCAAAGGGGTGAAGGGAGGAGTAAGGCAGATTAAATTAAATTAAATTCATTCTAGTTCTGATTCTCATTTTCCTTTTGTATCCCTGTGTGCACTGCATTTTGATTGTGCTTAACATCTTGCATCCATTTTGTGCACTGTATTGTGATCCTTATTTAAAATCGAATCTAGGTGGGTGTGCTTTACATCCTGCATCCATGTTGTGCACTGCATTGTGATCTCTCCTATGCTAAAGATGTCTTTACTGGCTCCCAGTTGCTTCACAAACGAAATTCAAATCCCTCTGTATCATCCACAAGGCTGCCTGGGGCCACACTATCTGCAACTCTCTCTTACTAAATATTCCCCATCTAGACTTCTGCACTCCTCTTGCACCAACACTCTGTGCGTAAAGCGAACAGAGGACAGGAGGTCAATCACTTTCCTCAGCTGGCTCCCTTCTTTGGAACAGCCTCCCTCTACCCCTTTGTCTTGATCAGGACTTCCTTAAATTCAGGAAGCTTCTCAAGACATTCCTTTTGACCTCCTCCCCCCACCCTCTCTCTTCTGTTAATCTCACAGTTGCTTGTTTGTTGTTCAGGGTCCGCATCCTCAGGGCTCTCACCTACCATACTGAATCACCCCCAGCTTCTGTCTATCCTCAGCACTTGCCTCGGCACACCCTCCACCCTGGAGGCTTGCACTTACCATACATTGCACTTCACCTGTTGCTCACCCATGAGCACCCGAGCACCTACTCCATTCCCCTCCCTTCTGCACTTGCATGTTCTGAACACTCACAATGCATAGTAGGCTCAACCTCCCTCGACCCCACTGTATGTATTGTTTTTTATGTTTTGTAATGTTTCTAATCCCCTTATCCCTTCCCTGTTGCCTTCTGCGTGCTTTGATACAGAATTTAGTTGCTGTATAAGCGCCCAACAAGCGAATAATACATCAATAAATAACATTGGGGAAGGGGTTGTTTCAGTAGTCCACCATGGAGAGGACCAGAGCTCCGGAGACACTGAGTTTCTGGGGGAAGGTGAGGAAAGGAACAATGCCTCTGAGGAGGTGTAGCTGAAGGTGGGTCTTCTTGGCAAGATCTGAGTTGTGAGGGGAGAAGGAGAGAGAGGAGTCGAAGATGACACCTAGGTTTTTTGCCTCACAGGAGGGTGAGGGGAAAGGCCCATGGAGGGTGGCCAGAGTGTGGGAGGGAAAGAGGGAGAAGGGATCCCAATGAGAAGGTTCTCTGTCTTACTGGCATTAAGGCAGAGATCGTTAGCAGTGCACCATGCCTGAACATCAGACCGGCAGTCAGGAATGAGAGAGCAAGAGGAAGAGGCCTAGGAGGGAAGCTTGAAGGGGAGCTTGTGTTATTCACATAACACTAGAAGTTAGAAGAGATGGTGGAGAACAAATGGGCTAGAGGGGCCAGGTAGATGTTGAAAAGTCACACCAAGAGGATAGAACTTTGAGGGATATCGAAGGTGGAGGGTGGTATGGTGGAGAGAAAAGGGCCCAGTTGAACCTGGGAAGTTCCGTTCGGGAGGAAGGAGGTCAACCAGTCCAGAGCCAGGACCGTGATGCCAGGGGTATCACAGAGCCTATTTATCACGGTGGCATGATAGACCATATCAAAAGCAGAGGAAAGGTCTAGAAGAATGAGAACAGAAGGAGAGTAGGAATCGAGATTAGAAAGCACGTCTTCATGGTGTTCAGAGGAGCAGTTTCCGTGGCTCTGGCAGCTCTGAAGTCAGACTGGTGGTCGTGGAGACAACCAACAGATTCAGTGTGGAGGATAAGCTGGGAGATGGCTAGATTATCCAAGGGTTTGCCCAGGAAGGGGGTAATGGAGATAGGGCGGTAGTAAGCTGGACGGGAAGTGTAGGCAGAAGGCTTTTTAAGTAGAGGGTGCACAAGGGAGTGATTGAGGAGAGAGGGGAAGGATCCAGTGGCAAAGGAGTGATTGCAGAAATCGACCAAGGCTGGAGCAAGGGAGACAATGTTGTCCTTGATAGTTCAGGAGGAGAAGGGTAGCACCTATTTGGATGAGACTTTCATAGAGTGGACTTCTCTAGAAACCTTATCAGGTAATATGGGAGAGAAAAAGGAGAGGAGGAGGAGAGAGGGGAGTAAGGGAGACCTGAGCATGGATGAGGGAGAACGGTGTGAAGTAGAGGAGAGTGAGGACAGGATGGCCTGAGTTTCATTTATTTATTTATTGGGCACTTATACAATCGGCAGAATTGCTTCGAAGTGCCCGCAGGGCAAATAGGATGGGGACAGGGGAAGGTAGGCAATGAATTACAGCAATGATAAATAATTAAATTAAAAGTACAAATAAATAATGAGAATAAGGGAAGGGGAGACAAACCTACTATGCCTTGTGAATGTTCAGAACGTGCAAGTGAAGGGGTGAGGGGAGGAGCGATAGGTGCTTTAATGCTTATGGAGAAGTGCTCAGGGTAATGCTAAGAGGAGAATAACGTAAATGCAATCACCCATGGGTTAGGTGAGCCAAAGTAAGTGCAGCCGAAAGACATCGGCTGGGATGAGAGATGTGGGGGGGTCAAGGCCATGAGGACACATAAGGGCCCTGAACATCAGTCACGCTGCTGTAAGATTAGCAGGGAAGAGAGGAGGAGAAGGACGAGGTAAAGGGAAATGTCTTGAGGCTTTTTCAGAACTTAAGGAGGTCATGCTCAAGACGCATGAGGGAGAGGGAGGCTGTTCCATTGAAGGGAACCAGCCGAGGAAAGTGATGGCTTACCCGCTCTCTGTTTAGCAAAGCGCTTATAAGCAGGGAGTTGTTGTCAGAGGAACAGAGGAGTCTAGAAGGGGAGTATTTAGTCAAGAAGCATTGAAGATAGAGTGATCCCCATCCCCAGATTGCATTATGGATGATATAGAGGGATTTGAATTTAATCTGTGCTGAGACCGGGAGCCAGTGAAGGCTTTGTTGGGCAGGAGAGATGCAGTTCCCGGGCTTGTGGCCAAGGATACGTATCGCTGCCCTATTCTGGGTTAGCTGGAGGGGTCGCAGGGTGAAGGAAGATTAATTAGGAGGCTATTGCAGTAGTCTAGCCTGGAGAGAACTAGAGCACAAGTAACATTGTGTCTCCGGGGGACTGTGAGGAAGGGTAGAGTCCCTTTGAGAAGGAATAGCTGAAAGTGGGACTTCTTGACAATGTCCTGAATCTGAGGGATGATGGAAAGGGAGGAGTCGAAGATGACTCAGAGATTCCTAGCTTCAGTGGAGAATGGATGGGTGGCCAATGGAGGAAGGCCAGAGTACAGGGAAGATGTATGGTGCAGGGGACCCAATAGGGAGAATCACTGTTTTGCTCGCATTGAGGCAGAGGTCATTGGCAGTGCACCAGGCCTGGATGGCAGAGAGGCAGTCAGGGATGAAGGATCTTGCAAGGGTGTCGGTGGGAAGTTTGAAGAAAAGTTGTGTATCGCAGCGTAGCACTGGAAGTTGGGGGAGAAGGAGGAAATGAGTTGTGCCAGCAGAGAAAGGTATATGTTAAAGAGCCAGGGTGAAAGAATGGAGCCCTGGGTGATGCCACAGTTGGCGGAGGAAGAAGGGGAGCATAAAGGGCCCAGAATGGTTTTGAAGGAACAGTCAGTTAGGAAGGAGGGTCATTTAGAAATGAAGTGAGAGGCCAGAGAAGTGCAGAGGACCAAGGAAGGCAAAGGAGAAGTGTAGACTGCAGTAGCGTTGGCGAGTTTCTTACAGATTTCGAAAAGTTCTGATGTCATGTTAGTGGCCGCTGAGATGCAGGCTTTGATATAGGCTCTGTTCTTCAAGCATATGGAGAGTCTGTATTGTCTTTGGAGCAGGCGGCTTGCTAGTTGCTCAGAGGATGTGCTTGAGGCCTGCCACTTCTGCTCAGCTGCTCTGCACTTGCGTTTCAGAGTGGCCAGGTCGGAGTCTTACCAGGAGTTGCACATGGAGGCAGGTTTCATGCAGATCCTCATGACAGGGGCAAGGATGTCCAGAGTGTTAGAGATGGAGAGTTGAAAGTTAGTAAGAGCTG
Source organism: Ambystoma mexicanum (assembly GCF_040938575.1). NCBI lineage: Eukaryota > Metazoa > Chordata > Amphibia > Caudata > Ambystomatidae > Ambystoma > Ambystoma mexicanum. Next base: position 425,028,240 of record NC_090923.1, read on the forward strand.
TGTTAGAGTGAGAGCCAGTGGAATGAGTAGAATGGGCAGTGAAGGTGGTGGCAAAAGCAGCAACTGAAACTCGCTTCATTGGTCAAATGACAGAGAAGGAGGCTGGCAGTGTGGGCAGGGGCTTAGCCTGGGGACCTAGGAGGTCCAGGTGAGAGGAAAGGAGAGCATAATCAGACCAGGAGAGAGGAGTAATGAGAGGGTTTGATATGTGGATAACTGAAGAGATGAGGGCATCCAACATGTGTCTGGCTGAGTGTGTCGGATCGGAGAGAAAAATAGAGAGGGAAAGAGAATCACAGAGGTTGCAGAAGAGTCCAAAGGCTCCGTCATTGGAGTCAAGCTGAATATTGAAGTCTCTGAGGAGAAGGTTGGAGGAGGAAGCCAATAGAGAAGAGGTGAGGTCTGCTCATTCTGAGAGGAAGTGGGAGACCTGGCCACGGGGCCTGGAAATGGTGGCCAGGGTCATAGAGAGGCCAGGAGAAACGCCAAGCCCGCAGACAAGGCATTCAAAACAGGAGTAGTCCTGAGTGGGTATGATGGTAGCAGCTACCAACTCAGGGAAGATAAGGGCCACTCCGCCCCAGGGCCAGTTAGGCCTGGGTTTAGAGGGGATCTTGTAACCCTCAGGTAGGAGAATGTCAAAACTTGTGACATAGCTGGCACTGAACAGCAACTCGGTGAGAGCGATGACGTCTAGGTGGAGGTCTTCAAGGAGGTGGCGGATGTCATAGGAGTGTTTGATGGTAGAACGAGAGTTGAGGGTAGCTAAATGGAGCAGGTGCCACTTTTGAAGGTCTTCCGAGGAGCGGTACAGGAGTTTGGTACACCCATCAGAGGTGGCAGAGGGGCCAGAAGAGTGGCTGGAGAGGGGAGGAAGCTGATAAGAGATGGACGATGCCTATCAAGAAGTAGGAGGTTGGGCTGAGAGCCATGGACCATAACAGTGCCATTTAGGTAGACATTAATGATGACCCTAGAAGACAAGAAGAATACTGGTGCCACCATTGATGGGAGCGGAGGAGAAAGTGGAGAGCACAGAGACCATAAGGGGAGTCCAAAGGTCCGGGGAAGGAACGACAAAGCGGATGTTGGTGAAAGTCTACCTCGAAGAAGCATTGACATAGGTGTCAGCGATGGGCAGGCCTGGGTTGGAGACCAGGAGATCCTTCTTGAACTTTTTCCTTCCAGACATGGAAAAGGGATAGAATAGGTGATAGTATACCAATTAGAGTAGATAGGGGTATTGAAAGCACCATTGAAGGAGCGCACAAAGATAAGTAAGGGAGGATAGAGGGATGAAACTGCAGAGCACAACACCAACTAACCACACAGCAATGCAACAATCTGAGTCAAGTGACCAGGAAGGGATAAGGACTAGGTTACATCATACAGCAGAAAGCACGACACCTAGAAGTGAGTTATGTGGACAGAGTTAAAAACCTAGGTCTAAGTAAAGAGGAAACAGCCTGACGTTTAAGAACAGCAGCTGTTGCAAAAACACCCAGATTCGACTTTCTTAGAAAAGAGGGAAAAAAGTATTTTTTAACACAGCATCAATTGCAAAACACACATATTTGACATTCTTAGAAAGGAGAGAAAAAGCCTAGTTTTTAAACACTGCAACAATTGCAAAAACACCCAGATACTACTTTGTTTGAAGGAGGATAACACCCCACAGGCTAGTTATGGTAATTCACCAATACCAGATATGGATAACATGCCAAGTGCAGCTGAATGCAGGGATTAGATAATAGAGGTAATAAGAGAAGGGGGACAGCGAACACCGGCAAACACCCTGTGGAGTTGGTACAGTGGGAGCTGCCCTTTGCCTAGGGACCTTTAGATGAGGAGGCTGCAACGGGCAGTGGGGCTTACCTACAGTGAAGACTTAAGGAAGCAGCAGGACCAATCGCCAATCGCCAATCGCCAATGAGTGGGCGGTGGAAGCAGGAAGGGCTCAGGACAAGGGAAATGGACACGACGCACCATGCAGGGATAATACAATCTTACAAAAAGGTGATTTTACAATAAAGCCAATTTTACAATGAAGACTATTTAGAAGTTGCACAAGCAGGAGTTCAAGCCTGCTGGCAAGGGAACCTTACCACACGTTGCATTTAAAACCACCAAACAGCACATTAACCCACTGGTGAGTGCCACTCAATACATGGACAGATGTGCTATGTGGCACTTACCACCTGCCTTTTCATGCAGCCAACGTCACAGTACACCCCCATCCACAGTTTCACTCAGTAATATGTGGGATGCTGTGTTAGACATAAGGATGATTTTCACTTGGCATGTGCTTATATAATCATGTAGTCATCTCCACAATGCGCGGAGCTGGAGAAACTAGGTAACAAATCAAGGATGTTCCCATCAGAACAGGTTCTAAATAGTAAGTATTCACAAACTTTTTTGCATAAAACATCGAAGGCAGGACTGAATCCTTGTACTTAGGACATTCAAACACTTGGCTGAGTAGATTTGTAAACATATATTTATTCAGTAAAAAAAAACTTTGTTAAAGGGACGTTATGGTAAATTGCACTACTAAAAACCTATGAAATTCAGTGAATCAAACTTTATTCAAGGGACATTATGGTTAAGTTGCACTACTAAAAACCCATGAAATTCAGTGAAAAAACATTGTTAAAGGGACGTTACGGTTACAAGTAAAACTGAAAAACCCCAGAAATTCACCAGTTATGGTAAGTTAAGGATCTAGGCCACATGGTTTTCTTCAGTAACAGTCAGGAACAAAAAATTCAAAAGGTACTATATTTGTAGACTCATCCTTCAAATATGTTCTTACAGTAATTCCCTTAGTGTCCACTCACAGCATATGAAACATATACGTAGGGGAAGACACAGGCTTGAAAGACAGAAATGGTTTCGGTGCATGAAGATAATCAGTAGGGTTATCAACACTTTCTTATAGTTCTGTTGTTTTTTTATTGTTGTACTTTCCCTGGATATGCTCATATTTGTATACATTGTACTCACACTACTTTCCTTAGGGTCCAGTCACATCATGTGATACTTATACATAGGGGAAGTAGAAGCTTTAAAAAAGAGCAATCATTTCTGTGCATGAAGATAATCAGTTAGGTTACGACCATTGTCAGGTAATACTGCTGCTTTTTTGCTTACTTCACTTTCCCTGTATATGCTCACATTTGTATGCGTTGCTGTCTCTTTCTGTTTTGTCTGTAATAATGCAACTATGTAGTAAGTGGTTTTTATTAGATACTTATTAAAATGTTTACAGTACGCAAAAGTCTAATAAGAAAGCATTTATCATTTTACTATTCAACATGGCAAGATTATTAATACTGCACCTCCATCATGTATGCTGCACACAATGCCTATGTTTCTACTGGAGTAGCTTAGTATACTGGAAAGAACTTCATAATATAATGCTATTTGTATCCATGCGTTGCTTAATGCACTACGTACCTCATAATATTTATTCCAATGATCCTTGACACTTTTTTTTATCAACATTACAATAAGAATCCCTTGTACAGACTTTTCATGAAAAGTGATGTCCTCAGTGATGTCATCAATGACATGTGTGAAGTCACCTTTCATGTCCTGGGTGTAAGTCTTAGCAGTTCACGGTGATGGCACAAGTTACGGTTGCTTAGTTTACCATAACTGGTGAATTTCTGGGGTTTTGCGGTTTTACTTGTAACCATAACGTACCTTTAACAACGTTTTTTCACTGAATTTCATGGGTTCTTAGTAGCGCAACTTAACCATAACATACCTTTAACAACGTTTTTTCACTGAATTACACGACCCACGGTAGTGGCCGTGTAGTTATGGTTAAGTTGCTAATCCCATAGGACGAACACCTGTGGATGAATCCACACAAAAACGGTGCAAAAAAAAGTATATGGCCCACTCTGAATATTTTTGCAAAGTTTGGTGAGGTTTGGTCCAGGGGAGGGCAAAGTTATAGGGGGCGTCACAAAATTTCTTTTTTTCCCATAGAGTGAATGGGGAAAAAACTTTGCTCACGCCTACAGCCCAAAACGCTGGACGGATTTTCACCAAATTTGATGCAGGAGCAGCGGCTTGGTCCCAAAAGTGTGCTTTTCTAAATAGTAGTTTTTTTTTAAAACGACCAAAAAGTAGGTGTCAACAAATTTGTGATATCTCCCTGTTCACTCCGTGGACAGGACACCGATTGGCTAATCGGCTTGCGTCATGTCTGTGGACATATACAACATGTTCGCTGATTGGCTGGTATGTAGTGTGAGGTGTGTCGTATTGTTTTGATGCGTCGGCCATCTTGGATCTGCGGACATCTGCAGACAGTGGGGCGACAAATGGGGGAAAAATACAACTTTGGGGAGTGTGTTAGTATGTAAGAATGCTTGGGGAAGGTGGGGGAGTAAGAGATGGGTCAAATGCTGTATTTGTTTAGGTGGCAGGCGCCCCTGATATGTGTTTGTCATGTCTGCGGTTACTGCGGCTGTCCGCGGACATAAAAAATGCCGATATAGCACAGTTAAAATGTTTGATTCTATAGTTGTGTTATGCTGCGGTGGTTGTGGCCAGGGCCTAGAGTCTTAGGTGCATGAAAATTCAAGACTATTTGGAATCTAACAATCTCCTAGGTCTAAGACAATCTGGCTTCCGTCCCAGGCATGGGACTGAAATGCATGCACCCAAGACTCTAGGCCCTGGCCACAACCACTGCAGCATAACACACCATTGAATCAAACATCCATCAAATATCCACAAATCTACAGTTTGTGTACTGTTTGATTTATATAGTTTGCATGTTAAGTTTTGGCTATGTCATGTAATTAAGATTGTAGAGTTTGGTAACAAGGACTGCAATATAACATATCCATGGAAGTAAACATTTTGAATTTTGGTGTATGGTTAGATGTTTGCTTCAATGGTTGTGTTATGGATCAGTATTTGTGAGTTGAATTATAATATACTTATTGTTTGATTTATTGTGATTGGATATATATTTTCATGACTTGGGTAACTGGAGCAGATATTCTTTTTCAATTTCTGTGATAAAAGAAAAGATCATGTTAGTGTATGTAGTTTATAATGAGTTATTGCATTGCATAACAGACATTTCTGCATTATTGCGACCCTCATATTTAGAAGTTTACAAACCAGTGTACTGTGCAATTTGCTAAGTTTCTGTGTTGTTTCTTAAATCATTGGGTCTGTGGGAAAAAAAATCCATGCTGGATTTAAAAAAAAACTTTCTTGTTATGGTACAATACATTTCTTTCTTTCTTTTCAGTTTGTATTTGTTATTTCTGGCTAATGTTCTATCTGTTGGCTTGTTGCAGATTGTTAGATACCTATTGGCGTATTGTAACTGGTTATAGTTTTTTATTTATATTTTCAAGTTACTCATCTATCTGTTGGGTTGTTGTAGATTTTTGGGGCAGTTAGATACCTGTTGGCGTATTCTAACTGTTTATTTCTTCTTATATTTTAGTGGTATTGATTTTTCTGTTTGGTTGTTGCAAAATCTTGGGGCAGTTGGATACCTGTTGGCGTATTCTAACTGTTTATTTCTTCTTATAATTTAGTGGTATTGATTTATCTGTTTGGGTGTTGCAGAATCTTGGGGCAGTTAGATACCTGTTGGAGTATTCTAACTTTTTATAGTTTTCTAATTGAAGTTTCATTAGTGTTTATGTACAGATGAGTTATTATATTTTGGTTTTAAGAATATTAAATAAGAGTTCATAAGATGTGCTGGTAATCTCTTCTTTAGAGTGATGGTACTATCATTACATTCTCCTAGGAGACCTCAATCTGGGACATGGTGACCCTAATGACCCCATCGCAATTGACCTTGCTAATACCTTAACCGACTTCGGTTTCACCAATTATATTCAAGAACCTACCCACACCAAAGGGAGGACACTTGATTGGCTAGCTGGCACTAACTGCAACATTAACATACTTTCTAACACACCTTGCGTATGGTCCGACCACCATATTATCTCCTTTAATATTGAAGCAGCCCCACGCTCTCTTCCAACGATGGCGCCATCCCTCCCCACGAGAAATAAAAGAGACATAACCAGAGAGAAACTACTCCATCTGCTACTCCCTGCCCTCAACAAAGTTACCCACTCATGTTTAGATCCTACAATCCTAGTGGACACATACAACCATGCAATGCTCCCAGCCCTAAGTTCAATCGCTCCTATTAAACTTAGGAAGCCCAACCCACATGCACATCTTAACTCTTGGTTTACGCCTCAGTTAACAGTGCTTCGCAAAGCTCAACGTTGCGCAGAAAATCGCTGGAAAAGTCATCCGTCGGATGCTCACAAGGATGGTCTCATCCTAGCCTCCCTGAACTATAAAGATGCCATCTTCCATACTAGAAAGGAGTCTTTCAACAATCGCATCATGCAAGCAGACTCAAATACTAAAGAACTATTCAAGATCCTAAAGGAACTTGAATCTCCTGCCACCCCTCCTGACACATGCATTAAAGACAGTAAATGGTGTGCAAACATCCAGTCAGCACTACTGAACAAAATGTCATCACTTCTATCCAAAATTAAAGACAAACAAAACTGCTTGAAGTCTGAAAATCGTCCCACCACCTCAGTTATGGCCACCCCCTTGGCCACACCTAACCTTAAGCCTTTTGCCTTCTCGCCTCTTGCCATCTCTGAGGTGGAAGACATCATCAATAAAATCAAACCATCTAACTGCCAAGGCGATTCCTGCCCGGCTACTATTATCAAGGATTCCGCTCACAACTTGGCCCCGTTCATCACAGCCTTTATTAACTCTTCCTTTAAAACAGGCATTGTTCCTGACAATCTTAAGGACGCATGGGTGATCCCACTGCTTAAAAAACCATCCTAAGACCCAAGCATACCTACTAATTATAGACTTATCACTACCGTCCCTTTCATGCTTAAAGTGCTGCATACCTGCAAATTCAAGACTATTTGGAATCTAACAATCTCCTAGGTCTAAGACAATCTGGCTTCCGTCCCAGGCATGGGACTGAAATGGCTCTGATAGATCTGAAAACACAAATTGAAGTCTTGAAAGACAACAGGAAATTAGCCTTGCTATTACTCCTTGACCTCTCCGCAGCCTTTGATTTGGTCAATCATCAAATCCTATGCCAGCACCTCCGTTCCGCTGCCCACTTCTCAGACTCAGCCACTGCATGGATCAACTCCTTTCTGAGCAATAGCTCCATGAGGGTCTTCTCCCATTCTGCAGCCGCTGACCCTGCTCCAATTCATTGTGGTGTCCCACAAGGTTCTTGCGTGTCACCTACACTCTATAATGTGTTTACTAAACCGCTCTTTGATGTGCTTGATTATTTGGGTGTCTCTTACACAAATTATGCTGATGACACCCAGATACTCATCCCCATCACAGGCGACTACACAGTTGACACTAAGGCTTTGAACAACGTGTATTTGGTCATCCAGGCCTGGATGGCCCAAAACAAACTTTGCCTCAATGAAGACAAGATGGAGCTCCTTATCTTGGGCTCCACTCAATGTCTTAATAAATTAGAGCACACTTATCAGTCTTTCATCATTGATGGCAATGTTATCAAGGTCTCCAAGGACACCAAAACATTAGGTATTTATCTAGACACCTCCCTGTCCCTATCACAACAAACCAACGCAGTCAGATCAGCTTCGACATATACCTGCAAACTTATTGCAGCCTGCAGACTTTTCTTGACTACACCTAATAACATCACATTAGCCAGAACTCTTATCATGTATAAAATCGACTACTTTAGTGCCCTCTATTTGGGGACTAGCCAGGTAAACTTGAATAAATTGCAAATCACACAGAATAATGCCATCAGAGCGGCACTAAACATTCCTAGAAACCAACACATCTCCGAATTCAGAACCAGTCTTCATTAGCTCCCGGTCAAGCAGAGAATTTCTTTGAAAAGTCTTGCCCATACCCACAAATGCTTGACCAACAAGCCCCCCCCTACCTATCCAACCGCCTTTCTCTCCACACATCCACCCGACCACAAAGAATTGCTCAGACAGACACTCTATCGATACCTCAATTCAGAAAGCTGGGGGCGCGAGCTTCCCTGTTTTGGCATCCAAGATGTGGAACTCTCTTCCCACCACTATCAGATCTGAGGCCTCATTTAATTCCTTCAAACAGAAAATGAAATCTTGGCTCATTGCCCATATTTGACCGTGTCCTGAATTCAGTTAGCACCCATAGTTACTTGTCGCCTGTATAGCTCTTTGGTCTTACTAACCCACTGTAACTTATATAAAGTATTGTTTAATTTATGTTGCTGCCATGATAACTTTCTCTTGCTCACCGTGACTCTGTAACACTCTGATCCTAATGGACACATCATTGTATGAACCTGTAACTGTTTGAGCGTGACCCAAGCTCATGTCTTTTGCATAACTTTGTACCTACTGTTTAGTTTTCGCGCCCTGATGCCTGTGGGCCCGGTGCACGCTACAAATAAATAAAATACAAATACAAATACATTCAAACCATCCACAATTCTTTTTTATATATGCAGTGTAGTGACCTGCATTGGTTGTGGCTCCTGTGCGGTAGATTATACCTATTGTTGTGAAGGTTTTCTTACCAAGTGATACTTGACCATGTGTGAATCCAGTCAGCTTGCAGTTGTTTTTGGTACCATCTGCATTGTAACGTAGAGCATTAGTATTACGTATTTACTATGTGTTTGTATTTGTAAGGTGGAGCGATTATATGAATTGCAGGTAGTACATAATCTGCCATGGTTTGCAAGTTGCTGAAATGGAATGGATTCACAGTTAGATATGGATACATACATGAAGCGTTCATTAGGGATTTGTTCTTGTGCCATATTGTTGCAGATAGTGCATGTATTTTTCCACATGTATGAAATCCGGAAGATTTCATGTATAGATATGTTTTTGTTTTCCCGTACTTGTAGTAAGTACATTAGAAATGCTTGTGGATCTTCTTGTAGATTTATAGTGAATTTGACCATTCCAGCACAGTAGTCCAATTATTGTCTTATTCCATGAACACTGAATGTGTTGTCAGGATTGCTGCTTGTATTTCTATGAAGGACTAACATTTGCAAACACAATTGGTCTGTATTGTGTAAATAAATGTTGTCAACAATTGGTGGCAATTGGAATAGAATATTTATTGCTACATTTGTGTAGCAATTTACACCAGTTATATTTGAAAATTTGAATGGACCAGATAGTTCTGTGTCCAAGTCATTTCTTCGGAGTGTGTGTTGCTTCTTTGAAGAAGTACCTGAGTTACTTTGAGTAGTAGATTCTTCTTTGGTTGTATTAATTGATGAAGTATTAGCTTCTTTTACTCTATTTGGAGGATTTGCAGTGAGATCCTGTTGCATTTCTGTTTGAAGTAGTTTTCTTTTACAACGTTTTGCTTTTTGTGGAACAGGATAGGTTTTTAGATGGGGATGTATAGTGAACGTAGTCTATTGTATTCTAAAATGCAAGGAATATCAGCATTTACTTTACTTGCATCAAAGTTGATTAGAAATAGACTGTCAAGTGTACGTAAGCGTGATAGTGCTACGTAGCTCATGCCTTCTTTAAAAACTGTGTTCCCAATATCGATCAATGCAGGGGAGTTGCTAGGTCTGGAAAAGACCCGGGGCTACGTTGATGTCGGAACTGTTGGGACTGGGGGCTAGCTAGTCTTTTGGCTGTAGCTCCTGAGATTCTATCCGGGGCTACAACCAAAAGATCAGGGGCTATAGCCCTCATATCCCCCCCTAGCAACGCCCCTGGATCAATGCTTTATCTAGGGTAAGACCTTGTGATTTGTGAATGTTGATTGCGTTTGTAGAGTTAGAGAAAATTGTTCTCTGCGTACATACATGTCTTTGAAAAGAAGGAATCAAGCTGTTGAGCGTCGTATCCTTTTTACTTCTGATAGTTTGTGAAAGAGAATATTGACAAACTGAATGTTGTTGTCACGTGGGTATGTTTGAAAGGCAACAACTGTACCAAGTGCTCCATTAACTAGTCCTTGCTCCATGTCAAGGTTACATTCAAGCATTACTCTACAGTTTTAAGATAATTTTAATATTTTCTCCAAACCAGCTGTGTTGCAGCAAGAGTTTTCTAAGGTATTTAGTCTTGTTGTAGCTTGTTGAAACATAGGTAGTGTCATACCATGTACGTCCAGTTTGTCTGTGGAGCAACTTTCAATTATTGGTTGCATTTCTTTTTTTAACATTGTTTCATTGAATTTGGAACAGCCTTCAAGAGTTGGCATCAAGGACATACAATTGACATTTTTGTGTGCTAATTGTTCCATGACATCAATAGCACATGAGTTATGGCCATAGAGTGCGTGGATGTGGTGGGTTTTTAATATTGCTTGTGCTTCTTGAGATAGTAAACCAACTCTAATACTTTTTAAAATGTTGGCGTATGTGAGGTCTGCAGACTGGCACATGTTTTCTGTCAATTCTCTGTATTGGAAATGTCGCAAAAGGTTGTCATTTCCTATGCTGCCAACAATTTTATGGCAGAGTTTGTGTCCTAAGGTTTTAAAAATAGGTTCACCTTTCACTGGTGTCAATTGAAGAAGACCTCCAAAAACAATAATGTGTTTCCTATAAAGAGCTCTTCATAGTTTTTTCTGAGTACTTCTTCTAATCTGAGGTGAATTGAAGCCAACATTAGTTTGGAGACCATGCTCACTTCATCTATTAGTAGCATTTTCATTTATTTTAACACTCTGCATAGTTCCATTGCAGCTTCTGTATAAAGTTTGTAATATTCTAATTTGTTTTGATGTTCTACTGGAAGGAGGAGTAATTGGTGTAAAGTGACACCGCCTATGTTGTAGGCAGCTGAACCTGTGGGGGCAATTACAGGAGCTGACAGTTTGTTGTTTGTCAATTGTTGAAGTAACTTGGTGATGATTTTGATTAAGAATGTTTTGCCTGAACCAGCTTGACCAATGACGTATAGTAGTATAGGTTTGTAATTTTGGCAGATACATTCTTTATTTTCATGTTGTAACCATTTGCAATTTCTTTTGTTACTTCTTTAAAAATGCTACGCTGCTCATTGTTCAGTTTTGATTGCAGTACAGTTAAGTCTTCTGTATCTTCTTCATAGTGACACATGGTGTTTTCTACTTCTGTCATAGTCAATTCTGCCTCATTTGCTATTAGTGGCTGTCCCAGTGGTTCGGGGCTTACTGTTACAGAAGGTTGACTACTGTCGGGAGTGTCCTTATCTAGTTGGGCCTGGAGTTCTTCTTCGTGTTGCTGTTCATTGTGCAACATTGTTTTGTACTGCGTAAAGTTCACATCGGTGATAGTGCTTTCATTTGCTTTGAAAGCGTCTTCATAGCAGTCATAGATATCTAGTAACTCTTCTTCTTTTCTCCATGGTTTAAAAAGTTGTAGCAGGGACATGTAATATAGTTCTTTATATTGAGGAGTTTTCAATGACAATTTGATATGATTAATTAAGCTTTGTTTGGTAAGTTTCACTAAGCTGCGTTCACAATTTGTCACCCTGTATCTACCTTTGTTTTCATCTGGTTTTATATTATTTTTGTATGTGAAATTTTGGGCTATGTGGTACGGACACATGGTTTCCAAAGTGGTACTCCTGTTTGGGTAGTATGTGTCTAGTAAATTGTTTCTCAAAATGTCTTGGCTGTTGGGATCATTTTTGGCTATTGTTTCTATGTCGTCGAAAGATTTGAGAACTCTTTTTCTAGATTTAGCAGGACCAAGACTTAGCCATACTATCTTTTCAGATTTTCCATACAAAGCAGCACCGGTTAAACGTTCTGCAGCTTTATTCGAGTCACATTCTCTATGAGAGAGCATTTTTATGCCTAAGCTGTACAATTTCTGAGATAGTGTTTTGTCTGATGATAGGTCATCCCAGAGGTCTTTAAGCTCTGTTTTTTCTGCTTTGGTTAAGTAGGCTGTAGCATATCGTGAACTGCAGTGGAATTGTCTGCAATTTACGGCACATCTATGTTTGCATTCCATAAGAAAGCAATGCTTGCATTGTAATCATTGATATATTTTGCTTCTTCTGTTCTTTTTATCTAATATGTGTAGATTAACACTATGTCTAACTGAAGACATGAAGTTGTTCACTTGACTTTTTGCTCTAACGGGTCTAGGGAAACCAAAGCGGCATTTGGTGAAGTATTTCCCTTTGTTTTTGTATTTGCAACGACAATATTTCCCACATTTGGGTCTTTGAAATAGTAATATTTGTGCATGAAGATCACTATTTGTTGCTTCTTATGGAATTTCACAAGTGACATATTTTTCGATAAACTGTAAAACAGTGTCATCACTGTCTTGACCACATTTAGGAGCATCTTTAATCCATAAAAGCATGTGGATATGTGGCGCTCCTCTGACTTGGTATTCTTTTCTCCAAAAGAAGTGTTGTACTTCTCCGAGGGGAGGAACAGTTTTATTACAAATAAATTGTAGCATAGCAGTGAAGCGATGATGGAAATATCTTGAAACATTAACAGGATCTAGAGAGCACATTTCTCCCGGTGTTAGTATGTCTATATTTGTTTTGTTTTTGTTTGATATGCGTAGGAAATCATGTACATTTTCCCATGCATGTTCTGCACAATTTAATCTAACAAACCAAGTGGGTGGGCCAAGGTTTCTTATCATACAATGTACATCTCCGTGACGTCAGAACCAGTACTCTTTATTACCATGCATGTTTGCTAACAGATTTGTAATTCCTGGTTGTAAAACCTCATCTTTTTCTTGCACTTTTTGTAGTAATTGCGTAGCTGACATATTTTGAAAATGGGTACCTGATGTCAATGTGTGTGCAACTCTGTAGCATAGAGTTCCTAATTCACTTTCAAAGAGTAGGTGGAATATGTATTCCACATTTTGTCTAAATCTGGGATCTTCAGAATACATTTGTAACGAGCGGTATTCTGATGCTGATATCTGAGTGGGTCTATCATCATACCATCCTCCTTTCCCAGTAGGAAAGAGTAGAGGAAAAGCATGTGCTTCTATACTTTTTTCCCATATGCTGATTGATGATCCTTTGGTTTGTCACATTTGGTATGTTTCTAGTGCATCTTCTACGGTGTCTTTAGAGTGTAATGGATGAATTGCATAATGGTCTAAAATATTGGATACTGTAGCAGGATCTAGAAGTTCAAATTGACCAATTGACCAGTTTCTGGTGACTCTTGAATTATTTCAGTGGTTTCCCTCAGATTTTCTTCAATATTAATGTCATTGTAGTATTCATTATTGTCTTTTAGATATTGCAAGGCTTGTCTAACTTTATGTATGTCTACGAGTTGTTGCCAAATTCTTTTGTCTTTTGTAGGTACACCATTTACTAAGACAATTAAAGATTGCTCTCTTGGACATTGCACTCCTAGAGTATGTACATTTTCTTTCAGATACAATGGTTAATAAACTACTTTGCCACGAATGCCTTTCACTAATTGTGAGGGAGGTAATTTTGCTGTTTTTGGTTGAAGGCGTATTATTACTTGAAATGGATGCACTGTTTGAATTATGATGCTCTCATATAAATTAAGTTATTTGGGATAGCACGTGAAGGAGTTTGGTTGTTGTCAAGTTTTGCAGTGCAGTAACTGCAAAGTATTAAGGGGTCATTTATTTCGTATTTGTTTTCTGCTATAAGGTAGAGAGCTAATTCAAACCATTTGGAATCTTCATTATCTTCTATTTTGAATGTTATGTTTACATTTTTTCTGCTATTTTAATAAAAATGTCTGCGGCAGCACACACACACATGGTTTGGTACATCAGCGGATGTACTTTTAAATGTTAGTATTTCTTTTTTGTATGTGTGTAGTAGAAGGTTGCCACTTGTAGAATTGTTCCTATTCTGTTGTAAATGTATTGCATTTTGTAAGTGGCTTTCATTTCCAAAATATTTTTTCTCTATTTCTTCGAGTAGGTCTTTGGCTGTACCATGTAGAAGATTGTTATTTAAATTGCCTAATGCTAAAGCTGGACTTTTAGCATAGTACAGTCTATGGACTAGATTTCTTATAGTTGAATTATGTGTTGATATCATTTTGATATGATGGAAGGTGCTTTTGCAATTAGGTCCTGAAATGCAGGCTAATGAATGTCCTTGTAGTCCTGTGTGTTTGCGCACTGGACAGGTATCCATATTTTGTAGAAGTTTCGTTTTGAATTTGTCTTGGCCTTTTACATGTTGGTTGAGGAACTGGCGTAACGATTTGAAAGATGTTTTGGCAATGTTACACATTGATGTGCATGGCCATTTGTACACTGTACGTTTTCGTTCAGTCGGATGGAGAGGTGATATTGAGTTTTCTGGGGATATATTTGTAAGCAGCATTGCTTGTTCCATTATGGTATTATTAAGTTTTTCATACCCTCCCCCACTGGTATATATGGCAAATGTGTTTGTTTGCTTTTGTTAGTATGCTTTTTCATTGAAATATGGTTCTGTGCTCGTGGTATCACTATGTTCACCTCCACAGATATTTAAGAAGTTATTTTTGTTGACATACTGTCTTTTTTTGTAATTTAGTAGTTAGTTTTGTTAGTGGTTTCATTCTGTTTAACACTAAAATAAATAAGTTCCTTTTGAGAAGGATTGCACTGTCTATGAGATCTTCTAAGATTAATTTTCTACGGTAGGTTTTAAGGGTTGTACATGATTTGTCTCCTGTTTTTATAAGATTCTGAATGACTCTGTGGTGGAACATTTCTTGTAAAATACTTTTTTTGGTATGGTTACTTGCCACTACATCTAGATGTATAGGAGCAGTAATAGCAGTCGCTGAATTCTTGTTAATCACTTTTTGTTTCATTTTACATTTTGAAAGAAGAAGCAATGTTTTTGTACTGGAAGCTTGTTTTTTTTCGCTTTATGACTCTATTAGATCTTTTGTTTGAACATTTTGTACAAATTCCGCTAGAGATGGATGCTTATTTTGGACACTTTTATTTTCATTTGCTCTACTTCTGCGTTGCTTTCTACGGACTTGCTTTTGGAAGGCATTCTTTGGGGTCTGTTGGAAAAAAAAGAAGGTTTGGGTTGGGCTCTTCTGCAATGCATGTGTGCTGTGTGCATGAGTGTCTGAGTATGATGGTAAGGATGTATGTGGAGGTGTGTGATTGTGGAATGGGCAGCTACAACTAGTTGGGAAGGCTATTCTTGTATTTGTGTGTTACTATACTGGGGTTCAGATGACAATACAAAGTAAGCTAGTGGTGATGAGAAGCACTAATTCTAAATCTAATGGTATAGAATTAAAATAGTTCTTTGTTTTGCAATACTAATATTCTAGGGGCTGATTTATGGAATTTGTGCGCCGAAAAACAGGGATTTGTGTGCCATTCTGCCCACAAATCCCTGCTTCACAAATGGGGATTTGTGGGCAGAATGGTGCACACATCCCAGTTTTTTGGGGCACAAATTCCATGAATCAACCACACAGTTTGTTTTAGTAACAGTTAGAACATTATGGTAGTATTGTACTTACTTTTTTTTTTGGAATGTGCAGGTTTCTTCTGAGTTGTTGTTCGTACTTCAGATGCTACTGCTTTTCAGGAGAGTGGTCTTCACTACAATTGTAAAAGAAAGAAGTTTGTAATTTTGTCTTTTTATAGCACTGTTGTTAATTTAGATGTTGATTTTTATGTTTTTGTATTAGTATTGTTGTTTGATAACTGAACATAGTGTGTGCATGCACTTTCCTTTGACTCTGTGCAGCCTTTATATTTTACTTACAATCTGTTAGTTCAACATGCTTTGCAAATGAGTATAATACTAAGCGTAAGAAACTAATTTGGTTTCTTAAGGCTGTGTTATTGGATGTTAGGAGATAGAAGAAATAGTCATATACTTATTTTCTATTTTTATAGGGTAAAAGCCCGAAACCATATAGAAAAGCATAGAATGTATGCATTTGTAAAGGTGTTGGTAATAAAGCTGAAAGATGTGATATACAGGCAGTGGTGTTAGTTCATTTGGGAGCTTTTTAATGATAGTGTCCATCTGTGTGAGTGTATAAAGATGCGTGAACTTCTCCTGGCTGTGTGTAATTTTATAACACATTACTAAGTGTTTTTCTACAATTATACTGTTATTTCTCCCATCTTTTAATATTATAATTTGTTAGATAGCTGTGTGTGTAAAAAAAAGAATTTAGATAGCAGACAGGTTTGGAAGTGACAGTTGATTATAGCAGATGGGAAAAATAATAGTAAGTTCATTTTATAGGTTATACAGGTTAAGTGGCAGTTATTCTGTGTATATGCATTTATAAGAGTTGAAAATGTACTCTGTATAAAATATGCATACCTGTAGTTTGTATTCATGCATGTGCAACTAGAAATCTTGGAGATTTGTACAGTAGGTTTTGTACCTGGTGCTTTCCAATGATATGAGGCTTGTATTCAGAGTGATCAACAGTACATTTGAAGTGCTGAATTCTGATGATGCAGTTAGATGTAGAGGTCTTGGATGTGATTGGTGGATGGTTGTGTGACTGCTTAGCTGTTTCCAATGAAGGAATGGCACAGAGAGTGAAGTGGAAAGGGTAGAAGGGCTTTCTAAGAGGTACGCGGTCCGCAGACATCGCGGCTATCCGCGGACAAGGCGTTCTACATCTGGGGTTTTCCAGCAAATCCAGCATGGAAAAGTGACTGTAGGGATTAGCCAATCAGGTGTTCAGGTTGTGCATTTGTGTTGAAAGAGTCTGTGTGTAGTGAAGATGGCAGAGGTAGAGAAAGTCAGTGTGTTGGTGGTTGGAGATATGTTTGTGCATGGTTTACAGCAGTATGCTCAATGCAGGCATGTGGCAAACAATCTTGATGTTAAAGGAGTGGAGGTGGTGTGGAGCACTGTGCCTAATTGCAATGTACAGAGAATTGTACAAGCTTGTGAAGATATGGGCAGGATGAACAGTCCCCCTGTGGTAGTTTTGCACTGTGGTGCTTTGCATTTGGGCTATGTCAGTGCCCCTACTTTGTTGGCAGATTTGGAACACTTGGTTCCAGAAGTAATGAACATCCTTCCAAATGCCAAAGTTATTTTTTCTGGATTAGTACATAGGTCAATGTGGGACAATAGTTCTGTTTTTTGTCCTCAGCAAAACATTGCTAGGTGTGCAATCAACCGAGGCATGTGTGCTTTCATGCTTAGAGCTTATATGTTCTTCTGTAATAATGAGAATATTGATTCCAGTAATGCTGTTTATTTTAAAGAAGATGGTATTTCTTTATCTTTTATGGGGAATGCCATGCTGTTTTGGAATGTAAGGGTTGCTTTGGAGAAGGTTATGTGAAGATTTTAGGAGTAAAGTAAGAAAGAAAAACAAAAAACAAAAAAAATACAAAATAACAGGTGTCTGTCAATCATCTGCAAAAAAACCCAAAAAACTCTCTTTTCAGAGCCAACCTCAAAGGGAAAATGGGGCACACTATTTAAATTTAAATTCACCACACTCAGATTTTCGATATGTCTGCAGATATGACGGTAGTCTGGGGATTTTTGGGTGGAGAGGTATGCAAATGAGAAAGAGTATTGCAAGGGATTGGTCAATAAAGTTTACTGGGTGTGTTGTGTAAGGAGAGAGTTTGTCAGAAAGTCTGTTTCCTGAGAGAAGAACAGATAGCTATGGCTGTGTGTTTTAGAAAACAGATGGTCTGGATTTTGGGGGGAGACTCATGGATACATTGGTTGGAGACGCATGCAGAACGCTGTGGAGTAGCTGCAGATCTTGGATTCCCTCATGTGGAAGTGCACTGGCATGGAGTGCATGGAATGAAGTGGCTGGACTTGGTACCTCTCTGTGCTACCTCTCTGTGCTACTTTGGAGACACACCATCATCCAGACATAATTATAATTAATTGTGGAGGGAACAGTTTAGGACATGTGTCTGGAATTTCTTTGCAATTTACAATGAAAGAAGGACTTGGGAAGGTCACAGACATGTTTCCAAATTCCCAAGTAATTTTTTCTCGTACTGAGCAAAGACGAATGTGGCTGGGTTCTTTTTCATTTGGTCCACAAATGGAGAAAATGAGGCACAATGTCAATAAGGCTGTTTGTGCCTTTTTAAGAGATGTTGGCATGTCCTCTTTTCACAATGAAAATATTATGTTTCGTAACAAATACATTTTTTGCAGAGATGGAGTCCATCTTATTTATGCTGGCAATCAGATTTTTGTCTGAAATATTGAAAATGCATTGTGACCTTTTTTGGAATTACACTAATAAATTTTGCAGTAGGTGTTAATTATTAGAAGTTTTTGAAACACAACAAAACACCACCAAAACACTTCTTCCCATACAAAAGTGCAATGGTTATGATAGAGCATAACCAAAAAATAAATGTCTGCGGACTGTCGGCAGACTTCTATAAAATGCACAGGGCTCTGCACTATTTATTTGTCACTTCTACTTTTAAACTGTGAAAGGTGGCTCTGAAAAGAGCCTTTTTTTTGGTTAATGTTGTTTTATATTTTTTGGGGGTATTTTACACACGACACACAAGGAAAGGAGGGGAAAGGATGGTAAGGAAGGGACACCAACCACAGGGATAAGAAAGGGCAGGTAGAGAGAGGAAGATGTAGGGTGGTCCTTATTCAGGTAGTGGGCAGACCTCACAGTTCGAGCCCCTGGACACCAAAAAAGTGCTTTTATGAGCAATCCAAAGTATTTTCCTGTGAAACTTCACCCTAGCACCTGTCCCAGACCGTGTCACAGTGATCTGCATACTTCTTGGAATTTTTTTAACCCTTTTTGGTGTTCGAAGTGCCTGCTGACAGCACGGTTGTCCGTGAAGCGCTCCCCAGCACTCCTATAAAAGGCCACACCCCAGAGCTGCTCCTCATCCTGTTTTTGGACTTCCAGGAGAGACACTACTCCACATTGCTGGATTGCTCTTTTGTGTTCTTGAATTGCTGACTTCTTGGTGGTTCTTAAGAACTTTGGAGATGGCATCCATGGCTGTTCCTGCTGCAGTTGCGTCTGCCTCTCCACTGCCCCCACCCCCTCCACGACCACCACTTCCCCAAGGGCCTGCAGGGGGGAACAGGCATGAGGATGCAGAGGAGGACGAATAGAATGACGAGGATGAGGTAGTGGAAGTCCCTACTACTAGCACTCACCTTGAATCTTGCGTGTGGAGGTTGTTTGCCACTCTTGATGGAGTACCGAAAGCTTGTGCAAATAAGGCGTGCTGCAATCAGTGCCAGTTGGTGCTGAGTCATGGCAAACCGGGTTTGTACAGCTATGGTACTACCTCAATGAAGCAACACCTAAGGACGTTACACGGTGGGGCTATTCGTAAGGTTGTACCTTGCGATAAATGTAGTAGGTTGAGTTCCCCTGCAGCATCCTCTGTTTCCGCTCCTGCCACCACAAGAGACATGCCTGTGGGGCAGCGCCTCCCTCCAGCTGCCTTGCAAGCCATACATGATGCTGTTGACGCTTACCTTTTGAGGGTCACAGTATTGTGTATGTACTGTGACGCAGTACTCTGCCGGGGGAGACCCTTCGAAGTGCTTTCGATGCTGCAGTCCGGGAGCATGAGAAGGACTGCCCACTACCTGAATAAGGCCCACCCTACATCTTCCTCTCTCCATCTGCCCTTCCTTATGCCCGTGGTTGGTGCCCCTTCCTTACCCTCCCTTCCCTTCCTTTCCTTATGTGTCATGTTGAAAAACCAAAAGAAAATACAAAACAACAAAAAACAAAAAAAAAAGGCCGCCTTTTACAGTTCAAAAATAGAAGTGTCAATGAAATGCTGCAGGGCCCTAGGCATTTTTAGAAGTCCGTGGACAATCTTCGAACATCTAACATTTTTGGGATGCTGGCCTATGAGAACCATTGCACTTTTCTCTGGGAGGAAGGAAGTGGTGGCTCTGAAAAGATAATTTTTGTGGGTTTTTTTTGTGTTTCGAAAACTTCATATGGTCAACACCTACTGCAAAATGGATTGCTATATTTTCAAAAAGGGTCGCATTGCATTTTGTATATTTTGAAGACAAATCTGATTGCTAGCATAAGTAAGATGTACTCCATCTATGCGAAAAACGTGTGTACTACGAAACATAATAATTTCATTCTGAAAAGAGGATATGCCAACATCTCTCAAAATACGCACAAACAGCTTTGTTGACGTTGCACCTTGCTTTCTCCATATGTGGACAAAATGAAGAAGAACGCAGCCACATTTGTCTCTGTGCAATACGAGAATAAATTACTTGGGAGTTTGGAAACATGTCCATGACTTTCCTAAGTCCTTCTTTCATTGCAAATTGCAAAGAGATTCCAGAGACATGTCCTAAACTGTTCCCTCCACAATGAATATTATTAATGTCTGGATGACGCTGGGTCAACAAAGTAGCACAAAGAGATACCAAATCCAGCCAAGTCATTCCACACACTCCATGCGAGTGTACTTCCACATGAGGGAATCCAAGATGCACAGCCACTCCACAGCGATCTGAATGCACCTCCAACCAATTTATCCACGAGTCCCCTAAAATCCAGACAATCTGCCTTCTGAAAGATACAGCCATAGCATCACACCCAGTAAACCTTATTGACCAATCCCTTGATCTGCTAAGTCTCATTTTCATGCCTCTCAACCTCAAAATCCCCATATGTAATATGCGCTGTCCGTGGACAACCGCAGTGTCCGCGGACAAATCGTAAAATCTGAGAGTGGGGAATGAAAATTTAAATAGTGTGCCCCACTTCCCCTTTGAGGTTGCCTCTGAAAAGAGCCTTTTTTTGTTTTTATTTTATTTCTGCAGATTTTTTCAGGCTTTTTTGTAGGCTTTTCACAGATTTTGGGGGTCATTACAAGGTGGGTGGTAAGGGATTACCGGCACCGGTAAGGAGACTGCTGCCGGCAATCCCCTACTGCCCAATTCCAAGGTCCCTTAGCGGGAGCTGTAAGGGACGTGTGGTCTGACCACACATCTCTTACCGGTCCCGCTAAGGGACTAGGGCGCTAATAACGGGCTTGCAAGTCGCAAGCCCGTTATTAGCATCCTCCCCATTCCCATTGAGCCCTACACGGGCTCAAATGGGAATGGGTAATGGCAGGTTCAATGGGGACTTACTGTTCCCGCCAGGGTCGGACTACACCGGTAAATCCCCACTGAACTACACCGGTGCCGGACCCGTTATTGGTGGCAGTCATGGTGCAAATAGTGCCATGACTACCACCAATCTCAGAATGAGGCCCTTTATCTGATACATGACTTCACAACAACTTCCTGATTGAGGTCTGCATATTACCATGAAATATTGCATGACCAAAATCTGTGAAAGTCATTCCATCACAAGACAAAATTGCACGATCTTCCAAAAGGTTCTCATTTTGGAATGATGGCATGCCACAGAATACATAAAACTAGATATTCCTTTATTAGCAAGACATCTTGCTATGTCTTGTTGAAGATGAAATACATGACCAGGCATCCATGCAGTCCTTGGTGGTATATGTGAACAAATTACCTTAGCAGATGGAAACAGGTGCATCAGTTCCTTTAGCAACTGCTACAGTGCACCCTGCAAACTTGTTGCACTCAGTATAAACACCTTGCAAATTTCTCCCTGGCATATCATACTAGGTAGCCTCCACTCCCTGCATTCCAATATTGTCTGAAATGCCACACATGTTTGCATACCACTGCAGTTTAGTGATATAATGATCTGTCACTATCCACACTCTAACTCTCTTCATCTCAGCAACCACAGCCATCTTCACAGCATACAGCAACAAACAAAATGATTACCCTCTCTCCCTATGAATGACACCCTCAGCAACTGATTGGCTAATTCCCCTGATCCTATTTCCATGCCAGATATGCTGAGAAGCCCGCATGTGGCACACACTGTCCGCGAACAGCTGTGGTGTGCGCAGAGCGCAAAACACTGGGGCAGGCCTTCTACCCTTTCCACTTCACTCTCTGCATCATTCCCTCATTGGCTACTGTTAATAAGTCACACAACCATCCACCAATCACATCCAAGAGCTCTACATCTAACTCCATCATCACAGTTCAGCACATTAGATGCTCTTTAGATCACTCTGATCTAAATATATAGGTATAGCTGACAGTTTGTTGTTTGTCAATTGTATGAGGAGCTTGCTGATGATTAAGTAAATTTTGCCTGAACCAGCTTGACCGATCACGTTTAGCAGTATAGGTTTGTAGTCTTGGCAGGTACAATTTTTACTGTCATGTTGCACACCATGTTCAATTTGTTTTGTTACGTCTTGGAAAATGCTACGCTGCTCATTGTTTAGTTGTGGTTTTAGTAAAGCAAAGTCTTCTGTAGATTGCTCATACTGACCCATGGTGTTTTCTACTTCTGTCATGGCAAATGTTGCCTCATTTGCTATTAGTGGCTGTCCAAGTGGTTCTTGGCTTCCTGTTACAGAAGGTTGACTACTGTCAGGATTGTCCACATCTAGTTGCACCGGGAGTTCTTCTCCATGCCGCTGATCTTTGTGCAACATTGTTTAGTACTGTGTAAAGTTTACGTCTGTTATAGTGCTTTCATTTGCTTTGAAAGCGTCTTCATAGGAGTCATAGGTATCTAGTAAATCTTCTTCTTGTCGCTATGGTTTAAAAAGTTGTAGCAGGGACATGTAATACCATTCTTCATGTTGAGGAGTTTTTAATGACAATGTGATATGATTAATTAAGCTTTGTTTTGGTAAGTTTCACTAAGCTGCTTTTACAATTTTGCACTCTGTATCTACCTTTCTTTTCATCTGGTTTATTATTTTTGTACGTGAATTTTTGGGCTACGTGGTATAGACACATGGTTTCCAAAGTTTTACTCCCTTTTGGGTAGTATGTGTTTTATCAATTGTTTTTCAAAATGTCTTGGCTGTTGGGATAATTTTTGGCTATTGTTTCTATGTCTTCATATGATTTGAGAACTCTTTTTCTAGAGTTAGCAGGACCAAGACTTAGCCATACTATATTTTCAGATTTTCCATCCTAATAGCAGCCAGATTCTCTATGGAAGAGCATTTTTATGCCTAAGCTGTACAATTTCTGTGATAGTGTTTTGTCAGATGATATGTCATCCCAAAGGTATTGAAGGTCTGTTGTTTCTGCTTTGGTTAAGTAGGCTGTGACATATCATGAAGATGTGTGTAATTGTCTTCAATGTAATGCACTTCTATATTTGCATTCCATAGGAGGGCAATGATTGCATTGTATTCATTGATGTATTTTGATCCTTCTGTTCTTTTTATGTAATATGTGTTCTTAGGTGATTTACCTTTGACACTATGTCTGACTGAAGACATGAAGTTGTTTACTTGACCTGTTTTTGAACCTGGTCTAGGGAAACCAAAGTGGCATTTGGTGTAGTATTTCACTTAGTTTTTATATTTGCAACGACAATACTTCCTACATTTATGTCTTGAAATTGTAAAATGTGTGCATGATGGTCACTATGTGTTGTTTGTGAAGGGATTTCACAAGTGACATATTTTTGGATGAACTGCAAAACTGTGGCATCACTGTCCTGACCAAATTTAGGAGCATCTTTAATTCAAAAAAGCATGTGGATGTGTGGTGCTTATCTAGCTTGGTATTCCTTTCTCCAAAAGCAGTATTGCACTTCTCCGAGGGAAGGAACAGTTTTATTACAAATGAAGTGTAGCATAGCAATGAAGGGATGATGAAAATATCTTGATACATTTACAGGATATAGAGAGCAGAGTTCTCCTGGTGTTTTTATATCTATATTTGTTTTGTTTTTGTTTGCTATGTTTAGGAAATCTTGTAAATCTTCCCATGCATATTCTGCACAACTCAATGTCACAAACCAAGTGGGTGGGCCAAGGTTTTTATCATACAGAGTACATCTCCTTGATGTCGGAACCTGTATTCTTTTGTACCTTGCATGTTTGCTAAAAGATTTGTAATGCTTGACTGTAAAACCTCAGCTTTTTTCCTGCACTTTTTGTAGTAATAGCGTAGCTGACGTATTTTGAAAATGGGTACCTGATTTCAATGTGTGTGCAACTCTGCAGCATAGAGTTGCTAGTCACTTTCAAAGAGAAGGTGGAGTATGTATTCCACGTTTTGTCTGAATCTGGGGCCTTAAGAATACATTCGTAAATGTAAAGAGCGGTATTCTGGTGCTGTTATTTGTGTGGGTCTATCATTGTACCTTCCTCCTTTTCCAGTAGGAAAGAGTAGAGGAAAGGCACGTGCTTCTATACTTTTTTCCCATATGGTGATTGGAGATACTTAGGCTTGTCGCATTTGGTATGTTTCCAGTGCATCATCTATGGTGTCTTTAGAGTGTAATGGGTGAATTGTATAATGGTCTAATTTATTGGATTCTGTAGCAGGATCTAGAACTTGAAATTGACCAGTTTCTGATGAGTCTTCAATTATTTCAGTGGTTTTTCTAAGGTTTTCTTCAATATTTATTTATTTGTAGTATTCATTGTTGTCTTTTAGATATTGCAGGGCTTGTCTAACTTAAGGTAAGTCCATGAGTTGTTGTCAAATTTGTTTGTCTTTTGTAGGTACGCCATTAACTAAGATAATTAAGGATTGATCTATTGGATGTTGCCCTCCCAGAGTGTGTGCATTTTCTTTGAAATCTAATGGCAAAAAAATTACTTTGCCACAAATGCCTTTCACTAATTCAGAGGGAGGTAGCTTTGCTGTTTTTGGTTGAAGGCGTATTATTGCTTGAAATGGGTGCACTGTTTGAATTATGATGCTCTCATATAAGTTACGCTGTTGCAGGGGTCTTGGTAGTGGGAATAATTCTAAGTTATTTGTGATAGCACGTGAAGGTGTTTGGTTGTTGTCAAGTTTTTCAGTGCAGTAACTGCAAAGTATTAATGGATGAGTAATTTTGTATTTGTTTTCTGACTAATTCAAACCATTTGGAATCTTCATTGTCCTTTATTTTGTATGTTATGTCTACAGTTTTTGTGCTACTTTTATAAAAATTTCTGCGGCAACACACACACACATGGTTTGGTACTTCAGTGGATGTACTTTTAAACTTTAGTATATCTTTTTTGTATCCGTGTAGTAGAAGGTTGCCATCTGTACAGTTGTTGCTAGTCTGTTGTAAAGCTATTGCATTTTATGGCTTTCACTTCCAAAATATTTTCTCTGGATATGCTCTATTTCTTTGATTAGTTGTTTGGCTGTACCATGTAGAAGATTGTTATTTAAATTGGCTAGTGCTAAAGTAGGACTTTTAGCATAGTACAGTTTATGGACCAGATTTCTTATAGTTGAATGATGTGTTGATATAATTTTGATATGATGGAAGGTGCTTTTGCAAATAGGTCCTGAAATGCAGGCTAATGAATGTCCCTGTAGTCCTGTGTATTTGCGCACTGGACAGGCATCCATATTTTGTAGTAGTTTCACTTTGAATTTGTCTTTGCTTTTTACATACTGATTGAGGAACTGGCGTCAAGATTTGAAAGATTTTTTTGGCAATGTTACACATTTATGTGCACAGCCATTTGTACACTGGACGTTTTGGTTCAGTGGAATGGAGAGGTGATACTGAGTTTTCTGGGGATATTTTTGTGAGCAGCATTTCTTGTTCCATTATGGTATTATTACATTTTTCGTACCCTCGTCCACTGCTATGTATGGCAATTGGGTTTGTTTGATTTTGCTTGTATGCTTCTTCATTAAAATATGGTTCTGTGCTTGTGGTGTGACTCGATCCACCTCCACTGATGTTTAAGAAGCTATTTTTGTTGACATTCCGTTTATTGAGAAGTCTTTTTTGTAGTTTAGTAGTTAGATTTGTTAGTGGTTTCATTCTGTTTAAAACTAAAATAAATAACTTCCTTTTGAGAAGGATTGCACTGTCTATGAGAGCTTCTAGGATTAATTTTCTATGGTAAGTTTTAAGAGTTGTGCATGTTTTCTCTCTTTTTTTTTTAAGGTTCTGAAGGACTCTGTGCCGGAACATTTTTTGTAAAATAATTTTTTTGGTCTACTTACTTGCCACTACAGAAGTGTTAGCAGTAGCGGTAGCTGAAATCTTTTTAATTACTTTCTGTTTCGTTTTACATTTTGAAAGAGGAGGCAAGGTTTCTGTACTGGAAGCTAGTTTTGTTTCGCTTAACGAATGTATTACCTGTTTTGTTTGAGGTTTTTCTTACAAAATGTGCTGCAGATGGATGCTTATTTTGTTCACTTTTATTTTGATTTGCTCTACTTCTGCGCTGCTTTCTACAGAGTTGCTTTTCGGTAGGCATTCTTTGGGGTCTGTTGGAGAAAAAAAGAAAGTATGTGTTGGTCTGTTGTGCAGTGGATGCGTGCTTTATGCATGAGTGTCTGAGTATGATGGTAAGGATGTTTGTGGTGGTGTGTGATTGTGCAATGGGAGGTACATCAAGTTGGGAAGGCTATTATTGTATTTGTGTGTTACTATACTGGGGTTCAGATGACAGTAACAAGTATGCCAGTGGTGAGGGGAAGCACTAATACTAAATCTAATGGTATAGAGTTAATACAGTTGTTTGTTCTGCAATGCTAACATTCTAGTGTGTTTGAGTAACAGTTAGAACATTATGGTAGTATTGTACTTACTTTTTATATGGAAAGAGTAGGTTTCTTCTGAGTTCTTGTTCGTACTTCAGATGTTGCTGCTTTTCAGGAGAGTGGTCTTCACTGCAATTGTAAAAGAACGAAATTAGTAAATGTGTGTGTTTATAGCACTGTTGTTAATGTAGCCATTTATTGTTTTGTTTTTACAGTAGTAATGTTTTTTGATAACTGAACATAGTATGTACATGCAGTTTCCTTTGCCTATGTGCCGCTTGTATATTTTACTTAGACTCTGTTAGTTGAACATGCTTTACAAATGTGTATAATAGTAAGCGTATAAAGCTCACTTTGCTTCTTAAGGCTGTGTTATTGGATGTTAGGAGATAGAAGAAATAATCATATACTTGTTTTGCTATTTTTATAGGGTAAATGGCAGGAACTGTATAGAAAAGCATGGAATGTATGCATGTGTGAAGGTGTGGGAAATACAGCAGACGAATTTGATGTAGAGGCAGTGGTGTTGTTTCAGCTGGGAGCCTTTCTAATGATAGTGTCTATCTGTGTGCATGAAAAAATATGCATGTACTCATCCTGGCTGTGTATCATTTTATAATACACTACAAAGCCTTTTTCCACAATTATACAGTTATTTCTCCCATCTTGTAATATGAAATTACACCTTTTTAGATAGCTGTGTGTGTAAACAAAAAGTTGGAGAACAGACAGGTTTGCAAGGGACAGTAGATCATAGGGGGGAAATGACAGTAAGTTCATTTTACAGGTTATACAGGTTAAGTGGCAGTTACCCTGTTTATATGCACTTATACAAGAGCTGTACATGTACTGTGCAGAAAATATGCATACCTGCAGTTTGTGTTCATGCATGTGGATGTGCATGAAGCTGCAAGCAGAAATCTTGGAGAGTTGTACAGTAGTTTCTGTATTAGGTGCTTTCCAATGACATGAGACCTGTACTCAGAGTGATCAACAGTACATCATCTCAAGTGCTGAACTATGATGATGGAGTTAGATGTACAGTTCTTGGATGTGATTGGTGGATGGTTGTGTGACTGCTTAACAGTAGCCATTGAGAGAATGGTGCAGAGAGTGACGTGGAAAAGGTAGAAGGGCTGCCCAAGTGTTGCACGCTCTGTGGAAACCGTGACTGCCCGTGGACAGGGCGTGCCACATACGAGACTTCTGAACATATTTGGCATGCTAATATGACTGTAGGGATCAGCAAATCAGGTGTTGAGGTTGTGATTTGTGTTGAAAGAGGCTGTGTGTAGTGAAGATGGAAAAGGTTGAGAAAGCCAGGGTGTTGGTGGTTGGAGATATGTTTGTGCATGCTTTGGAGCAGTATGCTAAATACAGGAATGTGGCAAACAATTTTGATGTTAAAGGAGTGGAGGTCGTGTGGAGCACTGTACCTGGTTTCAATGTGCAGGGAATTGTACAAGTTTGTGAGGATATGGGCAGGGTGAACAGTCCCCATGTGGCAATTTTGCACTGTGGTGCTTTGTATTTGGGCTATGTCAGTGCCCCTACTTTGTTGGCAGATTTGGAACACTTGGTTCAAGCAGTAATGAAAATACTTCCAAATGCCAAGGTTATTTTTTCTTGTTTAGTACCTATGGCAATATGGGACAATAGTTCGGTTTTTTGTCCTCAGCAAAATATTACCAGGTGTACAATCAACCGAGGCATGTTTGCTTCCGTGCTGAGAGCTGGTATGTTCTTTTGTAATAATGAGAACATTGATTTTGGGAATGTTGTTTATTTTAAAGAAGATGGCATGTCTTTATCTTTTATGGGAAATGCCATGCTGTTTTGGAACATAAGGGTTGCTTTGGAGAAGCTAATGTGAAGATCTTTGGAGGAAGATAAGAATAAAAACTAAAATAATACAAAATAAAAGGTGCCTCTGAAGCATCTGCAATAAAAACCAAAAAAAAGGCTCTTTTCAGAGCCAACCTCAAAGGGGAAATGGGGCATACTATTTTAATTTTCATCTCCCACTCTCAGAGTTTTCAATTTGTCCGCGGACAATGCTTATTACATACAGAGATCTTGGTGTTGAGAGGCATGCAAA
The DNA here is from genome assembly GCF_040938575.1 of Ambystoma mexicanum. Taxonomy (NCBI): domain Eukaryota; kingdom Metazoa; phylum Chordata; class Amphibia; order Caudata; family Ambystomatidae; genus Ambystoma; species Ambystoma mexicanum. The sequence goes on from NC_090923.1 coordinate 425,056,929, forward strand.
TGAGACTGAGCTGAACAAGGGATTGTTCAATAAGGTTTACTGGGTGTGATGTGTAAGGAGAGATTTTGTCAGAAAGTCTTTTTCCTGAGAGGAGAGCAGATAGCTATGGCTGTGTGTTTCAAAAAGCAGATTATCTTGATTTTGGGCGACACATGGATAAATTGGTTAGAGGTGCATGCAGATCGCTGTGGAGTGGCTGCACATCTTGGATTCCCTCATGTGGAAGTGCACTGGCATGGAGTGCATGGAATGAAGTGGCTGAATTTGGTACCTCTTTGTGCGACTTTAGTGACACAGTGTCATCCAGACATTATTATTATTGATTGTGGAGGGAACAGTTTAGGACATGTGTATGGAATTTCTTTGCGATTTGCAATGAAAGACGGACTTGGGAAGGACATGGACATGTTTCCAAATTCCCAAGTAATTTTTTCCTGTATTGCATAGGGACAAATGTGGCTGCGTTCTTCTTCATTTGGTCCACAAATGGAGAAAGTGAGGCGCAATGTCAATAAGGCTGTTTGTGCCTTTTTGAGAGATGTTGGCATGTCCTCTTTTCACAATGAAAATATTATGTTTCGTAGCACATACATTTTTTGCAGAGATGGAGTACATCTTACTTATGCTGGCAATCAGATTTTTCTGCAAAATGTACAAAATGCATTGCAACCCTTTTTGGAAGTATAACATTTCATTTTGCAGTAGGTGTTGACCATATGAAGTTTTAAAAACACAAAAAACACCACAAAAAGGCTCTTTTCAGAGCCCTCATTTCCTCCCATAGAAAACTACAATGGTTCTGATAGGGCAGCACCCCAAAAGTTTTAATAGTCCGTGGACTGACCTCTGACTTCTAAAAAATGTACAGGGCCCTACAACATTTATTTGCCACTTCTATTTTTAGACTGTGAAAGGCGGCTCTGAAAAGAGCCTTTTTTGTTTTATTTTTTTTTGTTTTTTAAACATGACACACAAGGAAAGGAGGGGAAAGTATGGTAAGGAAGGGACACCAACCACAGGGATATGAAAGGGCAGGTGGAGAGAGGAAGTTGTAGGGTGGGCCTTATTCAGGTAGGTAGCAGATCTTCTCATGCTCTTTGACCACAGTCTCGAAAGCACTCCAAAGGTTTTCCCCCCTGCAGAGTACTGCATCACAGTACATGCATAATATTGTGACCCTCGAAAGGTAAGGGTCAAAAGCATCATGAATGGCCTGCGAGGCAGCTGAAGGGATCACCTTATTCACTTGAGCTTTTGGCACTCCATCAAGAGTGGTAAATAACCGCAACACCCAAGACTCACGATGAGTGCTGGTAGTAGGAACTTCCACTACCTCATCCTCTTCATTCCTCTCCTCTGCATCCTCATGCCTGTTCCCCTCTGCAGGCCCTTGGGGAGGTGGTGGTGGTGGAGAGGGTGGGGGTGTTGGTGAAGCTGAAGCAGCCATGGTTGCTATTTGGAGAACAGCCGGCAAAAGTCACCAGCAATTCAGTCAATGCAGGTCAGGAGCAATGCTCTGTCAGGTAGCCAGAAGCACAATGAGGATGAGCTCTGGGATGTGGCCTTTTATAGGGGTGCTGGTGCGCCCTTCACAGAAGTTCCAAAAAGTATGTAGATCGCCAGGGACATTGTCTGGGACATGTGCAATGGTGAACTTTTACTGGGAAATACCTTGGATTGCTCAAAAAAACATTTTTTATATGTTCGGGGGCCCTGATAGTGTCAGTGGGTAAGGACACATGCTCAGCATGGATGCAGTCACATGATGACATCGTGGACATGTTCGCAAATGGGACGACTGTCCGTAGGACACCAAATGCACGGGGTCAGTTGTGCGCATGTGTGCGCGTGTTCCACAGACAGTGTTCTAGTCTTCGAACTAATTAAAAGTGCGACACATGTGCGGCGGACAGTTATGGACAGGCACAATGTTCGTAGGGCCCAAGGGTGTGGTGCGCATGTGGGCAGGTGTTCTATGGACAGTGTCGAAGTCCCCGAAAAAAATAAATGTGTTATAACTTTGCGGACAACCAGACGGGATATGTATTCTACGGACATATTCATTCTGGTTGCGGACATTGCGAACAGAGGGATATTCTTAGGACACCTTAATTTGAATAATTATGGACATGCGAACGGATGTAGTGTCCTGCGGACACCCCCATTTTGTTTAATTGCAGACATCCCAGACATCGAGTGTGTTCTAAGAACACCTCCATTTTGATTGCGGACAGTACAAACAGGTATAGTGCCCTTAGGACATCCCCATTTTGGTTTATTGTGGACGGGCGGAATCGTGTGTGGTCTAAGAACACCTCCATTTTGATTGCGGACAGTACAAACAGGTATAGTGTCCTCACCCCCATTTTGGTTAATTGTGGACATCCCAGACACCCGTGCTGTCAGCGGACATCCCAACTGCCTTTTTAAAACAAATAAGACACAGAGGAATAAAGTAACAACACACATACAGGGTAATTCATAGAAATTCGCACTAAAGTGGCGCACGCGGCTGGCGCACAGCGTGCCCGTGCGAATGTCTGCGCCAGCCACGTGCGCCAAAATCGATTTCCGCGCACAGCATATTCATGGATTTTCGCATCCAAAACCAGCCGTGGCGCAGCGTGGCGCAGCGACCCTGCAGTAGCGCCAGTTACGCCCCCAAGAACGCCCTCGCGCAAGGAAAAGCCTTCAAAATCCCCAAATAATCGCAAAGGGCTGCGCTAACCCTGGACCAGTTCACAGGGCTGGCAAACAGCAGACGCCAAGCGGGGAAAGTGTATTTCAGTGGTTCGCGGGAAGTTCCACACGCGATTGTCCTGTGTACGTGTGCATCAGGGGTGCGCGGGAAGTATCACACGCTAAATCAGCAGGGTACGTGTATTTCAGGGGTGCGCGGGAAGTATCACACGCGATTCCAGCAGGGTACGTGTATTACAGGGGTGCACGGGAAGTATCACACGCAAAAGCAGCAGGGTACGAGTATTTCAGGGGTGCGCGGGAAGTATCACACGCAATTCCATCAGGGTACATGTATTACAGGGGTGCGCGGGGAGCACCACACGTGAATTGCATGTGTGGGTCCTCCCAGGTGTTCCCTCTACACCATCTACGGCCCCTGCAGGTGGCCCACAGCACAGGGGCCTACCCTGCACATGTCCTGCAGGCACCCCATCCACCATGGCCATGCCCCCCAGACAACCCACATGTCACCTTGCACTACTGCCCACCAACGCATGTCCCCCTGCACCCCCAGCCACCAGGGGCAGCCTCCACCAGGCCCCCACCCATGTCTACCACAACCCCCACCCCCCAGCAGTGCAGGGGCAGCCTCCACCAGGCCCCCACTCATATCCCCCTGCACCCCCACCCCCCAGCCACCAGGGGCAGCCTCTACCAGGCCCCCACCCATGTCTCCCACCACCCCCACCCCCAGCAGTGCAGGGGCAGCCTCCACCAGGCCCTCACTCATGTCTCCCACCACCCCCACCCCCAGCAGTGCAGGGGCAGCCTCCACCAGGCCCTCACTCATGTCTCCCATCACCCCCACCCCCCAGCAGTGCAGGGGCAGCCTCCACCAGGCCCCCACTCATGTCTCCCTGCACCCCCACCCCCCAGCCACCAGGGGCAATCTCCACCAGGCCCCCACTCATGTCTCCCACCACCCCCACCCCCCAGCCACCGGGGGCAGCCTGGTCCAGGCCCTCACTCATGTCCCCTATCACCCCCACCCCCCAGCAGTGCAGGGGCAGCCTCCACCAGACCCCCACCCATGTCTACCACCACCCCCACCCCCCCAGCAGTGCAGGGGCAGCCTCCACCAGGCCCCCACTCATGTCTCCCACGACCCCACCCCCCAGCCACCAGGGACAGCCTCCACCAGGCCCCCACTCATGTCCCCTATCACCCCCACCCCCCAGCCACCAGGGGCCGCCTCCACCAGGCCCCCACTCATGTCTCCCTGCACCCCCACCCCCCAGCCACCAGGGGCAGCCTCTACCAGGCCCCCACCCATGTCTACCACCACCCCCACCCCCCAGCAGTGCAGGGGCAGCCTCCAACAGGCCCCCACTCATGTCGTCTACCACCACCCCCACCCCCCAGCAGTGCAGGGGCAGCCTCCACCAGGCCCCCACTCATGTCTCCCACCACCCCCACCGCCCAGCCACCAGGGGCAGCCTCCACCAGGCCCCCACCCATGTCTACCACCGCCCCCACCCCCCAGCAGTGCAGGGACAGCCTCCACCAGGCCCCCACTCATGTCTCCCACCACCCCCACCCCCCCAGCCACCAGGGGCAGCCTCCACCAGGCCCCCACTCATGTCCCCTATCACCCCCACCCCCATGCCACCAGGGGCAGCCTCCACCAGGCCCCCACTCATGTCTCCCACCACCCCCACCCCCCAGCAGTGCAGGGGCAGCCTCCACCAGGCCCCCACTCATGTCTCCCACCACCCCCACCCCCAGCAGTGCAGGGGCAGCCTCCACCAGGCCCCCACTCATGTCTCCCATCACCCCCACCCCTCAGCAGTTCAGGGGCAGCCTCCACCAGGCCCCCACTCATGTCTCCCTGCACCCCCACCCCCCAGCCACCAGGGGCAGCCTCCACCAGGCCCCCACCCATGTCTACCACCACCCCCACCCACCAGCCACCAGGGGCAGCCTCCACCAGGCCCCCACTCATGTCCCCCTGCACCCCCACCCCCCAGCCACCAGGGGCAGCCTCCACCCGGCCCCCACTCATATCTACGACCACCCCCACCCCCCAGCCACCAGGGGCAGCCTCCACAAGGCCCCCACCCATGTCTACCACCACCCCCACCCCCCAGCAGTGCAGGGGCAGCCTCCACCAGGCCCCCACTCATGTCCCCCTGCACCCCCACCCCCCAGCCACCAGGGGCAGCCTCTACCAGGCCCCCACTCATGTCTCCCTGCACCCCCACCCCCCAGCCACCAGGGGCAGCCTCCACCAGGCCCCCACTCATGTCTCCCACCACCCCCACCCCCCAGCCACCAGGGGCAGCCTCCACCAGGCCCCCACTCATGTCCCCTATCACCCCCACCCCCCAGCAGTGCAGGGGCAGCCTCCACCAGGCCCCCACTCATGTCTACCACCACCCCCACCCCCCAGCAGTGCAGGGGCAGCCTCCACCAGGCCCCCACTCATGTCTCCCACCACCCCCGCCCCCCAGCCACCAGGGGCAGTTTCCACCAGGCCCCCACTCATGTCTCCCACCACCCCCGCCCCCCAGCCACCAGGGGCAGTTTCCACCAGGCCCCCACTCATGTCCCCTATCACCCCCACCCCCCAGCCACCAGGGGCAGCCTCCACCAGGCCCCCACTCATGTCTCCCTGCACCCCCACCCCCCAGCCACCAGGGCCAGCCTCCACCAGGCCCCCACCCATGTCTACCACCACCCCCGCCCCCCAGTAGTGCAGGGGCAGCCTCCACCAGGCCCCCAACCATGTCCCCCAGCCAACATGTCACCACAATGTAGATCCCTGGCCCTTATGGTCAGCCTCCAAATGCCAAACACCCACACGAGTATTGCATCCACCCACTTAGAAATGGCAAAAACATGACAGAAGCCCAATTGCAAGTTTGGAAATGAACACATGTCCCTCACATACACCCAATGGGTGTCAGTCAATGTCAAAACCCATATCATGATATGCATGAAACCAATGAGATGATACTACACATTGAACTTTGAAGAAAAAATATGTATTAAAAGCAACATAAATTGAATCAAAAATAAACAAACAATAATAGAAATAAAAAAAAAAAAAACTGCAGGTCCGCCAAAGTCACAGTCCACAAAAGTAAATCCAATGGAAAATTAAAGCTGAAAACCATTGCTTCATGGCGAAATCATAATAAAAATTGAAAATCCAAAAATCAACTATGTACAGATAAACAATCCAGGGTCCATGATCCCAACAGAAGAAATTAAACCTATCTAATAACACTATTTAAAAAAAATAACTATATACAAAAATGTGGCCCATTGTCCAAAAGCTCCAAAAAAAATGCTAAACCAAAGGAAACCTAACACTAACTATATAACTATTTACAAGGGCAGCGGGCTAGTCCGACGGCTCACTTTGGGATGTTTCGGGCCAGGGCATCATCGAACTCCTGCTCAATGTCCCGGAGGCGCTCCTCCTCCATGACCCCGAGGGTCCGCAGGGCCATCCACATGTTCCCCCCAAACTCCCTGCGGATTGCCTCGAGGCACTCGGCATGCCTCAGGGCCCTCTGCATGGAGTTCTCCGCCCTGACCATCATGAGCCGTGCCTCTTCCGCCCGCTGCCGCTCCGCATCTATGGCGTGGCCCAACCGCTGCCACACCGAAGACACTTCCCGTCCTGGGTCCTCCTGCCCTCCGGCCGATGTCTGCCCCTCCGATGTGGAAGGCCCCGAGCCATCATGGCTCCCACCACGTTGCTGCTGCTGCTGCGCCTCTGCCCGTGCACTGCCTCCTGCTGCCTGCACATCCTCCGCTGGCTGGGGTGCAGTCGTTGATGTGGCCATCCCTGCTGGACGTCCGACTCCCGACTGTGGCAGGGATGCCTCCTCCACCAGCCTGGCCGCACTGTCAGAGGCAGCTCCACAGGGCACCCAGGTGACTGATGGGTGGGAAGATGGCATGGAGGACGACTGGCGCATAGGGGGTTCAGTTGAGGAGGGGGTCGTAGCAAGCCCCATCAAACGGAGGAATCCGGCCTGGGTGACCTGTCCCAGTAGGCCGACGCGGTCAACGAGCCATTCGAGATGACGTGCAGTCTCCTCATGAAAAGACTGCAGGTCACCTCGCATGGCCCGTTGACGCAACGCCACACCAGTCAGGACAGGCTCAACCCGGACCCGGATAGCCACGTCCACAGGCAGAGGAAGGCCAGTTGTCGTGAGCTCATCCCCTGCCTGAAAACGAGTCTGGACGTAGGCATCCTTGCTGGTGCAAGATGATGCAGTGACAGGATCAGGGACAGGATTGCACACAGGCACCTCCGCGGCGACCTGTGCTGCCTCCTGTCCCTGGTCCTGCACTGCACCACTAGCACCAGTGGAATCCCCACCTCCAGACCCCGTCTCTGTTGCTTGCACGGCCTCCTCCTCCACCAAACCCCCCACCAACCTGGATGACTCCGTGCCATCTTCCCCAGTTGGGCCCTCTGGGGTCCCAGCTGCCCCTTCTGCTGCCGAGGAGTCCAACTCCGACCTCCGCCTCTTGGACCTCCCCCCGGCAGCTGCGGCCTGGGATGCGGCACCGGACTCCTCATCCCCGACGAGATCACAACCTGGGAGGGGAGCCGGGCCTTGCGTCTCCGGCTGGCGGTGCGATCCCCGCCGCTGTGCTCCACAGCACCTTCTCCGCCCTCTTCATCAGTTGACGCTGCAGATGGGGAGAAATAAAACACAGGCATCAGGGCACTGTACAATGGACACATACACACATGACAGTTGCACATGAGTGGCATTGGCAAACCTCAGACATGGCATCACAATCGGCAACACACATGTCATTTCAACTTGCACACATGAGCCATACCACAGCCACATCGCAACTGCCAGCACCATCCATACACATACAACAGCATGAGCGGGCAAAGGTGAGCCAGACATCACATGCAACACAGGGAGTGCACTACACATGCACGCACACCACCACACTTGCATGCATGCGTACACCTCAGCCAACTGTCGCAGTGTTCCGATGGGCATCCATGTCACATCTGCCAATCAGGCTTCCACATCCCGCTGTCACATGCATCCATGTTGCATCACTGTTGCCCCCTTGTCAAATACACACACATGCACATGTACACAATGCTGATACATGCAGCTGAAAACAACATACATGCGTGACATCACGAACATGCCCACTTACATACACATTCATCCAAACATGTGTGCCCACACAACTGCATTTGGCATGCAAGCCTACACACACAAGCACCATCCATGTCTCACACATGACAGCCCTTGCATGTGTTAGCCTCACAGCCCTGTACACCCCCACCCATACTCGGCCCCATACAAACAGATGTGCAACCGGCACACTACTGGCACATCACCACACGCACAGCTTACAATCATGATGCATGTACACTTACCGCTCGACTCCAGACGGGTCTGCCTCTCAAGGACCTGGACGTGGAGCGCTGGGGATATGCATTCCAGGACCCTCATCTGATCTTCCGACAAGTGGCCCCGGCGCCCCTTAGCATCCGCTGCCTTCAAGAGGCGCCGGGCCTTGTTCAGGGTCCTGGACCTGAAGTCCTCACAGCGTTTCTTGACATGTTGGAAGTCGCGGACTGCCACCCCTCGCGTTGATGGCAGTCACGATGTCCGTCCAGATCCGAGTCCGTCCTTCCTTGTCGGCGCGCACACTTCCGTAGAGGGCATCATACTGCCCCAGGACTTGCTCCACCAGGACACCAACTTCCCTGGCACTGAAGCTGGTGCTCCTCTGCCTCTCTGGCCGGGGGTTGTCAGTGGTGCCAGATGTTGCAGTGCCTGACATGACAACCCCAGAGGCAGGAGTGGGTGGGCAACTGGGTCCTGGGGCTGGGCTGTGGAGCGATGGAATCCCAGTTGGGAGTCTTTGGTTCCAGCAGGGGTGGTCACAGCAACAGTGCCCCTGGCTGATGTGCAGGCAGCAAATGGCAGGGCACGTGGGCAGCAGGCAGTCAGGCAGCAGCAGATGGCAGGTGGGAGTGTGCTCGGGGCTCTAGGGGGCAGTAATTCGGCCTTTTGGGCAGGAGCGTGGTCTTCCGTGTGCTTACGTGTGGCCAGCTTGATACGCATATTTTTGGCACGTGAAAATCCTGCATGTCTGTGTGTGAATCGAGGAAAGGGCCTTAGCGCGTATGCACGTCAGCACGTATATGCGATTTCATTGGACCAAAGGCCCTTAGCGCGTAAGCGCGTCTGTGACGTGACACGCGTGAGTGTTTCCCTCATTACACGTGATGACAGAGCACACGTGGATTTCCACCGTGGAACTTCCTGCGCACCCCAGAAATACACGTACCCAGGCCAATCGCGTGTACGCTCACTTCCCTCCGATTACACGCGATGACACTCGGACATGCAGTTTTACCACGTGTGCTCGCATATGCAATTTCATTGGCCCAAAGGCCAATATGCGCAGCTGTGACGTCACGCGCATGGCCGTAGAGAATGGAGCATGTAAAAATGAAGAGATACACGTCCGAGTGTCAAAGCGCTTAATTGGTGGAAATGGCCTCATCGCGTATGCACGTCTGTGACGTGTGTATAAAAGGTACGTGTAGAACGCCATTTCCTTGTACGTGCTTTTCGTGGAGAGCGAGTGGGTGAAATCTGTACTTCTTGTCAGTTCACACGCAATTTACTTCACAGTGTTTCCAGTTCGTACTCCCTGTTACCTCTGACAGCTTTTTCTCTTTTCCACTTTTTCCTGGGCCTGTTTCCTCAAACAGCGTTCCATTCTACTGTTGTCCTGTCTCCTCAGACAGCGTACAATTCTTCTTTTGGCGGGGGTGCTGCCAACGCGCACACGCGCATATTTTTCACGCTTTTGTTCCTGGCAGACGGTGAGTCGCGCACGTATTTAACATCTGTGCTTGCGCCGTGTGTCTCGTACCCCTTCAGAGGTCATTCTAGGCTGCGTGTGACACGCATACGTTCATTCTTGTGTTCCTGGGTGCCACAGCGTAGTGCAGGTTTATTTTTCCACGCACGTGGTCTATGAGGGGTTGCGTGCACCTTACTTTGCTTTTTTGGGGTGCCTGTGCATTGCGTGACCCGTTGTCTTTCCCCAGGGGTGACATACAGCCTTGCTAGAGCACTAGGGTACGATTACCATCTGGTACCCAACCCCCATTGACCCCCAATTGCCCAGGACAATAGTTCACATCGACTCCCATACGCACAATAACATCAGTGCCATGGCTGGGAGGCGACCAAGCCGTAAGGGTGGCAAAGGTGGCCGAGCCCCAAGTGGTGGCCGTGGTGGATCCAGTAGGGGACGTGGCCGTGACTTGCATAGCCCCCCATGTGTGGAGGAGCAGTCAGGGACACCCATGCCCCCCCCCCCTGGTTGAGGTTACCGTGGCTGACACCATCCATGCTCAGCCCTTGTTGGACCAGCCCACTGTGGAACCTGACCTGGCACAGGGTGACTCCATGGCTGACTTTCAGGTCAGCAGGTCTAGGCCACGTGCATCAGTAAACGTTGGTGTCATCAGGCCACGTTTATCAGGGGCAGCTAGGTCATCTGCTGCCCCGCGTAGGCAGGCTGGGGAGGCTGCAGGGGCAGCTGCGGCTCCATCCACCCCACCTCTCACACACCCATCCAGGACAGTGTCAGTCCAAGTCCATCATGCTGACATTCCCCCTGACACCATCACACTTGAGGTAATGCCTGCACCAACTCCCATGCTGAGTGTGCAATCCCACGCTCCTGCCCCTAGTGTCCAGAGCGGCGTAGGACACTCAGGATCCCGACCACCTTCCAAGTGGAAGAGGAAGAGTGCTCGTCCAGTAGAGGCTGATGCCCCAAACACGGCTACACAGTCCGGCCCGTCAAGGAAGCCCAGCTTCAATGAGGCCGAACTGAATGCACTTGTAGAGTATGTGTCCGCACATGACCGCGAAATGGTGATTGTTGCAGGATCCAAGACCACACCTGCACAACGTCAGGCACACTGGCAGACCATTGCGGACATCATAAGTGCCCTTGGAATCGTGAGGCGCACAGCTAATGAATGCTACAAGCGCTGGAATGACCTGAAGCGCAGGGCAAAGAATAAGCTGGCCTCAAGTCATGCCGCAACTCTAGTTACTGGAGGTGGGTCTCCAGCAGATGACATAGAACTCACTCCACATGAGCAGGTTGCTAGGACCTACGTCACGGAGGAACAGATCCAAGGCGTGGGAGAACTGGCAGATTATGAGGCATTGTCCGGTGAGTGCACATGCATGTGTGTGTCATCCATGTGCACGGTGTGTGTGGGAGGGCTTCTGTTTGGGTGCCAGGGGAGGGTGTGTGTGCCTGAGTGGTTTGGGTCACCCATGTGCCTCTTCCTATACATTCTTGGCACCAGCATTTGGGTATAGCAGCATCCCTTCGGCCAACATTAGACATCCAGCCCAACACCACGCCAGTTGCCCTTGGAGTGTCATCTTGCCACAACACTGTTGCTTATTTACCTCTGTTTATTCAGGCAGATTGTTTGCATACCACCACTTTTACTCAGGATTTCTCAGTCCTATTGTCACATGTCTGACATGGCTATGGTACAGTGGACTGGCTCAGTTTCGTGGACATGATTAGTTTGGACATGTCCCTGTGCTATAGGACCATTTTTTACTTGCAGCTGCAGGTTAAACATTTGAACCATTACAATGAAAATAATCAATTATATGAGCAAACTGGACTGAATGAACAATTGGTGACCTCCTCTCCCTCTTCACTTCATGGCTAGGGTACATGCCATCTGTGTGATGGCATGTGTATTTGACCTGCCAATCACTGGCCAATGTGTGATGCCACTGCTAGGCAGCATGCAGCAAATGTGTTCATCTTCCATCTTGGTGTCATCAATTTGTGCCATCTGCCTCCCCATCACACGCAGTGACGGTGCATGCATGGGAGTTTTTTAGTCATGTGGGACATGTGTCAATCAAGTACTGTTTCTGTAGCCTCTCAGCCCTAATTGTGTGCCATAGTGCTAATGCCTGTTTCCATTTGTTTTCTTTTATGTCTTTGCAGGGGAAGACGCACTTGATACTGCTGGGGTTGTGGAGATGGTGCAGACTCAGGAGGGGTCTGAGGGCCGACCGACCACCAGTGAGGGACGTGGTGTGGTGGTGGGTGAGAACCCACAACTGCTGCAGGTCGTGCTCTCAAGGGTTGTCTCTGGCTGCACCTCCCCCGAGCTGTATTCAGGTGTTGATTCGGATGTGAGACCTACGTGCCGTTGCAGGTGAGTGTTCCTGGGAGGGATTCTGTTCTGTCCGACCCACCTGCACCAGGGTTAGAACCCTCAATGGGGATGTCAGTGTTGGCAGGTACGCCTTTGGTGGTTATGGATGCAGGGTCACACTCCGCGACATCTGATCCTATTCCTGGGCCAGCAGATCAGAGGGGGAATGCAGTCCTGCAGCCTCAGGCAGTGCCGGCACAGCAAGGCGCAGTTCGCCTTGCCCCAGACAGGTGTGGTGCCCGCTGACGTGGTGGCCGGACGCCACCTGGCAATACCGCATGGGAGCAATCCATTTACGGTATGGCAACCCAACAGGCAGCATCATCAGAGATGATGGCTCAGGCCATGGATAGGGTGGCCACTTCCATTGCCCCCCCCCCGAAAGGCTGATGGAGCGACTACAGCAGGCAACTGACTCCATCTGTCAGTCACACAGGGAGGACATGTTGGCGTCCGGCAGGGACAGGTGGGCGGCACTGGCGACTCTGCGGGAAGCCATCTCCATGGAGTCCCAGGGCCACAGGGAAGCCCTGAGGCTGAAACTCCTTCACCTCAGGACGACTCTTGTTGAGCTTGAGGCTTCAACAAACCGAAGGACAGAACAGCAGCTGGAGTGTCTCACCCATACGCTCTCAGCTGAGATGCAGGCAACTAGGGCGGAGGTCCGGGCATACCGTGAGTTGTTGCATGGGGACCTCCGCACACTTATCCTCCAGAACGAGACCTACCACACCCGCATGCTTGCAGCCATGGAGGAACAGACTAGGGCTTTGCGTGGGCTGCCTCCCATAGTGCCACCACCTCCTGATGCAGCTGCAGAGGGTGAGGATAGCGACAGCAGTGATACTCCCACAATAGGGTAGCCGTGTAGGCCATGAGCCCATGGAGGTGTTTTTTTTTTGCAAGATCCACACAGGTGGGTTTTGGTGTGCACCCTGTCCTCGGACCTTCTGGGTGGGACCCTGTCCTCGGACCTCCTGGGCAGACCTCCTGGGTGGGCCTCCCCCCCCCAGGGCCCATTAATGGCCATTTTTTCTTTTTTTTTTTTTTCTTTTTTTTTTTTGGGACATTGTGTTGCCTTGTGTGGCTCCCGTGGGCATACGCTGCATTGTGGCTGGGCACATGCAGGCTTGTCATGGATTTGGTTCAGATGCTTGGGTTTTTGTCACACACACCCCTCCTGCTTCCCGTTTCCATGGGCTTGCAAAGGCTGTGCCCAAGTGACATTGACGTACATGGTGACATTGGACTCCCATGAGCTGTGTGGGCAGTCTGTAGTCAATACTGTGTATACATTCATAGTGCATATTGTTGTTGTATTGTACACTGCATGGTGTATTGATATGTGCCTCTGCATCCATCTCATCCTCCATATTTGCAGGTCCATTCCTCATGTCTTCACAATGCGGTCCACCTTGGAACTGGAGTCCATGTTGTAAGCAGTGCACCTACACTCTTGCGTGGTGCAAACACTGTATACTTGGAAGTGTTCGGAGGGCTGTCATCATCAGGTGGTGAGGCTAGCTAATTTTTAAGTCTGTAATGTCATGTTTAAGGTAGGTTGGAGGTTGTGTAGGTGATTGGTATTCTTGGTAAGGATTTGGTAATGTGGGTTGTAGGTCCTGCATTACTGTGAGCATTTCATGTGTGGACATGTTTCCATTAGGGACACTGTAGCTGGTGACACTTGGGGCATGTTGTGGGGATTAATTTATTTCCTCTCACATTGCATGACATGCCATGGTGTGTTGTGTGGCCGTACCGGGGAGGGGGTGGGTGACATGGCACTGTTTTCATGTAGTATTTTGTGGGTATTCATTTCTGCAGCATGGTGGTGTCTTTTCATGACACTTCATTGGTGGTGTTTGTGTAGGTAGGGATGCACACATTGTGACACTTCCACATGAACAATCTCAGGCTGCTATGGTTCTGACAGTTGACAGTCCCTTTGTTCGTCTTAATTGTCAGGTCGAGTCATCATTGCTTATCAGATGGTATGTGCCAGGCCTGTGTGCACTCCACTGGGGTGTGATTTCTAGGTGAAGTAATTAGCCACCAGCTGCGTACGGGCTGCCTCACCCCGTGCCCTCTCCCCTCCCATGCGCAGCGGCCGTGCATGTGGTTGGGGATGTGGGGGCACCACCATGTCCACAGCCAGGACCCGGCGTGTTGCAACATTGTGCAGGACACATGCTGCCACTATGATCCTGCACACTACTGGGGGCGCATATAACAGCTGCCCGCCAGAACGGTCAAGGGAGCGAAAGCGTGACTTGAGCACTCTGGATGTGCGCTCCACTATGCCCCGGGTTGCAATATGGGCTGTGTTGTATCTTACCTCTGGAGGCGTGATGGAGTTCCGAATTGGCGTCATCATGTGGGTGCTCAGAGGGTAGGCACTGTCCCCTGGTGAGGAGGTGATGGGTATCATTAGTGGGGTAGTGACATAGCTCGGCATCTGACATGCATGCATGTGCAGTGGCATTCATACTCACCAAACAGCCATGTATCGCCATGCCGCCCAGCTTCTAGGTCCCGGCTTAGGGTAGACATTCGGTAAATGAAGCTGTCGTGGGTGGACCCTGGATAGTTGGCATATACTGAGGTGATGATTCCCTTAGCATTACATACTACCTGCACGTTGATGGAATGCCAGTGCTTGCGGTTCCTATAGATGTGCTCAGATGCCCTGGGGGGACGTAGTGCCACATAGGTGCAGTCAATGGCACCTAGCACTTTTGGGAATTGTGCCACACCGTAGAAATCGAGGGTGGCAGCCTGCCTTTCTGCAGGTGTCCTGGGCAGGTATATGTGCCTACGGACTGATGGGCGTGCAGTGATGATGTTCAAGACCTGGTGTAGGCAGCGTGACTGCGTGGCCTGTGACACCCCACCCACTATGGCACTTGTCCGCTGAAATGATCCTGTGGCCAAGAAGTGCAGTACATTGAGGACCTTCTCCAGGGGGCTGAGTGCTTGGGAGCACAGGGTGGGTGATGTGAGGTCATCCTCCCACTCACTGACCAGGTCCAGTATTATGTGTGGGGGAAACCTGTACCTCCCATACACCTGGTCATCAGGCATCCCAAAAAGGCTGGTTCTGGGAGTGAAAATTTGGGCCCTCACTATCCTCCTCCTCCTCCTTTGGTAACCCACGGCCGCTGCTGCTAGGAATGGTATATTCATCCTGGCGTATGAGCTTGTTTGTTGTTTGCGCGCACTTTTATGCTGCGCGGGTCGACGTACGCCTGCTTCATGCTGGCGTACGTGTCTCAGGATTGGACCATTTATATTTCGGCACGTCGTAGGCGAACGTGTGGATCTTCCCGCCCACCCCAGGAATACACGTAGCACGCTCTCCCATGCCCAGTCGCGGGTAAATATTCCCGCCCACCCCTGGAATACATGTACCCCACTCTCACAGGCCCAGTCGCATGTGGAAGTTCACGCGCCCCCCGAAGTACACGTACCCAGGCCAATCGCGTGTGGAAATTCCCGTGCACCCCGTAGTACACGTACCCAGGCCAATCGCGTGTGGGACTTCCCACGCACCCCGAAGTACACGTACCCAGGCCAATCGCGTGTGGAACTTCCCGCGCACCCCGAAGTACACGTACCCAGGCCAATCGCGTGTGGAACTTCCCGCGCACCTCGAAGTACACGTACCCAGGCCAATCACGTGTGGAACTTCCCGCGCACCCCGAAGTACACGTACCCAGGCAAATTGCACGGCTGGGGGTTGGGGGTGGAGGGGGACATGAGTGGGGGCCTGGTGGAGGCTGCCCCTGCACTGCTGGGGGGTGGGGTGATGGGAGACATGAGTGGGGGCCTGGTGGAGGCTGCCCCTGCACTGCTGGGGGTCAGGGTGATGGGAGACATGAGTTGGACATGAGTGGGGGCCTGGTGGAGGCTGCCCCTGCACTGCTGGGGGGCGGGGGTGCAGGGAGACATGAGTGGGGGCCTGGTGGAGGCTGCCCCTGCACTGCTGGGGGGTGGGGGTGATGGGAGACATACGTGGGGGCCTGGTGGAGGCTGCCCCTGCACTGCTGGGGGTGGGGGTGATGGGAGACATGAGGAGACATATCTATATGCAGTTAAAAAAAATTGTTAAAGGGGTGTTATGGTTAAGTTGAGCTACTAAAAACCTATGAAATTCAGTAAAAAATTTGGTTAAAGGGACGCTATGGTTAAGTTGTGCTACTAAAGGTCTGTGAAATACAGTGAAAAAACTTTGTTAAAGAGACATTATGGTTCCAAGTAAAACCGAAAAACCCCTGAAATTCACCAGTTATGGTAGGCTAAGCAACGTAACTCACGCCACTGCCGTGCACTGCTAAGACTAACACCCAGGACATCAAAGATGACATCACAAATGTCTTTGATGACATCACTGATGACATCACATGTCTGGCTCACTCTTTTTTCCTTTACTGATATGTGTAGGCCAGTATTAGCCAGAAACTAAAAATTCAAAATGTACTATATTTGTACACTTATACTTCAAATATGTTCTTACAGTAATTCACTTAGGGTCCACTCAGAACATATGAAACATATACATAGGGGAAAACACAAACTTGAAAGACAGTAATGCTTTGTGTGTATGAAGATAATCAGTAAGGTTATGAACACGTTCTTATTTTTCTGCTGTTTTTATGTTACTGTATTTTCCCTGGACATGCTCATATTTGTATATATTGTACTCACACTACTTTCCGTAGGGTCCAGTCACATCATGTGATAGTTATACATAAGGAAGTAGCAGCTTTCAAGTAGAGCAATCATTTCTGTGCATTAACATAATCAGTGAGGTTATGAAGATTGTCAGGTAATACTGCTGTTTTTTTGTTTACTTCACTTTCCCTGTATATGCTCATATTTGTATGTGTTGTTGTCTGTTTGTGTTTTGTGTGCAATAATGCAATAATGCAATAATGTAGTAAGTGGGTTTTATTACGTACTTATTAAATGTTTCACAGTATGTAAAACTCTAATAAGAAAGCATTTATAATTTTAGTATTTAACATGGCAAGATTGTTAATATTGAATCTCCATCATGTTTGCTGCACACTATGCCTATGTTACTATATGTGTACCTTAGTATATTGGAAAAAACTTCATAATGCAATGCTATTTGGATTAATGCATTGCTTAATGCACTATGTACCTCATGATATTTATTCCAATGATCCTTGACACTTATTTTATTAACAGTACAATAAGAATCCCTTGTACAGACTTTTCATGAAAAGTAAATGCACATGTGATGTCATCAGTGATGCCATCAATGACATTTGTGATGTCATCTTTGATGTCCTGGGTGTTAGTCTTATCATGCACGGTGGTGGCGCGAGTTATGGTTGCTTAGCTTACCATAACTATCGAATTTCAGGGGGTTTTCGGTTTTACTTGGAACCATAACGTCCCTTTAACAAAGTTTTTTCACTGTATTTCAGAGGTTTTTATTAGCGCAACTTAACCATAATGTCTCTTTAACAACATTTGTTTTGCTGAATATATATATATTAGCTCTTAAAAATTCACCGTACGGTATCGATTTTTTGAGTGCTACAGGATGGTGGCTGAATGCGTGAAGAGTAGAATTGGAGTTAGTTTCTTTTCTGCAAAGGCTAGATGTTAGTATGTTGGTATCCATTCTAAATTGAACATCCAAGAACACTACTTCTTTTTTACTGATAGTGCTAGTCAGCTCAAGATTGAATGAATTAGAATTGAGAATTGCAATGAACTTTTCCAATTCTATTTCAGTACCATCCCATATTAGAAAGAGATCATCGATAAATCGATGCCACATGATAATGTATTTGGTGAACCCTTCCAAATCCTGATTCCAGGCCACTGTAGTCTCCCACCATCCCATATACAAATTGGCATATGTGGGCGCCATGCATGACCCCATGACAGTGCCCTGGGTTTGTCTGTAGATGCTGTTTTCATATAGAAAATAGTTATGCTCCAAGCAGAATTTGAGCATGTCCAGAAGCATATGATTGTGTTGGCGATAGCTGACATATCTACTTTTAATAAAGTGTCGACAAGCTTCTAACCCATATTGGTGATGAATTCACGTATAGAGTGAAACCACGTCTAGAGAGACCAAAAAGAAATTAGATTACCAATTTATATTACTCAATTTCCTAAGAAGATCTGAAGTATCTTGTATATAAGAGCTCAGACTAAGCATGAATAGTTGTAGGAAATAATCTAAGAATCTCAAGGTGTTTTCTGGTAGACTCCCAATAGAGGACACAATAGGGCATCCATGGGGGTCTATGAGACTCTTCTGTATTTTAGGTTTAAAGTAAATAAGAGGTGTCGTGGGATGAGTTTTTTCAAAAAGAAGTATTCATCCTCATTTATGAGGTCTAATTCACACCAGTTGTGTAATAATGTAAAAGGTTCCTGGTTAGTAGTGCCAAGGATAGATTTGTCAACCTTTTCATAGCATGAAGAGTTCCCCAATTGCCTAGTTCCTTCCTTAATGTAGCAACTGCTATCCATAACAACTATACTACCACCTTTATCAGATGGTTGGATAACGATAATATGGTCATTTTTCAATGTTTCTAGGGCACCAAATTGTTGTGGATTCAGATTCCTGGATTTCATCATTATGTTTGTAGGCAAACTTTTAAAATCCTTGACCACTAGTTTCTCAAAGATCTCAATTGGGCTGCATTCAATGTTAGGGCAGAAGATAGACTTGGGTTTAAAATTGCTAGTGCAGCTCATGATCGTATGGATTCCATAGCGTTCAGCTAACTATCTACAGTCCATGATTTCTGTGCCTTCAATGTCAGCATTCGACTTCTCTTGTAATTAATTGTGATATGATAAAGTAACCAAGTCTACTTCTGATAGAGGAGATGCCTTTCCGTTGCTTGATCTTTAGAATGTCTAGTGTTGTTAACTTGCGTAGCATTTAATTTATTAAGTTTCAGCTTACGTGTGAATTTGAATAGGTCTATTCTCGCTGACGTACAGTCATAAGCATGGGTGGGACTGTAAGATAAACCTAGTGATAGGACTGATATTTCCATAGGGGTGAGCCTTCTTTTTGAAATATTGAAGATTTTTAGTTGTTTATTTTGTTGCCTCTCGGATTCCCCTTCTGATGGGTCCCAGATCTTGTTGTCCTTCCTCTTTGATCGTTCCTGCCTGGCGAGGTTTCCCGCCTGATTGTGACTTTCCCACTCTAACTCTTGATCCTCTTCCTCGGCCGACTGGTTGGCCTCATCCTCTTTTGTCCATTCTGCTGTCCACATGAAGCAATTTGAACTTGTTTAAAAAGTTTATTTTTCTTGAATGTGTAACTTCAGTCCCCGACAAGTCCGCTTCAGAGCTGCTAGGATCATCAACTTGCATCTCTACCTGCGATTTCTGGGAGGTCATTTGGTCCATTCTTGCTTTGATAGGGCCATCAAACCTCTTCGCGAAAGTGTATATTCTTCCCTGCTCATAGTTCAGTCTATCTCTTTTGAACTTTAACTGTTTCCTTGTTCTTATTTCTTATACTTGTGGAAAGTATATACTTGAAAATGTCCGTTAAATAATGCATTTCTGAGTGGTAACCGCACTAGGCAAAGATGTCTGTCACAGAATTGGTCTTGAATACTGATTACAAATGTGGTCCTTTGTCGATTTTTGCTTCTGTTGCTCCCCCTCCCCCTTTCTCCCTTTCTTCTCGCTTTTCTCATGTTTTAAATTGGTACATGGTCAAGAGGGCTAACTGTTGTGAGCAAGCGGCGAGTCAGCCGCGAAACGCGTTAACGCCTCGAATTAGGAGGAGTGTTGCACTTGGGAGGACCCACTCTGGGGTAATTTTCTATTTTTGGAAACAAATTTCCATTGTTTTTGAAATGCGATGCATTTTTTCCCCTGTGTAAACTAATAAAGGAAGAAAAAAAGAAAAACGATAAAACGTTGGTGTGGACTCCAAACCCCCCTTTTTTTGCAAAATTTGGGTGAGTATGGAATTGTGGAGAGTGCAGCTCAAATTTGCTACCTGAAGGTAGAATTGCCAATATATAGGTGAGGAAACCGCGAAACGCGTCATTTTTGCTATGCAAGTGCCATATGTGTTGGGAGGACCACAATGTCAGTGGATTTTTATGAGCCATATGCTGCGCAATTTTAATCAATAAAGAACATTTGTTTGGACACAGAACACCGTTTCCTGGAGTAACATTTTTCGAATGGGGGAGTGCTTTCCATGGACTGTAGAGAAAACAGTCTTTTCCGACATATATATATATATATATATATATATAATATATATATATATATATATATATATATATATATATATATATATATATACATATACATTATTATTATTACAGATAGTCAAAATTAATTGGACAAAACATTAATGTTTTCAGAACATGAGTACTTGTTGGGCAATTATGTGCCACAAACTGTGATCATTTACTTTGTATTTCTGTCACTCACTGTGTGACATACAAGCTCTGGTATTAATTGTGCACTTGTGTATCGGCCAATTGGGTACTGTGAATTGTGTATGTGTCTGTGTGCATTGGCTCGTACATCTAAATGGGTCGCACATTGATATGTTGCAACAGGTGTAGTTAACAGAGTGGTCTTTGAATAACAGTGTGATTAAGGTATGACTACATGACAAGGTGTTCCTTTGTATTCTGGACATACTAGTGCCATACTAACGCCATGTCACCAGATCTGTGATGTGTACTCCTGGTTTAGACATGTGTGGCTTCAGATGTACCAGACCAGCTCAGCTATGTGAAGAGGTGGGCCATATTCCATATGGTAATGGACATGCCAGCATATACATGCATGAGATGTGTGTACTCACCTACAATTAGGTGGGATATTATCACAACATCCTGAGTGCATATGCCTTCCATGGTAACTAGGTCCAGGACACCATCCACGTTGTCCTCCCAGCGATGCAGGACCAGGGTCCCCACAGTTTGCCATACATGATATGATATGGCATTTATAATGCGACTGTACCCAAGTGTTTCTAGGCGCGACACCAGTATGGACATGATCTTCCCCTGGTTCTGTTACCCAGCACTCCCCGAGTTAAAGGCACTTGGCCCCCTCCATTGGGGAGGCGGAGTGTTAGTGTGACGTGGGAGCGGGGAAGTGGGGGTTTGTGGGAAAAGGCGCGTAGGGCGCCAGTTACTGCGTAGTTAGTGGAAGAATAAAGAAGCTTCCTTTACGCCTCCGTGTGTGCGTACTTTCTTTGTGCCGCGACCCCGGCAACATTGGCGACGAGGCTGTTCCTCGCACACCGGAGTCCTCCAGCGGCAGTCCGCCGCGTCCCGGCTCGCGTGCAGGGAATCACGCGGAGCCTCCTCCTCCTGCTCCTCCTTCCGTGGCGCTGGGCCCAGAAACCCGCCAGTGCTCGCGCGGGCGGCCGCTGACCCGCCGCGCCTCCTCCTCCTCCTCCGCATGCAAGGCTGCAGCTGAAAAAAAAAAAAAAAAAAAACAATTTTTTTTTTTCCTCGTTTATTTAAAACGACGCGCGTGAACCGCATCCTCCACTCCAGGCGGCCCCTACTGTTCACGCATGCCGGCAACCCCACCCTCTTATAAGGCGGTTGCTCCAGTCCCCTGTCACGGACCACGCCAGCGACGACGTCTGTGAGCCACCTCTCACCGTTAATGGTCCATAGCCGGACCTGCCTTCGCACGCTTGGGTGAGTGCGCGGGTGCACGCCAGTGTCTCCATAACCACACACCGCCCGAAGATCGCAGAGGTCTCATCTCCTGACGACATGAGCATCCAGGGATCCAATCCTGGGTCCCCCCAGCCTGTGCGCGCAGCAAAATCAATACAGCTGAGGCTGCCCCCGCCATTCACCATGACGCCGCAAGCGACAAAAGGACCCAGGTGGACTGACTGGATGGAAGACTTCCACCATTTTGTGCGGGGGTCCGGCGATGGTGATTCCCCCAACATCAGGGACATTTTTCTCAACCTCGTGGGGGGTGAAATCAAGACAGTAGTAAAAACAATCCCGACGGCAGAACAAGACTCCTTCCCCAACCTGATTAAGGCCCTGGACAAGCTACTCATCATCGAAGTCAACCGAGACTATGAGAGATATCTATTCAACAAATGCACCCAGCTGCCACACGAGACTGTTGATGAGTTCATAACTCGCCTAAGAGTGAAAGGTGCTAACTGCCAGTTCGACGCTTTCTCCCTGGAAGAAGCAATACGGCTGAGAGTGATAGAAGGTTGTCTCTCTCCTGCGCTCAAGAAACAACTTTTGAAAAAGCCTCTCACCATCCCCGAAGTGAGCGAACTCGCTCGCATACACGAGAGAGTTGATGCACAAGCTTCATCCATGAGCAACACAAATAACCCCAAACAAGACACCAATGAACTCATAGGCGCCATACAGCCGCCTCGACAAGGCGACAGAGGACCACAACAATATAGAGCACCAGGGGCACCAACCCCGTGCCAGCAAAGACAGTGCTATCGGTGTGGGATGTCCTTCCCACACTCCGGGTCGTGCCCAGCATTATCCCAACGGTGCACGAACTGCGGAAGAGAGGGGCACTTCCACTCTGTATGTAGGGAGGGCATACCATTTCCCCTGATGCGTCCACAAGCACCCGCCAGAACGCCGTTTCGGCCGCCACCCCCACAATACAATCAACCGAGGCAGTACCAACAAAACCAGAGACGATATGTCAGAGCAATTGATGAGTACCAAATGCAGGGATACTACGTGCAACCAGACCAGGTGGACCAGCCCAGGCATTTCGTGGATGAGTACGAAAACCCCCCCATGGAACAAAGGCCTGAGGCATTCTATCATGAAGATCAAGAGGCGGCCTACAATGCGCCGCATGATCCATATGACCAGGACGAGTTTGTCAATCTCATTCTTGATAACGAAGAGGCGCGGGAAGCCCCAAAAATCCCGATCAAGATGGGAAATTACCAATTCCAGTTCATGATCGACTCTGGCGCCACTGTGAACATCATGGGCGAGCAGGACTACGGCAGGATGTCAGACCCACCACAGCTTGCCCCGTCACATTCAAGAATCTTCCAGTGGGGCGCTGCTGCCCCTTTGCAGACGGTGGGACAATTCGCTCGACGGTTTCTCCTGAATGGACGACAGGTGGACACCACCATCCATGTCATTCGCTCGCTCACCAGGAGTAGATGCCTTATCAGCTACCACACAGCATCCCGCCTGGGTCTGATCGAGATCCACGTGAAAGCAGGTGATACCATTACCGCAACTTCAGACAACCCGAAGGACTTAATTAGCACAATGGCATGCGTTCGAAACCAGAACCTAATCACACAAGACGACATAATGGAAAGATTCCCAAAGCTGTGTACCGGATTGGGAAAACTCATAGCCCCTCCCATCAAGCTACACATCGACCCGCTGGTACGCCCAGTGCCGCAACACCCCAGACAGGTCGGGTTTCACCTCCAAGAGGCAGTGTCCGAGGCTCTCCAGCAATTGCTCTCCGACGGCATTATTGAGCCAGCAACGGGCCCAACCCCATGGGTCTCCCCCCTGGTGGTCGTACCCAAAGAAGGTGGAAAAATCCGTCTATGTGTGGACATGAGGGTGGCCAACACGGCTATCCAGCGGGAGAGGCACCCGGGTCCGTGCATAGAAGACATGATCGTGCAGTTGAACAACGCCCAGATGTTTTCCAAGCTCGACCTGGTTCAGGGCTATCATCAGCTGGAGCTACACCCTGACTCTCGAGTCATCACAACATTTGCGACACATGATGGCCTATTCCGGTACCGCAGACTGAATTTCGGTATCTCGTCCGCTGCGGAGATTTTTCAGGAAGCCATACGTCAAATTATCAGACCCGTTAAGGGTGCTCTGAATTACAGCGACGACATACTTGTGTTCGGCGCCTCCAAGGAGTCCCACGACACAGCGCTGCACGCCACGTGTGAAGCCCTTCAAGCTGCTGGTCTCACGCTCAACATCTCCAAGTGCAGATTCAGCAAGACGAAACTTAAATTTTTCGGCCACATCTTCTCCGGGGAAGGGATGATGCCGGATCCCGACAAAGTTGCCACAATCACTGACCTTGGCGAACCGCTGCAGGTTGCAGACGTCCGTTCCTTCCTTGGCATGGCGGGGTACTGTGCGAGATACATTCCCCACTTTGCCTCCCTCACCGACCCGTTGAGGAGGCTCCTGCAGAAGGAGACACTGTTCGAGTGGACTCCCGCATGCCAGCAGGCATTCACTGCCATCAAGCAGGCCCTCACGGAGGCTCACCGCCTGGCCTACTTCAACCCCGCGTGGCACACCGAGGTGGTGGTGGACGCAAGCCCAGTCGGCCTCGGGGCCATACTAGCTCAAACCAGTGGGGCGGACGTCAACCCGAGACATGTGGTCGCTTATGCGAGCAGAGCGCTATCCACGCCGGAGCTGGCTTATTCGCAAGCCGAGAAGGAGAGTTTGGCCGCAGTATGGGCATGTGAACACTTCCACAATTTCCTCATCGGGAAGAAGTTCACGCTGATTACCGACCACCAGGCACTCCTATCCCTGTTCGGGAACCCGCACACCAAGATGCCACCAAGGATTGAGCGGTGGGGCATCCGGCTTCAAGAGTACAACTACGACATCATCCATCGCCCCGGAGGTGAGCTAAACCCAGCCGATTATCTGTCACGACACCCTGTGGGGCCCCCGCTGACGCGGAAAGGAGATGTGGCCTATGTGCAGTATATAGCAGATCGATCGCTACCACCGGCGTTGTCCCTCGAAAGGGTGGCCGCCGCATCTGCCGCTGACCCGACGACAGCCCTTGCAATCAGTTTGACTTTAACCAACAAATGGAAAGACCACCACAGGGCGATGCTAGCCCATCCGGGTGTCAACAAACAGGAAATCGCGAGACTGGCCAGAGTGCAGGGTGAACTGGCTGTGAAGGACAACAACATTCTTCTACGAGGCTGCAGGATTGTTATTCCCGCCACACTACGAAACGAGGTGGTCCGCACGGCCCACGAAGGTCACCGAGGGGTGGAGAACACCAAGAAACAGTTGAGATGCTACGTCTGGTTTCCCTTCCTAGATGTGGCGGTCGATGAATGGGTGAAAAACTGTCACGCGTGCCAGTGCACCGCCTCAATGGAACGTCCACCCCCGCTGCAACACACACAGATACCAGATCGCCCCTGGGAACGAGTAGCCGTGGACTTCTACGGACCGACCGAAACCGGCGACTACCTCCTGCTGCTAATAGATGAACATTCAAGGTTCCCCATAGTCAAGTCGGTCTCCACCACAGCATTTCCCCAGGTGGCAGAGGTGCTAGAGGAAGTATTCAGCGAGTGGAGGGTTCCCAAAACCATCAAGTCTGACAATGGACCACCATTCTGCGGGCACGAGTTCGGAGAACTAGCGATGCATTTGGGTTTCAAGCACATGAAGATAACCCCTCGACACCCGCAAGCGAATGGGATGGCGGAACGCTTCATGGCCTCCATCAAGAAAGCGATACAAAGAGCCAAGGTGGAGGCAGTCCACCCGCATCAAGCACTGTGCCGCCTCCTGAGAGCTTACAGGAATACCCCGCATGAAGTAACGAACAAGACTCCTGCTGAACTAATGTTTCGCTATGAGGTGCGAACCCGCATCCCACGCAACCCGTCAAGTGAAGAACCGCTTGACACTGACACGCTCCAATGTGATGCTGAAGCAAAGGAGAAGGCAAGACGTGACACTGATGCGAGGCGCCACGCTGAAACAAAAGATTTCCAGGTAGGAGACGACGTCCTTGTGCAACAACCAATAACCAGGAAGACAGATCCGCGGTTTGCCCCAAGTCCCATGAGGGTAGTCGCAGTAAAAGGTACTATGGTGACGGCTGAAGATCAAAATAGAGCCGTCACCAGGAACTGTCAACAATTTAGACACTATATCAAGAGAGAGGGCTCGGAAGAGCCGAGGAGGTCTGTTTCCCCAGAACCTCGCATGCAGAGAGATGACCTGTGGACCCCTCCGGTCGGGGATCCGGGAGGGACGAGACAGGGAGTGAACAATCCACTTGTCCTAGAGGCGACAGCTCACAATGAGAGGCCCCGACGAGTGATCAAGAAACCAATGAGACTTGTTGAGGAATGTTGAGCGGATGTCAGGATATAATGTTCGGGGGTAGTGTTACCCAGCACTCCCCGAGTTAAAGGCACTTGGCCCCCTCCGTTGGGGAGGCGGAGTGTTAGTGTGACGTGGGAGCGGGGAAGTGGGGGTTTGTGGGAAAAGGCGCGTAGGGCGCCAGTTACTGCGTAGTTAGTGGAAGAATAAAGAAGCTTCCTTTACGCCTCCGTGTGTGCGTCCTTTCTTTGTGCCGCGACCCCGGCAACAGGTTCCTGGACAGAAGGGCCATGACTCTTGCCCTCAAGTCATTTCACCGCTATCTCATCTTCTGTCTGAGGGTTGGACGACACTGTTGCCACCTTTTGTGCAATGCATTGACAGAGTTTCTTCTTTTTGGCAGCTCTTATCTTCACACTGACGGCTCCATACTGGTTGGTGCGGCTTCCTTCAGAGTGTCATCCATGAGAACGGCAAGTTTATCGATGGAAAATGTATATGCCATATCCCTCCATCCACATTGAGAGTCCTGATCCACTTCTGTGGCCCATTTTCTACATATGGCTTGCATAGAGGCCGGATTCGGGTGGATTTCGAATTGAAAATGGCCTCCATGGAAGATGTTATCCTTGTGATGGGAAAACATTTTTTTTTTCAGAAAGTCCACCAGTGGTAACGGTTTTTCAAAAAGACATCCGACCTTTTGGGGGGTTGCTCTGTCACCACATTAAATAGGTCCAGGCAAATTTGCTAGCGTTCATGCACATGTTAATCACCTCACTTGAATGCTGTAAAAACAGAAAGTGCTTTTTTGTGGAGTAAATCTTTTCCGGCCTCCATAGAGTACTGTAACTCTTAGCTATATTTTATTTACATTTGAGAAAAAACCAGTGGTCGAAGTTTACAAAAAGAAGTAGTGCAACTATGCTCCCTAGTGGCCTGCACCACTCCCCACAAACCCCATCGCCACACACCCTTCCAGGCACCATACAAACCCCCAAACACTTGCACCTGCTGTTTAGGGGAACGCTCAGTGCAGTGCACTGAAAGGGAAAGTTTTAACTTCTTCCAACACTTTTATTTTAAAACAAAACCATTCCGGAACAGTTTCTTTTTAAAATAAAAGTATAGGAACAGTACAGCTTAATTAAAAGAAGTAAAGGAGCACCGCTCCCGACCGCTCCCACCCACTTCGACCACTGGAAAAAACTCCTTTGTTACCTAATGAGTCAATTGGAAAAACACCCATTTGCTGCTGGCTCACTTTTATTTGTATTTGTATTTTGTTTATTTATATTGCGCACCCTGCCGAGAGGCATCTTGGCGCATTTCTTACAAGGTTACAGGTTAAGTTATAAAATGACAGAAGAAATATTCATAAGCTTCTCAGTAAATGCGAAAACCATCTGAAATGCAGAGGGTTTGTTAACTTTGCTGGCTGAAAATACGACAGAAAGTATGTTTGGAATGACACCGGGCGCCACCCTTTGCAATATCTGTTCTAGGACATGTAAGTGGTGTCACTGGAATTAGACTAGGTTACAGTTTCCTCCGATATATAGTTCAGCTGTAATAAGCTCTACTTGTACTTTTATAGCGCTGTTTTAAAAACAGTACAATTTAATAAACACATGTATGTACTCAATTCTTGAATGGTTCTACTGTAGCTGAAGAAAAAAATATATATGATATTAAAATACATATCCCTTCAATTCCGCACACTCCAACACGAACACAATTTTGTTTTTCTTTTAATTGGCACAATTTACTCAGACACCTTTTTAATTTAGGCGCGATGCTCCTTTAGAACGGCCTCATCTGTTCAAATGTGCCTATTTGGCTTCCATAGTCCCACACTGATCTCTGCAACAGGTACACCAAGCCTTGATGCTCTTGGCAGCTGAACGAGTATTGGGAAAACACAGAAAGTCCCAGGCCTCGACGGGCGCACACCGCCAGCCACACCTGAGTCAATAACAAGACCTGCAAACACGCAGGGTGCCCAAGGAGATCACAGTGCCAGGAACATCTGCTGTCTCTCTCAGGCTGCGAGGAGCCAAACATGGGAGAGTGTGTTTGAAACTGCCGCACTCCCACCGGAGCCCGAACAAATCGGTTAGTGTCTCACATCCCGGTGGGAGGAAAATAAAGGAAGATTGACAACTGCAGACAGGGACAGCATTGAGGGTGTGCGCTGCTTCCCATGCGCCCTCTGCTTGTTCAGGCAAACTCCGTCTGCCATCCAACTTTTGACGGGGATGAAAAGACGCATCGACTGTATCTCAAAAGCCAGTCTGCCAGCCTTGCATAATGAACAACAGATTATAATGTAGAAGAGTGGAGCGCGGCGTTGTGAGCTGTGTGTTGTTGGGGGAGGGGCGCGATGCGTTAGAGACAACAATCAGGATGCATAAATGTATAGGGCCCCATTGGACATTTTGTGAAAATGGATCCGTAGGGGACATCCAACGTGTGCATTCCCGTGCCTTCTGTGCAATTGTCCTTCTTTGCACTACAAGATGTAAAACAATACATGCAAATGAGGGCAGCCCTGGGTTTGCATACAAATGAGGGCAGCCCTAGGTTTACATGCAAATGAGGGCAGCCCTAGGTTTGCATACAAATGAGGGCAGCCCTGGGTTTGCATACAAATGAGGGCAGCCCGAGATTTGCGTCTATTATTTACACTTCGTAGTGCAAGCAAGTGCAATGCCTCCCTCCATGTATAAATGTGCAATACACAGGAGGATTTTGCAGTGGTTTCTTCATGAGCATGCAATGCCAACTTGGAAAACATGCAGACGTATACTATGGAACGAGGGTTTCAATGCGCACACGGGATTCAATTTCTTCGAACATGGGTTCAGCATGGCTTAAACCGGTGGTGGTAAGGACGCCCAGTGGTTTAAGAGTTCGCTGCAGACATGTTTAAAGTTTTTCGGTTCGAAATCCGGCATGGCCAACTAAGCCTTTCATCCTTCCGAGTTCGTTACATCAGTGCCAATTGTGTAAAATGTTTTAGTGAAAGAGCTATTGTTGTGTACGTGGTACACATAATGCGCATGCGCGGCCCACGAGCCGGCGCATGCGCACCAGTTTAATAAAGGCGGCGCCTGGCGGCAGTTGGAGCCGGAGCGCCGGAGCAAGCGGACGTCTCCGTTGTCTGTTCTTGCGCAGCGCCGCTACGCGCAGGGCCCAGACATAGGAGGGGCCCGCACTCCACCACCGGGGGCCCCCCCAATCACCACACTGGCGACGAGGTGGAGCCACGGCCCACTTCCGTGCCCGGCAGCAACGGAGTGACTGAGTCCGCCGTGTCACGGACCGACGGAGCACCGGCGGCCATTTTCTTTACCCGCTCCCCGTCACACGTGGCGACCGTGGTTGCGGCCCAACAGGGTGCTCGTGCGCCACTCGCCAACGGCGTCGGAAGACCTGAAAAAAAAAAGAAAGCAATTTTTGGAACGCCCACAGTCTTGCTGGCGCAGGACTGTGGCAACAAAGAAGAAAGAAGGGGATTTCGCTCCCAACACTACCGCAGGGCTGAGACAGCCACCCGTGAGTACCCAGCACTAAAATGGGTGACGGTGCTGACGATGAGGGTGCCGCAGCCCCGATCCCCCGCAGAGCCCGCAGCTCCCTAGCCCCCATGCCGGAATTCGATGCCACTGGGCCCCCTTCCAAGCTAGGCCCGAAGTGGCTATTGTGGGTCAAAAGACTAGACATGTTCTTCAGGGCGGCTGGGGTTAACGATGATGACGAGAAGATTGCAACCATGATCTATTCGGCAGGCGCAGAAGTCCACAAGATCTACGACTCCCTTGTCATCCCCGTGGTCACATACGACGCGGTCAAGCAGGCACTCAAAGACCACTTCTTACCCCTGGCCAATGTGGATTTTGACAGGTTTGTCATGGGCGCTGAGAAACAATTGGACGATGAACCCCTAGACAAATTCTGCGCCCGCCTGAGACACCTGGCGACCTCTTGCAGATGGGCCGACGAAGAGGAAATGGTCCGCAACCAACTACTGCAGGGGTGCAGCTCCGGAAAACTTCGGAGGCAAGTGTTGAGGGAGCCTGGCCTGACCCTCCAGCAGATTCTAGACCTAGGCAGAGCACATGAGCTAGCAGAGGCCAGAGGCGCGAAAATGGACGCTGCCTCGCGACCAGGACACAACGAAGACGCGTTTGCAGTAGGACGGTCAGCTGCGAGTAGGTCGAGATGGGCGCCGAGAAGGCCTGACACCGCGCCCACTCCAAGCAACGCCCCATCGTGCTCGAACTGTGGGTATGACCTCCCACACAGCGGTGACTGCCCGGCGAAGTCAAGGACATGCGCTCGGTGCGGTACACCAGGTCATTTTGCCAGAATGTGCCGTGCGGCTGTCCCTGTTACAACAGCGAGAGGACCAGAGAGAGTGGGGCTAGGCGGTACTCGCAGAGTGAGAGGCATCTCCTCGATCGATCAAGGCCTGCTAGACCTAGACCTCGCGGAAGAAGAAGAAGAGGAGGAGGAAGAAGTCTTCTTCATCTCCAACATCGCGAAAAGTTCCAGCACGAAGCGCCAACCCAAGTGCACCGTCAACATCAAAGGCACCCCCACCCCCATCCTTATTGACACCGGAGCCTCAGTCTGCGTGCTAGCCACCAAGCACTACGTAGCCCTGCCAGGCCCACCAGAACTGTCAACATCAACGGCTAGGATATACGCATTCGGTGGAGACTCCCCCTTACCCATCCAGGGTGCGTTTGTCGCCCCAGTATCTCATGGACAGAACTCCATCAAGGCAAGATTCTTTGTCACCGACGTCAGCCCCCATTCTCTGCTGAGCTGTGCTGCGTCAGAAGCGCTTGACATTGTCCATTTCACATTTGGGGTGTACCACGCAGATCTGAAAAGCATGCTACACAAGTTCGAGAGTCTCTTCAAGGGTATCGGCAAACTGAACGCAGACCCTATTCGCTTGCACATCGACAAGTCCGTAAGGCCGACAGCCCTCAAACACCGCCGAATTCCATTTCACCTGAGGGCACAAGTGGAGGACGAGCTACAACAGCTAATGGACCGAGACATCATCGAACGGGTAGAAGGGCCCACTCCTTGGGTTTCGCCCATCGTAGTAGCCCCGAAGCCGAAACAACCAGGGGCCGTGCGCATCTGCGTGGACATGAGACTCCCTAATGCCGCCATCAAAAGAGAGCGCCACCTCACGCCCACCCTGGATGATATTGTCGGTGAACTCCAAGGCGCCAAGGTCTTCTCCAAACTGGACCTCAGATCCGGCTACCATCAACTGGAACTGCACCCCGAGTCGAGGTACATTACTAAGTTCACGACGCACGAAGGATTGTACCAATACAAGAGACTTAACTTCGGGATCTCATCCGCGGCTGAAGTCTTCCAGAACGCCATAAGAGGAGCGTTATCCGGCCTGAGGGGTGTCATTAACATGTCCGACGACATTTTGGTCTTCGCCAAGTCAGAGAGCGAACACCTTAAAAGGCTGGAACGCACGTTTGAGAGGCTCCAGGCGGTAGGTCTAACACTGCACCAAGAAAAGTGCGAATTCCTCAAAGATCGGCTGGAATTCTTCGGGTTCACCTTTTACGCGGGAACGCATTTCACCTGATCCTGGCAAAGTGAAATATATAAGAGATGCACCTCCACCCAAATCTCCAGCAGAAGTTCGGAGCTTCTTGGGGATGGTCAATTACTGCGGCCGATTCACCAAAGACCTGGCCTCCCTATCAGAACCACTGAGAGCACTTACCAGGAATGACATACCGTGGCAATGGACAGCGACGGAACAAAGATCGTTCAATGCCATCAAAGAGGCCCTGTCAGAGCAGGAGACCATGGCCTACTTCCACCCCAGCCGGGAATCAGAGATCGTCGTTGACGCCAGCCCTGTAGGACTAGGGGCAGTCCTCATGCAGGCCGATGAACTGGGTGCCATGAGACCCATAGCATACGCTAGCAAGGCCCTCACCGACACGGAAAGGCGCTACTCACAAATCGAGAGAGAGGCCCTTGCCATCCTATGGGGATGCAAACACTTCAGGATATATATCCTCGGCAAGCCTGTCGTCGTGGTCACAGACCATAAACCCCTGATTCCCATCCTGTCCGGCACTTCTTCCAAGCCGCCTCCCCGTATCGAAAGATGGATGCTATCGCTCATCGAATACAGCGTCAGGTTGGTGTACCGCCCAGGCACCCACAACCCTGCAGACTACCTGTCCCGCCACCCAGACACGAGGGACGCCCAGAACCCGGTGGAGCTGTCTGACGCTGGGGACGCTGTGCATCTCGTCATTGAATCAGCCCTACCAGTGGCCCTGTCGAGGGAGGACATTGCGGATGACTCGAACTCTGACAAGGCATTCTTGCGAATGAAAAGAGCGGTAGCCACGGGGGAATGGCGAGACGTCCTCCTGAACAACGCCAGAAGAAACACGGAGGTGCAGAGAGACCTACAATCATTGTGGAAGGCTCGACACGAGCTCTCGGTGTCCACGGATGGCCTGCTACTGCGGGGAGAACAGATCGTGATCCCCAGGTCCCTGGTCACGAGGGTTCTCCAGCTAGCCCACACAGGACATCAAGGCATGGCTAAGATGAAGGCGCGCCTAAGGCTCAAAGTCTGGTTCCCCGACCTGGAACACCGAGTGACCGAATTCGTAAAGGCCTGCATCCCCTGCCAAGCCGCGAGTCCGGCAGATAAGAGCTTGCCCATTCAAGCCATGACACGGAGCGACGTGCCGTGGGGTACCGTCCACGCAGACTTCGGCTCGACCGGCAGAGGCCTATACTTCTTAGTAGTGACAGACCAGTGGTCGAGGTACCCAGAGGTGGAACTCGTGGAATCCACCGCCAGCGATCACACCATCCTGGCCATGGACAAAATTTTCGCCACCCACGGCTTCCCGCTCGAGATCTGCTCAGACAATGGCGCCCCGTTCCAAGGGCAGCGTTTTGCCAGGTACTGTGCAGAACGAGGAATCAAGCACCGCAAAGTGACTCCACTGTGGCCGAGGGCCAATGGAGAAGTCGAGCGTTTCATGCGGACACTTAACAAAATTTTTCGCATCTCTGTCAATGGAGGGGAAGACCTGCGCCATAACCTGATCGAATTCCTCCGTGAGTACCGATCCACCCCACATCAGTCCACCGGAATCGCGCCCGCCGAGGCACTGTTCAAGCGAATACCCAGAGGATTGATACCGGAAACTGGAGAACAACGTCCAGGGGTGATTGATGACGCACAGGTGGCAGCGGACAGGGCCGCGAGAAACGAGAAGGAGACAATGAGGCGGAGGCTGCCGGAAAAGGAGATAGCAGTAGGAGACACCGTCCTGGTCCGAAACAGGAAGCCGGAGGGGAAACTCTCAATGACGTATGAAACACACCCGATGGGAGTTACCCACGTCAAGGGATCCATGATCACGGCGGCGAACGCGCGTGGGACAGTGACCAGAAATGTGTCTTTCTTCAAACGCATAGGACCAGCAACATCTGAAGGAGAACCGGATCCTGGCCAAAGGCAGGCGGCAGAAGCGCCACCGGAGAACGTTGAACCGCCCGGAGACCCGGAGGAGCCAGAGAACCCCGAAAGGGGCCCGCCAAGGTATCCCCGCAGGGAAGGGCGCCGCCCCCCACAAAGATTCCAAGACTTCATTATGGACTCAGCGACCTGAGCAACAAAGTCTGTTAAGTATAAAATGTTTTGAGCCACGTTGGCCCCCATGTCTAATGTTTTGTTGTTTGAGGGGAAAAAGGAGGGATGTTGTGTACGTGGTACACATAATGCGCATGCGCGGCCCACGAGCCGGCGCATGCGCACCAGTTTAATAAAGGCGGCGCCCGGCGGCAGTTGGAGCCGGAGCGCCGGAGCAAGCGGACGTCTCCGTTGTCTGTTCTTGCGCAGCACCGCTACGCGCAGGGCCCAGACATAGGAGGGGCCCGCACTCCACCACCGGGGGCCCCCCCAATCACTACAGCTATACAGATGGCCGATTAATATTCCCAAACACTCTTCTCTCGAAGAACTATTACGTTGTTGAATTTTAAACTAGTGATATAATCATACCCTTGGTGATACCTCTGGGGGGATTGGCTCTTTTCGGTAAGGGCCTGCTGCTTGAGTTAAGGGCAAGTGAGAAGTATGGACGCTTAACGAGGGCGGCAGTGCTGTTACCAGCGT
The DNA here is from genome assembly GCF_040938575.1 of Ambystoma mexicanum. Taxonomy (NCBI): domain Eukaryota; kingdom Metazoa; phylum Chordata; class Amphibia; order Caudata; family Ambystomatidae; genus Ambystoma; species Ambystoma mexicanum. The sequence continues at coordinate 425,091,232 of NC_090923.1, forward strand.
GGTTGCTGAAGCCTCCTTCTGAATTCCAAAAATAAAAAGCCTTAACTGCGCCCTCTAGGAAGCCATGACACACTGCGGAAGTCTGTTTTCATTGTTGACGACGATGTACTTTAGCAGAATGGGATGGTTTTAAACATGACACCGACATGTTTTCTCTTTCATTTTTAACATTTCGAAAAAAGCATGAAGCACCCAGGAAAGGTGGTCATGGGCGCTGAAAGGTGAGCGGGCATTTCATTTAAGTTGCAAATATTCGTGTTGGTCTTTTCAATTGTAAATCAAATCCGATGTCAAGACCGGAAGCTACCTATTATGCATTAACTTCTATGTCTTCACATCCAGCAGCAAAGAACACGTTGCAAAAACATGTTTATGTGTAACATTAAGAGCTCTTCAGGAGAGGTGTTACATAGAGGCTCCCAATGAGCCAGGTCTTCACCCACACGTTTTACGAGGCAAATATGATTACTCTTTCTGTGTACACCGTGTTTCTGTTATGTATTTCCACATTCTAATTGTGGACGGTTTGGCCATTTGATATCCATGCTACGTGGCCGTGCTTGTTTGGGACCCATCTACTTGCTCTAAAGGTGTTCAAGCTGGGTGTTTCTATGGGGAAGTCAGCAGAGCCAGAAGATAGGGAAAAAGAAGAAGTCTCCAACCGCTTGCTCTACTCCTTCTTCATCCACCCAGTCCTCATCCTTTCTTTCCAGCTCATCCACCTCCACAGGAGATGACGATAATGAGAACGTTTCCAGCAAATACCTTGATAGAGAACAGGTGGATAAAGTTCTGTCGCAAATCCATGGGCTTCCAGTAACTTGCAATAGTCGAACATTCCCTGGACCCTATGATCTGACAGTACAAACACGACCCTAAATTCTGCCTCCAATTAATTTCGGACATTAGAGACAAATTTTTGAGGGAATGGGTGGACTTGGAAGACTTAGCGAGGCCAGGGTTCCTGTACATGCCACGGTTCCTGTCTGAGCTATACCCACTGAAGGGGGAAGAGACCAGACGGCCTGTATCAGTTGAAGTGGAGCATATTTTAGCCAGCCTGGAGCGACGACACTCCATGTCTGTGGAAGAAGCAGTTCTCAAAGTCGTGTCCCTCAGGAACTCCTATGTACGGCTTCACCTGGCACTAACGTACAATACCTATTGGTCTTACACCATGGGCATGGTGTTGGCTGTCTTTAGAAACCTCTGACAGTCTCTGGAAGGAGGCACAGACTGTGGCCAGACTGTTATGGATATGCAAAAACAGGTGAAGTTCATGTTAAATTGTTTTATGACAGGATAAAGGGATAAACGGAATTGCTGTGGCTATGGAGTCCACCATCCTAGGTAGACACCATATGTGCATTAGTGGCTAGAAATCAGAAGGATCCCAGAAGTCCATGGTGCTGAACCTCCCATTCCAGTGGCCGTCCGATGTTTGGTAACACTTTGAAAACAAAGGTTTGCAAGGTTTTCAAAGTAGATGAACATGAATATAAGTTAAGGAAGAATGCCTCCTCTTCATCCAGCTCCCTGGGAACACGACCAAATAGAAAGCCACTCTTCACCAGATCAAGAGGTGAACAGAGAAATTCAGCATTTAGAAGACCATTCAAGAAGCATGGATCTACTCCAAAAGGGCAAAAGCCCTGACAAATACAGTAGCCGGTAAGAGGTAGGCTGATTTACTTTTTAAGGCTGTGGGACTGATTAGTCTCAGGCGCCTTGGTATGCAGCACAGAATGGTTGGGTACAGACTGGAGTTTGGCTCTCCCCCCGGAATGAGGGACTCTATGGACCAAACTGACAACAGACTTTGACAAATCAACTTTCGGGGCACCAGGGGGCCAGAGATGAATATCCTTTTCTAAATCAGCAATCAGCCCCACACTTCTAGTACACCAGAAAGGATCCGAACAGAGCAGAAACACAAGTCAATTATACACCTCCTTGTCCAATTTTGGTAATGTGGACAGAACGGCAGGCTTATCTACGCAAGGTCAAGGAACATTGGTTATTTGCAACACAGCCAAAATACAATTACTGCCCAATGATAAAAGGGACTTTCCAGTCAAGGTTTTATACAAATATCCACTTTATTATTATTACAACAGACAGTCCTAGCACACTACAAAATACACCCCACCCTGTAAAGGATCACAGAGTACAGACAGTTTCATGAAGGAATGGGATACTGACAGGAGGATAGTCGGTAAAGCAAACAGTCATAACTGTTCAAGGTTATTTGGTTTCAGCACCAAGGACTGTGGCTTATTAAGGGCCTTTCGGAGAAGGACCAGGGAGACAGAGACATAATGTACCTGGTGCTTGGAATGATCTTGATGCTCGACAGCGTTGATTCGGTTCCAGGGTGCTGGTCGAGGCATCTCGGATGGCTTTGGTGACTGCAGCATGACAACAGTCACTGGTGCTGCCGGTCGTGGTTTGAGGGCTCGGCTGTCTCAAAAAATGTTCTTAAAAGATGGACTGGCTGATTCTTGTTGTGTCACTCCTCCTAGCTTCTTCGCAGGGCTCATGCTGTCCTTTAAGGTGGATGGCCCAAAGTTGAGGAGATTGTTTGCAGGCAATGCCCTTACCTTTGCTCAGAGACTGTTTTGCTCTTCCCACCTAGGAAGCGTGCTGGCAGCACCTAGCAGGGCACGCTGTGTGCTGGCTGGGTACCGGTTCTGGAGCTGCTGGCTGGGTCCTCTGAGTCCGGTATCTCCCTCTGTTCCCCGTGAGATGCTTAGGGGAGAGGTAAATGCCAGCCTTCATTCACTGGCGGAAGCTGTAAGGCAGACTACAACTTCAACCAGGGTCTAAATGAGTCCTTCCTCTTACTCCTTTCAAAGGCCCCAGTGACTGGTGCAGGCTAAGAATACCTTAACGAACCAATCCTGGGTCCCCACCAACGATCTTCTGTTATGCGTGAGGTCATAAACTGAGTGCATTGCAACAGGAAAGGTAAGAGGTGACAACATGTATGACTAAGTCCCACCCATCTTCCTGTCTGTTGTGGATTAAAGTGTCTCTCTGGTTAATTAAGCTGTCTGTGACTCCTGTTCAAAGTACAGGTTTCCCTTGAAGTTTGTGGCAAGAACAGATTTTCTGTCCCCCTCAAATCACATACTTCTTCCCTCTGAAAGGGGGTCACCCTGCAGGGGTTTCCTACTGTGAACAGTTGTCTCAGACATGACATTCAATGCCCTTCATACAGTGGGGTGGGATCTAGTTTCAAGCTGACAGATTGCATATCAAAAAGTGTTGGGGTTTACTGCCCTTTGTTAGTTCTGTGAACAGGCCTCTTGACATGCCTGCTTCAGGCCTGCTTCAATTAACTCTCATGAGTATGCGCTGCCACCACACAGAACTTAACAATAGGCAGGGTGGATCCATGGAGCCTTTGATATTTTAATTAGGCTGGCCATGGCCAGAGGAAGGTGTTGCCTTCCTCCTTCGTGAGGTGCTTTGATGTACCTGTGGCTTTCACATTCCAGCTGAACATGACAGGAAGACTGCATTGGCAGACTATGTCCTCCAGAGTACACTTGACTATGTGTTTGTTGTGCAGTGAGCATTGGGATAAGTTGTGCGGATTAGCCCCACACATTTCCAGGAGGTTTACCTACCCACATTCAATTTCTTAAAGAAATATATCAAAACAGCCCAGGCCGAGTGCACACTCCCTGTGCGGATGGTCGAATTACTCAGACAGACATACCCGAGAGGATGGCCATGCTCTTCGCTATCCAAGAACTGCAATACAAGAAGGCAATTGTCAGGGTGCCAAGGACACAGAAGGGATTTGGATTTTACACCAGGATCTTCCTGGTGCCCAAGCCGGGGAACAACAAATTCAGGCTGTTAGGGAGAATTCTCCAGAATGGCTAATTTCCCTTACCTACTGAGTCCCCCAGCAGCTTTGCTGGATTTCTAGGATTTATTTTTTTCATCTGGTAAGAGTGTGAGCCTTTTTTCCCACTCTTACATGTGTTTTGCTGTGTGTGCTTTAACATTCTTGTGTTCATAGACTGTGGAGCCTCACCTCCTCCATAGGCATCATCTTTTTACTGTGTGTTACACAGCACCTTCAGTGCAGTGACACAGGGTTGTCTTTTAGACTTCCCACCTCAGACTCCATTTTCTGGGACTGTCTATTGTCTCACAGAATATGTACAGTTGCCTTTTACTTTATTAGTCTCTTTAAAAATCCACAGACCTAGTGCAAACTATCTTACATAGAGTACTGGAAAGGGTTAATACTTATCCCTTTTTGTCTGTTTCTCTTGGAGCATTGTTTCGTTCTCTTTTCATCAAGACTTGGCTGGAGGCAATGGTAACTACCTTATTTTTCCTACTGCGTTACCTTAAATAACCTTGGTATTATTTTAGGCTATCCTGGTAGTCTCAAACTTAAACCCGCTGGACCATATATGTTTTTATACGGTTCCGGCTGGGTTTATTCACCATTTCTTTTTGAAAATGTCTTTCCCGTGTTTTACTCTGCGCCAAACCAGGTTTAGTTCCTTTGTTCACAGTCTTTTCGCAGGCTTCTCCGCAGAAGCCCTCCTTAGGCGCCTGAAAGTCTGGGTAGGCAGGATGTGAGGGAGGGCTTTTAGGACCCCTGCCATGGGTTCCCTTGGTAACCCAAGCAGCACTCCTGTTTTATTGGCTAGGTGACTGTCCCGCCAGGACAGCCACCCTGCTGTGTGATTGACAGCCTGGCTGTGTGGATGGGGGAAAAAGCAGTTCTCTGTGATTGGAAAGGCAGAGTCGCCACTGGAATGAAAGAACCGATGAGGAGCTGACAGAAGAGGACCCCTACAACAACTGAACCACCCGGCGAAGCCCTGTTGTGGGTCCGAATCTTCAGACTCCAACGACAGAGAAGATCTACTGGGAATCTTCTTTCCCTGAGCTGGTGGGACCAATCAGTTTGCCTAAACTGCAAGCCAGGACTCCCTCCTCTGGTCGAATTTGCTGTACAGAGCTACAGTGAACCGGATAGCCAGGAAGGTCGGACCCTGCTTGGGTTTTAAGGAGCGCATCTCTTATTCATTGTTTTGCTCTGCTGCTGGTTTCTTCCCTGGGCAGTGCAGGACCCTCCAGTCCTACTTCATGTCAGTCCAACAGTCACTTCAGGAACAATGAGCCTGCAGGACCTGCCAGAAACGTCCGCCTGAGCTACAGCTTCTTCTCCATTTAAAGGTACTGTGCAAATCCGGTTGTTCGTTTCGTACAGCCGCGGTTAAGGTTTATGAAACCTTTCACCAAACTGAAGCTCATTAAAACTTACACCAGATAATCAATTGCCAAATAAAAGACTGACATCACTTGCTGCTTTATCAATTGATCAAGACATTGGCCAGTCCCTGGATCTATCTGACGCTCCTTTAATTTGCAGGAGAAACTCACACATAATACAGGTAACATTTGAATGGCTAGTGTCCAATGTATGCATTTTCTATTGCATGTGTATTTCCATCTAGCTCTTTATCTAGTGCCCTATTTACAACATTTGTAACATACAATTGTTGTTGTTGTCATTTTGTAGATGGGGGTGCCATGATGCTTCCCACCTGGGGAGCAATCTGGTGTAAGACCGGCCCTGCTAGCCGCAGCCCAACTCATAGCCAGTCCGATAGCACAGCGAGTAGAGCGCTCGCTTTGACATCAGTGCAGAGCCTGCTGACACAGGTTTGAAACCCGGCAGGCCCATACTCAGCCTTTCATCCTTCCAAGGTCAATAAATGAGCACCACACGCCATTGGTAATTATAAGCAGCACTCAGATGCCTCAGGGTTTGTATCACTATTTAAATGCTAAATTATTATATTATACTGTTCACATTCCTTTCTAATTTCACAAAGCTCTAAAAGGATACATTTGTGTATGTGTGTGTGTACGTGTTCTCTACCTCGCCTTGGGTGGGAGTAGACTATTCAAGCACAAGGCCTGGTTGTGCTGTGTTCCCAACGCGTCCTGCAAAGACCCAGGCCTAACTTCATAAATGGTGACACTTCTATATTTCTCGTCATTGCGCAGGGATTTGTACTAGGTGCGATGTGTGCGCTCCACATATCTAACTAGCACTCTATAGGGCTGTCTACCTCAAACCTATCTAATTTTCCTACAATCAATACATCGAGCACTTCTCGCCTATGCTCACAAATCTCCCCTCATCCCCCTGTACTCGCCCATATTTGTTTCCTGTGTACCCGCATATTTTTCACAGTCTAAATCATTAGGGAGGGGCTTGAATACGATAGTGCATTACAACACCTGCCACATTGCCACGAGGCACTATATAAATAAAAAAAGTGACATCCCTTTTAGAATAACAGAACAGATAATATTTTCGGTGCTGTGTGGAAGAGGACAGCAGTAGCATGCAGTGCAATCAGTGACACATACAGGTGGACTGTCTGCTTGACGTGAAGCATGAAAAAGCAGTCCTTCTTCGCCTTGAGGAAGTATAAGAGCGAGGAGCTATGATATGCAGCCCAGTAGCGCTTCTAGGACCAACGCAAGGGAAGAGGCTGCCGGAAATGATTTTGATTTCCTGTGATGGGAGTGTAAAGTGAAAGCAGGATGGAAGACATTAAGTAATACCTGAACAATTTTATAAGGGTTTGTTTTACTTATGTTATGTTAAGGTAGCAGGATGTCCTAAAAGGAATTCCAGCAAGTTAGGAAAAGCCCTGTCAATGAAGCTTCTCAACTTTGACCAGATGTTTTGTGTGAAAAAAGCAAGTGTGTTCGAGGAATGATTGGCATTGATTAAGATCATGAAGTCTGATGCAGCACCACCCACCCCCTTTTTCACTTCCTCTTTTGTACTTAATGCAGCAGGGAAGCTAATACTTGGAACTCACACGCTTATGTTGGTTGTGCATGGTAGCCTGCAGCATACTGTCCATCTCCCATTTAGCTGCAAAACTGAATAAATCAAGGTGTGTGGAGATGGGTCAGGTACCTATTGTGCTGCACCCTATTAATACAGTTCTCGATTTGAAGTGCACACATGAATTGTTGATAGCGTCTGCTGGCGATAATCTAACGTGAGCACCTGCGCTAAAAAGTGAGCAATTACATTTTCCACCTGTTTTATCCCAATCCATTCTGAGATCCCCCTCTGTTACTTTACGGACTGTAATTAAGAGGTTTGCAATGTTGTGAAATGGTTTTCGGCCCCTTATGTTTCTGCCAGCACAAATGTGAACATAGAAAATAAAGGGCTTGAAAAAACTGTAGCTAAGATTCTATTGCTTAACATTTAAAACAAGGCAGCTAAACTGAGCGCAGGGATTTCTTATTGTTTTCTGCTGATGAAATAAGCACTACACATGTATGTTGCTCCACTTTGCCCATGTGACACATTAGACTTTGAAGCAGTGTGTTCCTTTTTATGTCATACAGCAAAAATCACTATAGGACAAAAACATGATGCACCTCAACACGTTTTTGAAGACCCCGCACACCAAAACGAAATGTGTAGGTTGCAGCGCAGTAGATACTTTCATGTGTCTCCACAAACCCTGCTGTTGTACCTTTTCCTCGTCAACGCTGGCAGTCAAGCAATTCCTGATGTGCACCCGAGGCCTTTACGTGTCTATGGACTGCGGTGGACTGTGTTCGCACTATGAACCACGTATTTTCCATCGCAAGTAACCTTACTTGGGATGCTTAGTACTGCATGGCTGAACATTGGGGTTCCACCTACAGGGAACCCTTTTGGAATGCAGCAATTAGGTCTTGGCGATATTCCTATGAGGGCATATGATCACTTGGCTCAGGAAGAACCCTGACTAGATTGAATGTGGTCACCACCGCTAATAGGGAGGAGGGGGGGGGGCTAAACTAGATTATTTATTTGCTTTTTTATCACGCACCTAATAGCGTACCAGAGTTCGGTTTCTAAGCGCAGATCCGGGATTCGAACTTCTGTTGCTCTGTGTGCTCTTGCTTCCAACACCAGCGCGTTGCCCCTGTTCTTGCCTCCGTTCAGATTAAATAAATACAGCCATGTTATGGGGACAATGAACCAAAACCCAAATCCACATAAATGTACCGGCTATACCACAGGTAATCAAGACAAGGTGCCCCAAACCTATTGAAGAACCTGCTGTGGTCATCCAAGGACTAACAGCAACGCTCTGATTTGTGCATTGTGGGACAATCCTACATACGCATACTTGTCATAGGAACGTCACTCACTTCCGTGATCTCCCTGCAGAAGAGATGGGAGAAACTTTCTGCGGTTACTACATTCGCTGCTTTTCGGGCCTGGTCAAGGATGCAGTCCAACTGCTAAGAGACTGGACCTACAAGAATGGAAACATCCTACAGAAAAGAGAGACCCTGGAACTGTTAACCTGGACCAGGGACAAGGTTTCAAGAATACTAGAGCAACTCAAGGATGTTCAGTGCAAGACCATAACAATGACAGATGTTATGTTATTGTGATTTATACTGTGCACCGCTGCCATTTTCACGGTCTCCATGCACTCTGGCTGATCTGGAAAGGATGGAGGGTTGGGAGGGCTTAGTTGGTGTAATTGAGAGGGAAAAGTGCAAGAGAGCTTTGATGTGCTATTGGTAGTTTCAGTTTGGAAAAACTGGTCTCTGGGTGCTGGTTTGTTTTTAGTTGGTAGACGTTACGTGGTGTATGGTGCATAAATGTGTATGGTGCGCTTTGTGTGTGATTGGTTGAGTGTCCTGTTGGGTGCTGTGGAGTAAGTGTAGCTTGTGGTGGTTTTAGTTTTTTCTCTGTGAGAGAGATATGAGTGTGAATTGTTCAATTTTTGAGGATGAGTATGCAGAGTATTAGAGAGATCCCAAAGACCTAATCACTTGATATGTCAAGACTGAGTATTGCCAAAACAACCATTCCTGACAACCTTTGCAGGATTGAGTGGTGACTACTTGCTGACTCTGGGTCTTGTGATCCCCCACTATTACTTTACAGACTGATAGGATCTGACTCGCTGAGTTCGCATGACCCAGGGCCAACCAGGAGACAACAATCCACCTCTAGACTGTGACAGATCTTCGAATGCCTGACTCCCCACACAATCACTATTCAACAGCTCCAGATCTGGGTTACTGTGCCACCATCTACCACCCATAGCTTCCAGCTACCCGAAAATGCCTGCCAGCCGAGGCTCCCAGCCCCACTGTGCGCCTTCTTTATAGTGACAACTTAGTCTAAAAAATGTAACTGCATGATCACATCTCATGAACATGACTTGTTGACCTTCTGGATTCAGCAGATCCTTAGAGATATTTTATCGCCTCCTTCCAAGGTTGCTTGACCCAGAACCAACCATGGCACACCAACCTGTCCACCTTGCGCTGTTATGGCATCTGAGAATCATGTGATCCTTCAGGATTGCAGGTCATACCATACCCCCTTCTTGCTTCACTTCCTATGTGCATTCTCACCCAGGCATCGATAGTGAAACGTGGGCAAGAGAAGGGTGTCACCAATAATGACGTCTGTTAGAACTTACAATGGCCATGATACCCACCTGTGAAACCCCAGGTAAGCTACACTCATGTGGTACACACAACCTACCAAAACCCCATCCACACACACACTTGCAATGTAGCTGTATGTGATGCACCTGCTCTATGTGTTAAGCCGCATTGCGCTATAGTTCCCTACAGGGTGCTCCTGCTAAGTCTTTGAGGGAAGCCTACACAGCAGGTGCCCATGTTGTTCTTGTTCTGCATTTGTGTGTCTGGTGAGTCCAATAGAAAGAAGATTGCACTGTTCTACGTCATGTAACAGGGTGTGTGAGGGAAACTTGTACTGGTCTCAGTGTTGAATATGCTCTTTGAATGTCAACCTTGCCCAACAGATGCCTGTTGTCCATCTGTTTATCCGGGAGAAGCTTGCAATGTAGCTCTACATATTGTACCTGTTATGCGTGTGTGTGGAACTGGTTCTGGTTCCCAAAGTGTTGTACCTGTACTGTGTATTCAAGCCGAGGCCCCACATGCAGTTATAAATATTCTGTACTTGCTCAGTGTGTGTGAAGGAATCGTGCACTGCTGCTTGCTGCTGGCCATGCTTAACTTTGGTTTAATGGTTGTGTGTCTTTGAGTAAAACTTGCACTGTTGCTGTGCATGCTATGGTCGCTCCGTGGAAGCGAAGCTTGCGATGCTTCTTCTAATGTTGTATTCTTTCTGTACCTAAAATAATCCCGCGCCTCCATTTCGATGACTGCTGTCTACGCAGAAGCCATTAGACGAGTGAAGGAACCTTACTCATCTGCAACTAGTGCCATACTTCTTCTGAATGTGAGGGAAATAGCCACTGCCGTAGCACGATTGTACGTATGTACCCGTTGTGCATGTGTGCGACAAGCACTTTTTATGTGTGCTGTATTCGTATTGTGCGTGAGAGGAACTTGCAATTTTGGTGTCAGATCTGTGTGTGCGTGAGTGCGCATGCGCGCGCGCTCGCAGATGTGCCTCCACTGTCCATGTTGTAACTGGTCTGTGTAAAGCTAGCATTTCTGCTGCCTGCACTATGGCTGATCTATGAGTGAAAGAGGCTTGCACAGAGCGTACTCCTTTAGTGAAAGAACTTTGCACTGCTGTAGCTTGTTCAGGAACCCTTCTGTTGGTATGGAGGAACGCTTGCTCAGCCGTTTCCACTGCTGTACAGGGTCTATGGGTGGGTGTTATGTTAAAGGTACTTATAAAGCGCACCATCACCAGGTATACACGCATTTCGCCGAATGGATTTTCATCGTAGGACATTTCATCGCCGAATTTTTCATCGCCGAAAACCCTTTTTTTTAAAAATATTTTTTGTGGGGTGTTTTGTAGGGGTTGGGGTATGATTATTAAAGTAGGGGGGGTCTGGGAGGAACCCCCCCATAAATAAAATAAAATAAAAAAACAGGGTTTTTGGCGATGAAAAATCGGCGATGAAATGTCCCACGATGAAAATTAATTCGGCGAAATAACGTAGAACCCGTCACCAACGGAATTGGTCCCCAGGAGCTCTGGCGGATCTGTAAACAGGAAGGATGGGTAGGGTTAGTGGGGAGGAGGGGAGCAGGAGAGTGGGAGAAGTGATATGCTGTTTGTAGCTTCAGCTTGGTATACACCGAGTGCAGGACTTTGGTGCTAGTATCGGATCGGGCGAGACCTTGAGCGCTGTAGGTGATGTTTATGTGTTGTTGATGCTGTTGGTAAAGTGCATGCGGATTGCTGGGAGAGAGATGGTTGTGTGGCTTTGTGTGGTTTAAGTATGCAGAAGATTGAGTGTTGGGTTAGTGGGGTCTGTGTCCTGATTCAGGTACTTCTGATTCGGTTAGAATTGTATCCCTGTGGGTTGGGTTGATGCTGGTTCCTCATGGGCCACCTCACTTTGTTGGTGCTGCGCTGACCCCGCCGTATCATAGTGAGTAATTGTTTGGATTGATAGGTGCGTCTGAACCTTTCTTTGGGTGTGGGACTAGGTTGGTAATATCTCTATTCTCTCGTTATCTAGTGTGCATGTGGAGAGAGAAACAAGCACGATTTCTGTGTTCCACATTATTCATAACATTTCATTTGGCATGTTCAGTATTTCCTACTTTTGCCGAATTGCATTTTGCAGTTTTCGTTGCCACATTTGACCACTTTTGTTAGCTCAAATGTATAGATGAGGGGTGTGGGTTCAGTATTTAGCAGAGGATAAGGGGAGGGGTTATGGAAGGTCTGGGGAGTTCCCCTTTGCTTTTTTACCATAAATAAAGTAGTAAAATTGGCAAAAAGAAATTGAGTGAAAAACAAATCTGTCAAAGTAATGCAGGTAAACTTCCAAGATCCGTATTTTCTCCACGGGATGTCTGACTATTCGTTTAACAGAGCCTTAGGACCGAATTCAGAACGGTTAGCGTGGAGCAACGTGACTTGGCACTGCAAAAATACACTTTGAACTGGGCCTAATTCACGGGGCGCAGCAAAGTGATTCTACACTTCAAAAGCTCTGTTTGCACCCCGCTAAATGGGTCTAATTCACAAAAAAAGTAGTTAGTAGCACAGACTTAGTGCTTTTTTTATGAATTAGGCCCAGAGTAATTTTGCAGAGCAAAGTAATTTTGCAGAGCGAAGTAACTTTGCTCGCTCTGAGAATTAGACCAGGTGCAAAGTGTATTTTTGCAGTGCAAAGTCACTTTGATCCGCACTAAACATTCTGCGAATTAGGCCCCAAGGCTGATGAAAATGTGAAGACCACTGATCTAAGAATTCGTTTTTTTAAAAAAAACTCCTCTCTCCACTTGACACAACAGAGCCGTGCACGAGATTCGAACCAGGTCGCGCGGCTAAGGCACAACGCTCAGCGTGAGACCACAAGAACCCTCTGAGCTGTCTGGTGTGAAGCACTCATATTGTCTTTCTGCTGTACAGGACACGATTCCTTGCACATTTTAAGACAAATGGGGCACAACTTTTCTATTTAGCAAGCAATGTTTTATAAAACATGTTCTCTTGGAAAATGCTTATTTGTCCTGTGAACTTTCTTGAGTTGGGAAAGAAATGCTAAAAAGAAATATTAACATATCGTTCAATTCACGTTCACTGCCTGTGACATCACTCCTCACTGCATACGTCAGAGTCGACCCACTTGTTTGGGGTGGACTCGAGACCTACTTACCTGCTGTGGAGGTGGAGAGCGAAGACTTATCATTTTCGATGGTTTATTTTTGAAATTGATGTAGAGGAACTAGTCTTGTAAATATCTGCAGTTTACATTATGATATTGTTTACTTTGCTCATATTGCGCTTCTGTGCTACTTTGCACTTTATGTTATTTTGCAGCTGCAGCGCCTGAGAAGAGAGAAATCTCTGTCGCGTGAGTCTTCACTGCAAATTACATGCTGACTAAAGAGGACAGATCTAAGTCATACAATCTTCGTTGTCACATCAATTGTGAACTGGTTAAGTAAAGGGAAGCATACGTGTGCAATATAGTAGCTGACAGGAGGGTGTCGTCACAGTGTCACCGTGTGGAATGCAACCAAATTCCCTAAATGTGATGGTTTGATCCATTTGCTTAGACTCAAAAGGTCAGCAGCAGGAGGAAGTCTGAAACGAAATCCATTTGCATTGTATCAAGTTGGTCTAAACATAGGGTTGGAGTTCCAGGAACTCACAGTCTCTGACCTTTGGAAACGTTAAGTAACAGGCATCCACCTCTCAGCTAAATCTCTTGTACCAGATGGAGATTAAGGCTGTCGGCAACAGGTGTTTTGTCGAAGCACGATATGGAAATAGGAATACCATAAACAGTCCGCTGAACCTCTTCCAACACTCACATTTGAAAGACACGAAAACGACGTTCACATTTTCACGAAGCACATATCAGGCCTACAATATAATATGACATAGCACTAATATCAAGCCCGGCTCCAGGATTGCAGATTGGGGGTTCGGGGTTGGGCAGTGGTTTGGAGGGCTCACGCAGTCTGAGACACACTTTTAGAAGACCTGAGACAATGTGAGACGCCCTAAGCATGTTTATGGACCATCACATGGCAGTAATAAAAATAGGAGAATCATGATTTCCATGGACGGTGGACCTTTATGTGAATTTGACATCATCTCTGAAGCCACATTAATAGACTTAAACAGGGATCTTTTACTCATCAGCAGTGCTTAAGTGTCGGAGTGGGTGGGTCATGCAATATTCTCCTATGCCATTGAGGACAGCAAGATATGCCCTTAGCACCAAAGGCCTTAACATGGCTTATTTAATTATTATCTAATATGTAAGAATATTTTTGTATATACTTTGTGGTATTGAATCTCGGTTTAGGGAGGAAAGAACTACAGTCTTATTAGTTGACCCAATTCTTCCTGATTTGCACATTGCCAGTCAGTTAATTGCCCCTCGGGTTGTAGCAGCTGTTTTATTATTATTATTATTATTATTATTATTATTATTATTATTATTATTATTTGTAATTTATATGTGTACTTGTTCAACAAAGGATGAGTGTTTCACCCATGAACACTGTGCATAGCAACAAAAAGAGCATGTGGAGAAATCCATTAAAAGTGTCCTTTCGAAGGGGTAATAGTGGTCGATAGGATCCAGGTGATGGAGGGGAGCAAGAATAACAGTGAGGACATATACTGGGGGAACGCAAAGACTAATAATACGAACAGTGTGCAATACACATATGATCATATTAAAATATCCAGCTTCTCTTTGGATGAAACCTCACAAATGTATGGGAAGTTGTTATTAGGCCGGGTGCAGGCAAGAGTGTGCGAAGCAGCTCTGATCTTCCCAGTCCAGGTAGTATTTAGGTTTAGTGCTAGCATTGTGTATAAAAGCCTGTTATTACATTGAACCATTTCCAAATATGTCTTGGTAAAGAGTGGTAACCTTTGTAGGCCAATCAAAGCCCTGTGCCAGACTTGTTACTCAGTCAATATGCCTGTTGAAAAAAACAGACACTGGACTCGAATCTTGGGTCATGTTAGTTTAGTAAATCTTTAAAGGCAGCACTGCAGGGTGAACACATAATTGGATAGTAGACAATTCACAAGCAAATCCAAAACGTTGTTACAATGACCCCCTATCATCATATTTTATAAAATTCGGAGTGCATTGACTTCAATGCAACAAATTGTCGATTCTATGACCCCACTAAGAGGGTTTCAGCCTTTAGAACTAATACAATGGTCCTCTATGAGGAACAAAGCACACCTAGATAATAAAGGTCACTCTACCGAGGACGAACATGGTTCAAATAACCTGTTCTATGGACTTTCTACCACTGAGGAGGGTCTACAAGCACGTTTTGGCTCATTGCAGCCTTCACAGAGGAGTTATCAGTCTGGTCCCACCCACAAGGACAGTCAAGCACCATAAAGCTAGTCAATTCTCCTCTAAACAAGGCTACTATCAGCAACCACAGAGAGGTGTTTCTGGCTTGTTGGGCCTCCTCAGTGAGGTGAAGCTGAGCCTCTCTAAAGAACCTTGAGCAGGGGGTCCACATCTTCATTGCCCTTGAAACCCTATGTTTTACAAATTAAACAAGAGTGTGGGAGACCCTCTACTTGGGGTTTCACCCTAGGTTACCCAGGCTAAGTCGAAGGTACAGAGAGCTAAAACGTATCGACCCTCCCAAGTGGAAACCTACCCATATCACAGGTTGTTTGGCCGTGTTCGTTCTCGGTAGAAGGGCTCCCAGACCTTTGCTTGATGCAATTAGGTCTCAAACACTTCTATCAGCAGTCAGTGGAAATACCTCCTATTTTTGCGGCAATTATATACTTTTGGCCGCGTCAAATCTTGCTACAATTTAAGCGTTTGTTCTGTCTTCGTAGGATTTCAAGATGTTGATATGGAGCATACAAGCCCCAGGCAAAAAGTACAGTAATGCAATCCAAAACAGAGATTGTCCTCTGGGTATGCTAATGGGAGAGCAGGAAAATCAGCGGTGTCATGCATTGTTAGTAGTGGCTGTGCTTGCACACCAGAACCAGGATGCCAGCTATGAACAAGATTAACCTAGTAGCACAATTGTAGAGAGGAAGCCAGAAATACCATAAACAAAATATTTCTCTGCAGTTTTGTCAATCCTTTCTCTCATGATGGCCCTGCTGGAGGAGTAGCATAGTAACTTAAGTGTGGGCTATGCAATTGCTGGGTGCACTCACCAATGAATGATGTTCCACAGATCACTCCAATGCACTCAGTTCTCTGCCTAGACGGAAAGTATACTGGCACTGAAAGGAAGAAGGATCCCCATGAGCTGAAGCAGACTGCTGCTCTCCCTCTGCTACTATGTCAACACTCACTTATGATGACACTGAGGTATCACTCAACGCTGACAAAACAGCGTGTGCTGATGCAGCATCATCACTCTGAACAGGTGCTGTGGCACACATCACAGAAGAATTGCATACAGGAGCAGATTTGATTGTGGATGATCCTGATGACACAAGCTCTCCAAAAGCAGGGCTCTCTGTAGACAAAGTAGTTTACTCTCATGCTTCAGATGGAGGCTGCACCCTCCAGAGGTTGGAGGCATGGGTCCATGTCAAATTCTACTCGCATTTGATGGATGACTGTGTGTTGAAGAGGATTTGGTTTGCCCCCTGCCACAGTAGTTTGAATGCTGATTTTCTCTGATGAACATGCAGGTAAACCCAGTCACTGGTTTAAGAGAGTAGCAGTGTCCTTTGACCACTTATAACAGTCCTCATTTCACATGTGAATAGAGAGAACTCAAAGCAGTCACAAGAAGCTTAAAGTAGTTCAAAACCGCACCATCTTCCATATGCAAATGTTTGGTGCTTGCTGGCAAAGCAGTGTATACAGCCATGCGCATAGGGTGCCAGGTTAGGATTTTGTGGTGTGGCAGTCAATGCTTCTTGTTTGAATTATTTGGAATATGCAGCACAACCGATACTATGGCTTCACACCATTTAAGGATAGACTATTTGCATACTTTATTACAATGTGTTCTCCATTTATCCATTTCAGCATTATACTGGAAAAGATAGGCACAATGGAAATATTCCGAAATATTTGAATGGGCAGAGGCAGGAGATGGAGAGACTAGGAATGCAATCACCTGCAAAAAAGGAATTAGAAACAGTGGTTATTCATTTATCTTCCCACACTTTGTCGGCAGTTGAGGAACGTGTTCTGAATAAGGGCCTTGGCTTTGTGATTACTAAGCAAAACAATGCTTTTACATTCCGTACTGAATATAACCAATTCATGGGGAAGCTTCATTTTAAGGAATTTTTTGCAGACACAGAAGCATTTGAGCATAATAATTCTTTCGGGTCATAAGAACCCGTCCACGTTCTGGCCTGCCTATTAATCGCTCTTTTCCGAATCACTTCTGTTTGAAAGGAAAGTAATGCAAGAACTAACTAACTGGGAGAACACTGCTTCTTCCACACATTCGAAGTTGTCTAAACTTGAGAGTAACATTGTATCTAATTTGAGCAAGAACACTGGTATTGTCATTCGACAAGCGGATAAAGGAGGTGGTATAGTTATAATGAACAGAACAGACTATACAAAGGAACGCAATCGCCTTATGTTTGATACCACTAACTATTGCAAAATCACTAATGACCTGTCAAAGGAACTTTCATCTCTTATTCAATCTAAGGTAGAATGTGCCCTTGAGCATGGGTGGATTAGTTAACAAGAAGCTGAGTTCCTGGTTAAACTGAAATGTTGGACACTGATATTTTACTTTTTGTCAAAAGTCCACAAAAGCTTAATAAATCCAACTGGCATACCCATTGGGTCGGGGGTAGTCTCGATTCTTGAACTCCTTTCTAAATTCGCAGAGGGATATTTATGTCCCTTTGTGATGCAAATGGATTTGTATATTCAAGACACCAGAAGTGCTATTTTGAAGACTTAGGGTAGGCCTTTGATCTGTGTACAGTGAAGGCATCATGAAGTAAGACATAGATTCAAAGTTAAATAAAATGGTTTATTAAATCAAATGTCAGGATGGTAGAAGGTCTAACTTGCCCTATACTAAGGTGGGATTTCCCTATATGAACAAAACTAAGGAAAGTCTGAGTCAAAGAGTTCAACTTAAAAGTCTGTCTGTGTCCAAAACCTATCCTCACAACTAAAGCTAAACAATGTATAGGGATGTCCATAATAAAAGAAATGGTGATCAACACAAAGTCCTGAGCTTCTTCCAGCTCTTAGCTTTCTCTTCAGCTCCGCTACCCCAATTTCAAGGCAGTTCCACAAAAGTCTCAAGATTACCTAGCCCAAGTTAAAGGCAATAGAGTTCCACACAATCCTCAGGGTTCCTTTCGCAAAATTCAATGCAACACAGTTCAAACAAAAAGGGGTCTTGAGAGTCCATCCTCAAGATAGTATTTGCAGTTCATCAAGTCTCAAGGGTCCCTTCCCCAAGAAGTACCCGTAGCAACTTGAACTGGTTTCAGTCTTTCAAAGTTCAACACAAATGCAGGTCAACTTGACCCTCCTTCTGTATTACATTACTAGTTCACTCACAGTGCTCCTTCTTGGCTTATTTGCCAATGTCTTTGGCTTTTACAATTCAGGACTCCCTGGACTAGGCACAGCTGTCATGCCACATGGTCCACTGACCACAGGTCACGCAACCACAAACCCTAGGCTCTTCAGCCCACACAGGTTCTTCTGTATTTGCCCCTGTGTACAGATTCACATTTGCTTAACTTCTCTTCGTCGGCCTCTTGGCTTTATGTGTAGGTTCACACCCTCCTGGCTTTTCCTGGTTACCCTCTTGGCTTTGCCATTATGTATCACACGTTTTATGCCAGTCTTTGGCCTTGCCACACTGTATGCATTCATGAAGTTCACTTTAAAGTGATTTTATATATTCCCCACGTTTCTGTCGCACTCTTCCACACTTGCGCTCTTTTCCGAAGACTGCTTGCAAATGGGCACTTTTCCTTTTGGCTTTCACCAGCTATTATCTTTTGCCCATAAAGTTTTATTCAGTTTGATATTCAATATGCCTAATTTAGCTTTGTTTCAAGTTCATTCAGTTTGGCATTCAACGTGCTTCCTGGCTTCTCCTCAGGATCCACGTGGCTGCCTCCTCACGAGAAGGGTTGCCTACTGGTATCTTCCGCACAGGCCTCCCTGTTGCTCTCCTTGCTGTTCCGTTGGTCCCCCTTTATACACCTGCAACCACTTGATAGGTTGCAGGTGTGGACTCTCAATTGGGGTTGCCTGACTATAGTTAAAGGGACATGCCTGACCTTTAAAGCACTCTGCAGGCATCTTCCTCATCCCAGTACTAGAGTGGTGAAATGCGGTTTTATTGTTCATTACTCTTAGTCACCTCTTCCTTGTCCCATTACTGCCAGAGGGAAAATGTGGGGGAATGAGGGGAGAGTAGCCTATAAAGGCCGGGGAGGGTTAGGTTTGTCTTCAATAAGAAAATGTGGATACCATGTCTCACCTGTGGGCCCCCCATCCCCAAACCACAAGCACCCTCCACCCAGGTGATCCTCCCTCGCTTCTCCACCCCCAGGATCAGGATCCAAAAGTGATGGCCTTTCCCTTGCCACCTGAGGAGAGGATGCAGGGGGAGTAGGAGTGAGGATACCCTCAGGTTTCTCACAGTGCCCAGTTGTTGATTTGTTTAGATTTTCAGTCCCTGCATACCCAGATTCCTCAGCATGCTACACTTTGAAGAGACAGTGCTGGGCAGATCGGATAATCACCTACATTCTTTGGTGTATAGAGTTGGCTTTAACTAAACATTTCTTTAAATTCCAAGATCAGTTTTATATGCAAGCAGAGGGCACTGCAATGCGTGCTGCTATGGCACTGATTTGTGCCAATCTTTATGTTGACACTTTTCAGAAGAATGTGGTCTATGTTGACTCTAACCCCTGTAAGTCTAATATAAAATCATGCTTTAGTTATATTGAAGATATGCTTGTAGTTTGGTCTGACACTATATAGTTAGATGAGGAGTTTGTATTGTGGATCAACCGACAGAACAACTGCTTGAAATTCACATATACATTTAGTAATACCAAAGTAAACTTCTTGGATGTTACTTTGTATCTCCATGAAGGCACACTCCAGGTAAAACCTTACCAGAAAAGACTGATAGGAACACATTACTTCATTTCACAAGTCACCACCCTACGCATATCAAGTCCAACTTACCTTTTGGACAATTTGTACGCCTCAGAAGAAACAGCTGCACAATGGAAATTTAAACTTGCAAGGCTACCACTCTAACTGCAAAACTGAGGGAGAGGAGGTATCCCCACACATTAGTGAGACTATTTTGGAACACACATGCACAATAGACAAATCTGACAAATTGGTATTTGTGAATACTTTCACAAATGTGTCCAATAAGATCAAGACAATCATCAAACGGAATTGGAAGCATTGTTCATGAGGATTTGAATCTTTAATTGGACATTTCAAGTGTGCTTCTTCTGTGATGTGTCAGCACACTTACAATACCAAGAGCATAGATGTTGGTATCCCACAGCTGTGTAAAATTAGAAGTATGACTAGCTGCATTACTGCAAATGTCATCTACATGATCCTTTACCCATGTGGCCTTAAATATATTTGGGAAAACTAGTTGCAAGTGTAAAACTAGAAAGATTGAACATGTAAATCAGTGCAATTTTCCCATAAGTCCAGCGCACCGAGATCGACACTGCATGAGCGCTGGTGCAGAAAAAAAAATGCACGCCCGCATATTCATGGATCCAAAGCAGCATTTCTAGCCATCAGGCAAGTAAAAACAACCTGTATGAGGAACGCCCAAAACACGCCCCCACGCATGCCAAAAAGCAAGCAACATCGCAAACCACGCGCAACCATCCACGTCCAAGCCTGACCCACGATCCAGTTGTTAAACCGTAATCATATAATGATTAAGAATATTGGCCTAAGCCCATTCAAGTTACGCAGAAAATCGCTTTTGCAAAATTCCGATTTTGGGTTAACTTCGCCGCCATTTTAAGACTCATCCGCCACTTTGATTTCAACTCATGTTCCATGTTCTAAAATGGTGGACTGTGTTTTCGATTTGCAGTCGAGCCAAACGACCTTTGAGTTTCGTTAATGTTTAGGTTGACCGAGAGCCGACTGTTTAACCTATGCAAAGAAACCTTGCGCTTCATTCGAACTGCCATTCAAGTGTTGTCTGCGCTCACAAGCCTCATCCTTGTATAAACACCGAAACAATGAAGAGTAAACTTCGATTGTATGCTTTAGCTGAACTGCATTATAGTGACTCTTGGAATAAGGCTTACCGTGGATCCGAGAACCTACAGCATCCTTGTATTTTCATGGACATGTAAACTTGTTTAATCCTTTGCATAATATTGTAACATCTGTCATGTGAACTAGGCACGAACTCTAGCCTGTGGAATTATTAACTTGGAGATAGGCTGGACAATATTGCTAAAATGGTATAAATATGTCTGTGTTTAAATGTCCAGCACTCTCACTCCTCACTGTGTCTGCTGGTACACACTGCCAGGTGTTGGGAGCCAGATAGCTATCTGTTTTGCTTTGTAAAATGTACAGTAATAAAATATACATGTATCTTTTCAGCCCGTGATTGGTGTATTTCATTTGTGGTACTAAGCCTCGATATTTCTTTGGTCTTTCACAGTAACCCTGCGAGAAGGTTCAAGACCAGGCTGCACCACTGCAAAAACGCGGGACTCCATAGTAAGTGGAGGCAGCACCCGAGTGAAATTGCGTGGCTTACCTCGCAAGCCCAGATTGCACCCCTGCGAGAATGCAAGCCCTCCCTCATAAGTGGAGGCAGCACCTTAGCGAAATTGCCTGTCTCACCTTGCAAGTCCACGCTGCACCCCTGAAAAAACACATGCCTTCCCTCGCAAGCCCAGGTTTCACCCCTGCAAAAACGCGGGCCCTCCCTGGTAAGCCCAGGCTGCACCCCTGCGAAAACACAGCCCTCACTCGTAAGTGGAGGAAGCACCCCAGTGAAATCACGCGCCTCACCTTACGAGCCCAGGCTGCATCCCTGCAAAAATGCGTGCCTTCCCTCGCAAGCCTGGGCTGCACCCCTGCAAAAACGTGGGCCCTCCCTTGCAAGCCCAGGCTGCACCCCTACAAAAATGCAGCACTCACTCATAAGTGGATGTAGCACCCCAGCAAAATCACAACAACAAAACAGGAGAACACCAAGAACTATCATTAGGACTGCAAAGAGTTTCCAACCCCATGA
Source organism: Ambystoma mexicanum (assembly GCF_040938575.1). NCBI lineage: Eukaryota > Metazoa > Chordata > Amphibia > Caudata > Ambystomatidae > Ambystoma > Ambystoma mexicanum. The sequence goes on from NC_090923.1 coordinate 425,112,973, forward strand.
TCATAGTAAGTCCCTGAACCAAACACTAAGATTCCAGTTTCACTCTGGGACATGTACTTCAGTTCTCGAGGTATGCAGATTTTGTATTGCCTTGAATGTAAGTTGGGGCTATGATTAATAGTATAGGAAGGAGGCAAGGCATCCCGGTTGCCTACGAGAGCCATCTTGAAAGAAATCAGTGATTGAAAAGGTCTAGAGAGTCTATCAGAAGGCCTAATAGAAACAACATTGAGTTTGCTTCTATTTCCAAAGAGAGAACATCCCAGTGGTGTTAAGTCTCCCTTTGTGGAATTCATTCAGATTAGTCCCATCGAAAATCCCAGAAATACTATCATTCCAAAGACCAAAGAATAGTGCCCTGAGCGAGGCATAGCATGCAGTAGTTAAAGGAAGAGGATGAATATACCAGCCCAGTCGATTTTCCCCGTGTTGTGGCAAGTGTGAACACACCCAGCAATTTGTTCTGTTCAGAATCGCATGGGTCGCATTCATGATCATTAGGAGAGTATTATCCTGATAACCATGTCTATGTTGGGAGTCTCGAGAAGGAAGAGTGTGCAGATGCACGAAAGGTGGAGACACATTGGAGATAATTTCATTGGGTAACAAAGTCTCAAGCTGAGGCACTCTTTCCATGTACCAGAACTCAAACGTAAATACAACTGTAAAACAGACCAGTACTATGATAACAAAACAGTGGGTCCTCAAGGAACATGATCTTTAATGAACAGAGTCTTTATCAGCCACGAGACCAATAGCTTGCTCTGTGCAAGTGGATTTAGGAAGGGACATTGTTTCTCAGAGTCCGTTTAGAAGCCTCTCCGTTAGGCTCTTTTAGTTCATCCGTCGGTGGCTCCTGACCACGTGGCCTATCTTGCTTGAAGGTAACTTTGCCGGTCCCTGCCTCTTATTTATTTTTAAGTCAAAGAGTGACAAGGGATTGGCTTAATGAGGATTCCTTGTGGGCACAGCCGATGCTGTGCTGTAAGTCCAGTGTCTCAGACGCAGATCGTACCTCAAGACTCCAGGTACGGTGTGATCTGCAAACAAAGTGTTGTTGCTTCCTGAAGGAAGTGATGAAGCAGAAGCAAGATTGCTCAATGGTTAAGAAAGAGACACCGAAGAACTTGAAGGCAAAGCAGCAGTCTCCCCAGGCCCCATGGGCCCAGGAAGGATTTTTGTAGACAAAAAAGGCTTGTGATGAGTATCAAAGTGAAAAATGTTCTTCTCTTCCCCTTTGTGGTGGGTATCTTCTTGATGTGCATTGGGTGGATCCAGTGTCATTTCCCATCCACTCGCAGAGTGGTCTGTGGCCAAGAGGACTTGGTACGGTCCTCTCCAGCGAGGTGTGAGACAGGAGGCTCTTTCAAACGATTTTAGGAGACCCAGTTGTCAGGTCGGAGTCGATGACCTGGACCCTCGTATTTTACTGGGAGGACTTCTTGCACCTGTTGATAAATCAAATACAAGTTTTGAGTTAACTTGTCACAGTACTCAGAAAGGAGCAAATGCTCTACATCTTTTAGTTGCATGGGTTTAGGTACATTCCAAATATTGGCTGGTCTCCCCATGATTATCTCATAGGGAGAGAGCCCTATTTTAGACTGTGCTGTCGTCCTCATAGACAATAGAGCTATCGGTAAGGCATCTGGCCACTTCAAATGGCTATTCGCACAGATCTTCGCCATCTTATTCTTTAATATGTCATTGTGGCGTTCTACATGTCCGGCAGCTATAAAATGTGGACCATTGTCCAACCAAATGACTCTCAGCAAACCATACCTAGGAAAATATTCCTTCAGCATGGTTTTCGCCATCCTCATTGCTGTGGCATCTTTTAAAGGAAAAGCTTCGACCCATTTACTGAAAGCGCAAATAACTACTAGAACATACTTATAATTCTGGCAAACCCTGAAAAAATAAAATAACCATCAAGTTTATTTGTTCATCTATTTTGAGCCTGTCGAAATTAGCAGGATATATGCTAAAATCACAAGAATGCAAATACACTTCCTCTCCTGATGAACCATTGTTAGCAACAATGGGGAAACACGTGTGAGAGAGATATAGTTAGGCACAGATAATCAGATTAACAAAAAGAATTTTTCTTGAAGAAGCTACTAAACTATAGGTGTGGAGCTAACACCTAATATCAAGTTGTATTATAGATTGGAATGGTGTGAAGCAAACACAAAATTGGAACAATTTTTGTTTGAATGTTCTTTAATCTATTGTGCAAAATAAAAACAAAATTGAATTGACTCACCTTGAACATATTCTTTGAATAAGGTTGGCGCATTTGAGTAACTTTTCCAAAATTCTTTTTTTACTTAAGCCTTTTTCCTGACTCGGTACTGACCGCTGAAATCTGAAAACACTTGTTCAAATCGATTAAAAAATTTGGTAGCACCCTCATATTTCCCTTGGATGCAAGCTGTTAGGCTTGTCCCAAACTATTCCTCTCTCTGGAACCAAACTTTTCAATTTAGTTACTATTCTGTCTGGTAGTGTCAATATAACTTGTGGCGGTTTCTCACCAGTATTCCTTTCTCCATCTATCCGTACCAAGTTAACCCATGTGTCACCCAGCCCTGCTTGATCATCTACAGTTCTAATCTGTTTCCATAAATCAGCAGGTAGGATTACAGGGAACAACAAATCTATATCACCCAGCGTGAAAACTGATGAATGCAAGACCGATTCTATTTCTTTATAAAATACTGTTGGATTTTTCCTGATATCTGGAATCGCTTGTCTAATGGTATTCACTTCCGGTCTAGAAAATGTGACATGCACAAACTGTGAGACATAATGAGCTTCAATAGTAGCGACTGCTGAGCCTGTCGCAGCATTAGCTGGAATTTCTACTTTAGGAACAAATGTCGGAGGGACCTCCCTCATTGGCAATTGAGAAGTAGTCAATTCTGAACGTTCATTAAGCAACAAAGCTAAATCAAGTGACAAGGTAGTCAAAGCAGTATTTGGCGAAAATGTTCTCTTATAAATGACCATCAAATCTGCGGGACAACAAACCTTTTTCTTTATAAACTCATCCTGTAGGTACTCTACCATTACCTGTAACACTTTCCTTTGCACTGCCGGAACATACTGACTAAACGCATCATAAACTTCAATGGGAGAAATTGAAACATCCGAAATCCATCTAAGCGCGTCTCTTGTGCAAATACGCGTCTCTTAACTCATAGGTTTACATGAAGCAAGAAATTGTTTCTGCACATATGAGAATTCCAATCTATTGCCATCTATTTCATCATTCTGTAACCAATCTAACTTCCTCTTAAACTTAAATACCCTCTCAAAATGCTCATGTACTTTCTCCGCAGTGCCCCTTGAGCGATCTAGGGCATTCAAATCCCTCAACCCCTGTGGGGCATTCATGTCCGTCAAATCACTCCAAACATCAGCCAAATGCATTCCCATCCCCTCTATTTAAATATTCTGTTCGGGAATACTTTCTTGGTCAGAAATCGCAGTTAAGACAACTGATTTTTCACCTTCTTCTATATATTTCTGAGTCCATGCATATCATTCTTTTTTTCTAGCTTTAGATACTGTACCATGGGTCACTATTCTAGAACCAGCACTCGCTCCTTCAATCGTTACAAGTGGAGCAGAACCACTAGGAAAAGAAAGTTCAGACAAATCTTGTACAATAAGCAGTGGAGACACTACCGCTGGCGGTAAAGATGGAATTAAGGGAAAAGCAACTGTCGGCAAGGGCGAGGATGCAGAAGGGGAAACAACAACAGGAAGAGGAGCAACAACTGGAGGAGGTGCAACAGCGGGAAGAGGTAAAACAACAGGGAGAGTCACATAAGGAGGTGGTGCAATGACAACAGTCCTACGCTCATTCAATAGTTTATCGTCCAGTTCGTCTTAGGTATGAAAATCCTGAGATGGATATATTTTCTGTACTCCAAGTTGAAAAGCCCTATCATACATCTAACAGATCCTGACTGTTTCTACTGATCATACAATAATGCTTTTTCAGTTTTAGACATATGTCGACATGCATGTTTCTCTTTACTCTTAAGTTGCTGCATAGCTTCCTTTCTCTGATCCTTAATTACATCAAATGCTGCAGGCCTAGCCTTTTTCTTCAACAATATAGACTCTAAATATTCTATACGACAATTTCAAAACTACCATGAACTGGCCACTGAAATTCGGAAGCATGTTTAGTCTGTGCCAAATATCGTGAAATACAATACTATTGAGGCTGTAATTACAATAAATAAAACAAGTTGGTGAGTCAACAGATGGTGATAGTTGGTCACGTCCCAAAGATTGTCTGTCTCTGTGGAATAAACCCCTGAAACAGGCAGACAATTTCCCAGGCATGTCAGATAACTGGTGTTACCTGGGGTTGTTTGTAATCGCGAGGGCAAATCTGCAACCAATAGCAGGATTCTTAGGAATCTGGGCACGACTCACCTGATTTCAAAGACAAAGCAGGTCCGATGGGATTACAAAAGACCCTCATGGTTGGCGATTTCGGCAAAAAGCCCGCCTTGATATGGGGACCCTCATCACGATGCCTTCTCCAACCACATGCTCACCATTCAGGGATCGGTTCATCCAGTACTGTTGAGGTGTTGTGTCTCATACAAAGATGCCCCCTTTTTCTCACTCTACGATCCCAGTCCGATTGCCGTGATTTCTTTTCTGCGAGGAGACATCAATCTTGAGGTCCCTTTTCGGGCGGCATCTGAAAGACTAGGCTTAGTACCACAAAATGAAATACGCCAATCACGGGTCGAAAGATACAAGTATCTTTATTTCTGTACAGAAGCCAAAGCAAAACAGATAGCTATCTGGCTCCCAACACCTTGCAGTGTGTACCAGCAGACACAGTGAGCGGTGAGAGTGCTGGACATCTTAATGCGGGCTGTTTCATACTTTTCCCAATCATTGTCCAGCCCCTCTGCAAACTAATAATTTACATGCAGGGTTCGTGCCCAGTTCACATGACAAATATGACAATATTATTTCAAGTTTGACTGTCCATGAAGATTCAATGGCAGTATTGGGTCTCCAGCTCATAGTAAGCCTAGGCTCAAGAAAGAACACAATATATTACAACCAAAGCACATGGTTTGAGTTGCTCTACATTGTTCCGCTGTTTATATGAGGATGAGGCTTGTGAGTGCAGACAACACTTGGATTTCAGTTCATACGAGTCACAAGGTTTCTTTGCATAGAACAAACAGTCTGCTCTTAGTCAGAGCTAAATGTTGACATAACTCAAAGGTCGTTTGGCTCGGCCATAGTCCATCATTTTAGGACACAAAGCATGAGTTCAAATCAAAATGGCAGATAGTCCTTAAAATGGCGGCGAAGTTGATTAGAAATCGGAGCATTTCAAACGTGGTTTTCCATGTAACGTGAATGAGTTTAGGCCAATATTCATAACAAGGCAGTATTTATACAAATACAGTTTAACACCACCAGTCCCCCTCACCACCAACATAACCCCAGGCAGCCCCCTGACTGTACACTAGCCTCCCCACTCCTCCCTCATCTGTGACACCACCCCCAGGCAGCTCCCTCCAGTCTGGACACCACCCACCAGCCCCCCTCACCTCTGACATCACCCCAGTCATCCCCATGTTATGTTATGTTATGTTATAACATTCATATAGCGCCAAAGCCCTAAGGAATCTAGGCGCTCACTTACAAGCAGAAAAGAAGGACAGTGAGGATGACCGATGTTTATGTAAACAATGTCGTTTTTAAAGATTTTCTAAACGCTAAATGATTAGTTTCTTCTCTAAGCACTTGAGGCAAGTCATTCCATGCATATGCCACGGGCACTGGAAAGGAGCGTCCATTTCCTCGTGCTCTCTTAGTCCTAGTCACTTTCAGGAGCTGGGCAGAGGTTGATCGAAGGTTTCTCTCGGCTGATAAATGGTGACTCTTTCCTTTAGATAACTGTGTGCAAGCCCATAGATGCACTTGTGGCAAAGGGTCAGTAGCTTAAAAGAGATCTTAGCTGATATAGGCAGCCAGTGCAACTCCTTCCTGGCGAGAGTAGTCGGTTCATGCCGTTTCATACTGTAAACAATGCGGACAGAGGCATTTTGGATTTTTTGCAATCTAAAAATGCCTTCCTTGCTAGCATCCCACAGCAAAGCATTGCAGTAATTCAGACATGAAGAATAACAGCCCTCACTAGTTTAGCTCGATTATTTTTAGAAATTAACGGAGCCACCTGCCTCAGTACTCTCAGGTAATATTGAGTGTTTTTCACATTGGTATCTACTTGGGACCCTGCATTCAGGCTGGCTTCCAGGTATGTGCCCAAGGTGTTTACCTTTTTAACCACCGCTATCTGGCTGCCCTCCACCAAGAAGCTAGAAAAGGTGTGAGCTAGGGTCTCTGTAGACTTCTTGGACTCATATATCATGAGTTCTGTTTTTCTGGTATTTAAACACAACCCGTTTGTGGTCATCCAGTTTTTTATAACTTGGTAGACCTTATGTAGTTTGTTCTGATTTTCCTGGTAGTCTCCTGACAACTCTAGTGACAACTGGAAGTCATCTGCGTAGTTCGTAAAGAAAAAAAACAGTCTTTCCAGTTCTCTGCATAGGAGTACTATATAGATGTTGGAAAATAAGGGGGATAAACATGCCCTCTGGGGGACACCACACATAATGGTCTCCACCTCAGAGGATGAGTCTCCCCAGGACACCCTAGATCTTCTACCCTCCACGAAGGATCTAAACCAGTTTATCGTCTCGTCGGCAAGTCCACCCGTGTCTCGCAAACCACTTCAGTAAGATCTCATGGTCTAGCAGATCAAAAGCTGTGGATAAATCCAATAATATCACAAGCCCTGATCTGCTTTTCTCCACTTATGTCAACATGTAGGTCTGGAGGTCCACCAAGGCACTTTCCGTGCCATGAAAGCAGTGGAAACCTGATTGTCCTCCATGCAATTGACTAGAGTTTTCAATGTAAAGTTGAAGGTGGATTGTAGCCTGACAGTACACTCCCCTCCCCACAACTCCCTCACCTGTGACATCACCCCAGGAAGCCCCCTCCAGAGTGGACACCACCCACCGGCCCCCTCACCTCCAACATCACCCCAGGCAGCTCCCTGAAAGTATATTCCACTCTCCACACCTCACATACCTGTGACACCACCCCCAGGCATCCCCTCCAGACTGGACACCACCCACCAGCTCCCCTCACCTCCAACATCACTCCAGGCATCCCCCTGACAGTACACTCCCACACCTACCTCACCTGTGACATCACCCCCAGGCAGCCACCTCCAGTCTGGGTACCACCCACCAGTCCCTACCAGTCCAGACAGCACAACACCCCCCCACTCATCTTCGATATCACCCCAGGCAGCCCCCTGATAGTACACTCCCTTCCCACTCCTCCCTCACCTGTGACACCACCCCAGGCAGCCCCTCCAGTGTTGTCACCACCCACCAGGCCCCCTCACCTCTGACATCATCCCAGGCAGCCTACTGACAGTACACCCCTGTCACCATGCCTCCCTCATCTGTGAGACCCACCACGCAGGCGCTCCAGTCTGGACACCAGCCACCAGCCTCTCTCACCTCCATCATCACCCCAGGCAGCCCCCTAACAGAACACTCCCCTCCTCACACCTTCCTCACCTTCCTCACCTGTGACATCACCCCCAGGCAGTCCCCTCCGGTCTGGGCACCGTCCACCAGCCCCCTCCAGTCTGGACACCACCACCAGCCCCCCTCTTCTTTGACATCACCACACGCAGGTCCCTGACAGTACACTCCCCTCCCCACCCACTGGGGGTGGTGTCCCTCACCTGTGACATCACCCCCAGGCAGCCCCTTCCAGTCTGGACACCACCCACCAGCCCCTCTCACCACCAACATCATCCCAGGCAGCCTCCTGACAGTACACACCCCTCTCCACACCTCCCTTTCCTATGACACCACCCCCAGGCAACCCCTCCAGTCTGGACACCACACCATCCACCAGCCCCCATCACCTCCGACATTACCCCAGGCAGCCCCCTCCAGTCTGGATACCAACCACCGCCCCCCCCATATCCAATATCACCCCAGGGAGCGCCCAGACAGTACACTCCCCTCCCTCACCTGTGACACCACCCCCAGGCAACCCCCTCCAGTCTGGGCAACAGCCACCAGCCCCCTCCAGTCTGTATACCACCCACCAGAACCCCCACACCACCGGCATCACCCCAGGCAACCTACTGACAGTACACTCCCCTCCCCACATCTCCCTCACCTGTAATACTACCCCCAGGTAGCCCCCTCCAGTCTGGACACCACCCAACAGCCTCCTCCAGTCTGGACACCACATACCAGTCCCCTCCTACCTTCACCTTCTGAGACTCACCCCCAGCAGCCATGCCTGATCTCACTGGTGCTGTCACAGCCACTTTGTTCCTCGAAGATGAGCTGGCACTGGGGCGTGTCTGGGGCCTGCACCTCTGGCTGGTGGAGTCATCCCTGCATCCATGCTCCACAACACTACTTCCGCCCTCTTCATCAGATGCAACTGTGGAAAAGGAGACACAGAAAAGCAACATCAGTGTACTGCAACAAAACCGGTGTGGCATCACCGACATGCACAGGAACATGACTTGTCAAAGGAACAACCATCAGCCTCAACACCCAAACACATGGACATGCAATATACATCCATGCAGGCACAACAACCCAGGCACAATGTGAAAGACATACATGACACATGCCCATGGAAAACACAGCACAATGTGGCCATCGTACAGACACATACCAAGATGAATCACATGACCCTAGGGGAAGGTCGACCCGAGCCAACTGCGACTGGATTTACATTTATGGGAGACATAGTACAGGGGTGGGCAGGGAGCTAACTGGAAGGACGTACACACACGTAAAGCATTGGAACTTAGAAGTGGCAGGTCACCACTGTGGGCACACTGTGTGCAAGACACACAGTTGAATCATGGCCACCAGTGGCCAACCATACTAGCAACCCTCCCAGCATGGCCATGCAGCCACCTGCCTGGCAATCACTCCACACAATCACATCAAACTACATGCCACTGTTACAACCAAGCAATTGCATATACTATATACACATGCATCAATTGCACATGCACATGTGAGCATGCCATAGCACCAAGCACATACACATTTCATGCACAAATATCAACTTAGTGTGCCCAATCAGCACCATGACTAATTACATCAGAGTCCCTGGTACTGCAATGCCTCAACGTGACTAATCCAGACATCCAAATGGAGGTGTTGCATCCCGGGCCTGAGTGATTCCCAGTCACGCATTCCCTTCGTGGGCACATACACATGAGCATCATCCATGCACATGACTTGGGCAACATTACCTCAGATGGCGCACTTGCCATCCTGGCATGTCTCAGACACAAGTAACATTGAATGTACACAGTCTGCAAGACAGCACTACAACACACAATGCAAGTAAGAGCACATTTCAAAACCGCAGATGTCTGAATGCACACATGGGAACAATGTTTGGGGCATGCATGCAGACATCCATCTCAGAAACATACTTGCTGCAAGACTAAGGGGGTCACTGACAACATGCAGGCACATGCTCAACACCCATGCACCGTAGAGCCGTGCACCACATGTCTACTCACCTGTTGACTCCAGATGTAATTTGCAGACCTGGGAATGCAGCAGCGGGTAGAACCTCTCCATGACCCGCATGTTGTTGCTCGACAGCCTGCACCTGCATACGGTAGCACTGGCCTTGATGTAGCACAGGGCCTTGCTCTGGGTCCTGGATTTCAGATCCTCACAGCGCTTACGGACAGTCTTGAATGTGTGGACTGCCACCCCCTCTGCATTGATGACATCCATGATCTCGACCCAGATCTGCTGACGTCCTTCCTTGCTGTGTTGCATCACTGGGTTGAAGAGGGTGTCATGATGATCCAGGACATTCACCACCATGATGTCAACTTCACTGGTGCTGAAGTTGTCAGCCTTGTGCCACGCTGCCATGGGATTGGAACTCTGGACAGATGAGGTTGGTGCTGACATGGCAACCCCCGAGGTAGGTGTGGGTGGGCGAAGTGGTCCTGGAGATCGGCTGTGGAGCAGTGTTGGTGGAATGACATGGCAGGAGTCCAACAAAGCAGCTCAGGAGCCAGAGACAGGAGCAAGGCAATTGATGGACAGCAGGCACTCTAAAAGCAGTGCAGGTGGGCAGCAGGCACACACACAGTACAGGCAGCAGCAGATGGCAAAGTTGGAGGCAGCAGAGGGCAGGAGGAGGCAGGAATGTGGGACTTCCGTGTCTTGAAATGAAGGCAGCCAGATACTGAGTAAAGGGACTTTGCGCTTGAAAACGTAAAAAAAGAGAAAAGCATGGATGTGTGAAAACAGAGGAAAGGCCCACTGCGCATAACTTAGCTGACAGGCGCTACATGCAGGCATTGACCTAAGGATGTGGAAAAACGGTATCAGGTAATATTATCCCCACCAAAAATATCACCGTACATATGGTCGTCGGGATTTTAAAATGTATGAGGGTTGCAGGGGTGTCCCCCGCAGGTTCCATGGGGTAATATCGCTGCAACAATATGGTGACATTTTTGTATGGCGAAATTTTTGCGGCGATATTATCACATGAAACCGGAAAAGCAACTCGGGAGGATAGCTCAGGGGCAACGTGCTCGCCTTGGAAGCAAAACAACACAGAGCAATACAGGTTCGATCCCCGGGTCTGTGCTTAGAAACCTCTGGGTATTAAGCGCGTTATAAATAACCTACTATATCATATCATAACTCAGAACATGTGTGCGAAGGAGAGGAGATGGACGAGTGTAGCACGTGTATTTTGGGGTGCCACGCATTCTGTTCACTTCAGGTACCGTACGTTACAGTGAGTCGCGTCTGCATTTGTTTCATCTCTGGGTGTCCCTGTGTATCACGTACCACTATTGTTACATTTCTTCTAGCTTTCTGGGTTTCGCGTGTGCATTTTATGTGTTGGTGGGTGCCACTGCTTATTGCATAATGCTGTTTTCTTATTTTGGAAGCTATCCTGGTATTGCATACACATTTTTTTGTTTTCTCAGTGCCTGTGTGTTACGCGTACCGCACTATCCACATCTGGGTTACATTTGAGCCTTGCTGGACCATAGGCTGCGTCTCACATCACATAGACTGCCCCCTCAATCATATTTCCCAGGACAATAACTTGGTGAGCCTTCTATATTTCAGTTACACTTGTGACATGAGTGGAAAGGCCCCAAGAGGTAAAGGAGGCAGACGGGGTCAGGGTCGGGGTCGGGATCAGGGACGTGCTGTGGAAGCAGCTGCCCAAGGCCCAGGGGGTCAGGGAAGTGCTGTGGAAGCAGCTGTCCAAACCCCAGGGGGACAGGGACGTGCTGTGAAAGTAGCTGCCCAAGCCCCAAGGGGTCCGTAACAAGCTTTGGAAGCAGCTGCCCCAGCCCAAAAGGGTAAGGGATGTGCTGTGGAAGCAGCTTCCCCAGCCCAAAAGGGTAAGGGACATGCTGTAGAAGCAGCTGCCCAAGCCCCATGGGATCAGGGACGTGCTGTGTAAGCAGCTGCCCCAGAACCAGGGAGTCATGCCATGCCCCAGGCCACTTGTGGTCAGGCATCTGTATCCCAAAGTGGTCCCAGCCACACAGGGGTGGCACCAACACACTGTGCCACTCGTGCCAAGAAGGGAAAGCCTGCACAGCAGGGACAGACTCAAACCCATACATGGCACAGGACACTGGAATGTTGAGGAAGAAGAACGTCCATGATGAAGAACTCCAGATCCTCATGAACTACTTGACCATTCACCACCATGACATGTGCCTGCATCTGGGGAGCACCCATACAACTATTCAGCGTATGGTTCATTGGTAGCATGTCACAGGCGAGATGAACGCCTTAGTGGTTGAGAAGCGCACTGCTGCACAGGTAGTGAGGCGCTGGAATGATCTTACCCATCGCACCAAGCACAAGCTGAGTGTCATTCTGGGCTCTGCTTTGACAACTGGAGGGGGATCACCAGAGGAGGAGGAGCTGACACAGCATGAAGATTCTATGAGCCAATTCATACTACTGGAGCAGGTGCAAGGTGTGGGAGGCCTGGAAAATTACAGGTACACATCTGGTGAGTGACCAACATTGTGCATCCTGAGTATGTGAAGTAATGCATCACCAATATGTATAATTGTGGTACACAACTGGATGCATTGGAATGACTGGCCTGGGTGAATCATGTCATGTGGTGGACTGACTCATGTCCAGTGGACACAATAGTGGATACAAACCATGTGGTGTATATAAGTGGAACATGTTCTTGTGACACTACCCATCCCCATAAGCATCCACCCAACATCTGCAACATGATACCACAACATGCGCAGTTGTTTGCTGCATCCTTGATGTGAGTGACTCTGCTCTGATAGACATGTGCATGTGTCCTAAAACCTAGTTCCACTTCATGCCATGCAGGGTATTGAATCTCTTTTCACACATGTAGGTATGTGCTGCTATGCCACATAGTCTATCCAAGCTGACACACAATACGCCTTATGGTGTGCCCTGAGTGAGTATGTGTATGTTCAGACTGTACACATCCCCACTAGCACAATGGCAATTTCTCCAGAGGCAAATCGTTGTGACACCTGCTCCCTATTACCCTCCCACAATCAGCTCACACTCCATGTGCCCACACCCCTCTGCCTCTTGTGGGTCACAGTGCTTTGTTCCTATCTACAACTCAATTGTCTCCAGTCCCTGTACCAACACAACACTGGTGTGGCATGTGATGGATGTGACCTTGTATGTGGATATGTGTGGCTGCCTGTTGCCATGTAATGTAATTGCTCATCTCAGAGACACATGTCCATCACCATTTCACTGGTATTAGTCAACAGTGGCCAGTACCATGGGGCATAATTTGTTTCTTAACAACCCTGTTGGTTGGCAATGTGTCCACTGCCAGCATCGCCCTGAGCAGGGGATTTGGTGGCCAGTCTGCATATGTCATGCTCCCATTGCTTGTCGGCCATAGTGTGTGGATGCTGTGTTTCTTATGACTACATGCCCCATTTTGTTGCATGACAGCAATGTGATATACATGTTTACTGTACACACATTGCACTTGATTCCACATGTCTTTTTCTGTGCATGTGCAGGTTAGGATGCACCATATGCAGAGAGGAGGAAGAGCCTGAAGAAGAGTTTGCGGTGCATCAGACCACCAGTGGAGGACGTGGCGTGGCAGGCCGTGAGAACTCACTGGTGCTGCAGACCATCCTCATCCATGCTGCACACTCTTCTGACTCATAGGACTGAGCTGGCTCTGATGCCGAACTGGATGTGCAGTCCTCAATTCTGGCAGAGGTGAGTGCACAAATGGGTGGAGCAGATGGGGCCAGTGAGTCTGTAGGGGGTCAGATGTCTTCACAAGGCCTGTCAGTGGTGGTCCCCTTCTGCAGTGGTTATGGCTGCAAGACCACTCACCCATGTATTGGTTCCTGGGACAGATGTCCAAGGGCGGGTTGCAGAGCTGCAACCAGGGACAGGGTCTTCACAGGAAGGGCCATGCTGCCTTGCATCAGGTAGACATGGGCCTCACACATGTCGGAGACTGGGCAGACAGAGTGGGAGGAGCAGACAATGCCTTTCAGAGGTTGGCTGAGGGCATGGATTGCGTGGCCACTTCCATGACCCCCCCCCATCAATACAGGTGGTGCAACAGCTGCAGGTCATGGGGTCCACATACTGCTCTCACAGACTGCGCATGGTGGCCAACATCAGGGACCAACTGGCAGATCTGCAGTGTCTGCAGGCATCCCTGCTGGCAGAGGGTCGAGCAGACAGGGATGCCCTGAGGCATGAGATGTTGGATCGCAGGACTGCAGTCCATGAGGAACATGCAGCCACCAGAAAACTGATCCACCGGGAGGTATTTGCACTGAGGCACACAATCTCTGAGGAACTCTGTGCCACCCATGAGGTTGTGCATAGAGATCTCACAGCCCTCAGTCTGCTAGTGCATTCATCAGTGTGCTGCCACTGGTGGCTGCCACTGAGGACCAGACCAGGGCACTGCCTGGTGAGCCTCAGCACCACTTCCACCTGCCGATTCAATGGATGGGGGTGTCAGCACAGACATGTCTCCTGATCCACTGTTGCCGTCAGGTCCATGAGCCCATGGAAGGGATTTTATTTTTTATTTTTTTATTTTTTTATTGGTCGTTCACCCATGTGGATGTTGACATCTACCTACTCGGTAGATACCCGCCTCTGTCCATAATGGAATATTTTTTATCTTTGTCCCTTTTGTAGGCCCAAGGCCCTAATGTTGCCATGTTATTTTTGAGTTGCCCTTTACAGGTTTTTTTGTCTTATTTTTTTTTTTTTTTTAATTTTAGTTTTTAACTTGAGTTGTGCAGGTGCCCTCTCAAGGCCATGATGCCTGCAGTGGTGGACATGCAGTCATGCAGAGTGAGGCCAACTTCCATGTTTGCATGGTGGTGCTCAGAATGGAATGCAAGGGAGCTATGGGTTCAGTGTATACTGACACATGTGTGCTGTGTGGATGGTACTGTAATATGGCAGTTGTAAGTTCCTGTCCCATGTAGTTTCAGTAATCCATAATGAGGCAGTGACTGCAGTCCCGGGGGGACTCCTGTTGGGGAGGATGTAGTCCTATGCCACCCCCCTCACCATTTCTGCAGTAAATAGATTACGTGTAGGCCAAGGGGGGAGAGAACCCCACCCCCACGGCAAGTTGTCTTATGATATAACACAGAGATTTACACGCATCAAGCAACCCACAGCCCCAACAACAGATGCCACTTTGTATTATCCCTCTAAAACCTCAGCTTCCCTTCCCCAGCACCTTGCACAGAGAGCCTAAAACATCGCCTCCCCCTGCCAGCTCTGCACAAGCCTTGTTCTCACGGAAGTTCAACCATTTATTGTTGCAATTGGTTACTATCACATCCACAGAATGCGCTCTCTGCCTATCGTGAGACCAGAGCAGGCACCAGTGTAAGTGCCCATCCATCTCCACTAAACTGCCCATACCCTCTCAACCCCCACCAGGCCAAGACCCACCAGTCCTCAACCCCTCACGCTCTTTCATTGCGATACCCATTTGACCCCCTCACATTGACCATTCTAGAACACCCACCATAGACATAATCTCTTGAGGCAGTATATATGTCCCAATCCCAACACATGACAGTCTGTGCCATAAGGCACCAGTGAACATAATAGTAGATCAAACCCCCAGGGGGAGACACCTGGGAGCAGGACCCCCGTATCAATGCGACCTTGATTGTAGAGGTCATAATGGCAATATATTAGCACACCTTCCCTAAATACCTCCTTGAAGCAAGGATTTTATGTTTTCCATTATTCTCATATCAATTTCTAGTTGTTTAGCTTATACATTTAGGATTGTGTTACATTTGCCCTGACCTTCACTGTGAAGATAAACCCACCTGACCCACGTGCCACCAGATTGACTGGGAAGCAGCGGTGAACTGCAAATTGGCATCCCCTATAGAGCAGGCTGTGCCATACGGGGTCACCAACCCAAACCCTTTTTTTACCTTACAGAATGATGTCACATATGATGGGATTGTAACTTCAAATGTGCTGCCTGTGTAATTTATGTGAGAGCCCTTGTGTGCAGCAGAGTTCTTTGCTTGCATACTTTATTTTATATAAAAGTTGTTATCCTTGTAATTTATCTCGTGGTCTCTTTACCTGATGGGGTGTGTTATTGTTATTTTTGGTCTATTGTGAGGATGCCTGTTTGCGGGTCCACCTTCACACCCTGCACAATTTGACGTCCATGCTCCATCCTCCGCCAGGCACTTGCCCTCCTCTCACTGATTTGGAGGCACAGTACTTGGTGAGGTGATGCAGGATTCCCATCATGCCTGCTCAGTCAGCAGGTAAGCATGAGCACTGTCTTGCATGTTGACCATGTGTCATTGTTCCCTGTGTTTGCTGCATGTGGCAGTTTCCCTATACGTGCTTTGCATGCTACCATGCCAGGATGGTTTTTCAAGTGGTATTCATGTCACTGTCTTCTTCCCATGGCCAACTCAGCTGTGCCCGCACCTACTGTGGTGTAGTGCATGTCCTTGGCCATCTCCACTCCAGACAGTGTACTCCTTGATGTGTTTTTCACTCAGCCTTCTCTCATTCTCTCTCTTGTGCTATGCTGCACTCATGGACAGATCACAAGCTATGTCCTGTCACCCTCTTGCACCCTGTGGTCCTTCTGTAGTGGGTGGTCTCTGCATATTTTCATCATCTATTCATGTGTTGTCATGGATGTGCAGTTTCTTTCTGTTGTTACTATGCATGTCTTTACATTTAGGGGATGTGTGTTATGTCTGCTTATGTTTTCCATGCCAGTTGTCTCGGTGGCCAGCTTTCCAGTCTGACATCGGCCTCTGTGAAATGTTGCCTCCATCATGATCCTGCCTGGAGTGCAAGAGGTGAGTATTTGTGTTCTGGTCTTTTTGTGCTTTGCATCATGGGCTCCCATGATTGTGTTCACTGCACTGTCCCACTACTATGCTGGTGATGGCATGCCTTGTCATGTCATTGCTTGTTTTCAGGCGGGGGCGGCCCTTGCTTTTTTTGGGATATCAATTATCTGCATTTCTGATATATTTTCATTTTCATGCAGGATGTTGACTGATGCATGTGTTGTGTATGTGCCAACAGCTAGGAAATGGAGATATGTGATCTGCTCATTCACTGCATGGCATTCAGGGGGTCAGGCAGTGTGAGGGTTGTGGTTGTTTGTCAGTGTGTGTTTTGTCTGTTCGAATTGCATGCAGTGTACAGCTGTTGCTGCATGTGTGCTGGGACACATGTTGATGGTTATCTTGTGAGTTGTTGTTTGCATGTGTTGCATGTAACTGAGGGGGGCACGTGTGTCTGTATTTTGTGGGTAAATGGATGTGTTGGCTGCGCACAGTTTGAATGTTTTCATTGCCTGCAGATCCTTTCATCAGGCAATGATGGCTATTTCATTAGATGAATTTTGAATGTCGACTGCATGCCCAGCGGACAGGTAAGATGTGCATTTATCTTGAACCATATTGACTGGCTACATTAGTTGCTGCATGTGTGGATGTGGCCATTATGGTGTGTCACAATTGTCAATTACCTCTTGTTCAGTGGTTCATTTGGGATGGGGTGCATTGTGGTCATGTTGGCAGAATCAATGTCACATGTGGATCATTACTGCACTGCTTTTCCACACACCACGTTAGAGACAAGTTTGTGCACATCATGCACCATTCTCGAACAGGTGTACAGCAATATGCCACTGTTCTTCTGGGATTTTGGAGACATGTTACTTTTGGAAGCCATGTATGGCTCGCAGCTCAGATATGATGGTTGTTGAGTTTATGGAAATATCGGTAGTTACACATTTGACAGGTATGTTAATTAGTCATATGTATGTTCTTTGTGTCTAAGGGGTAATTTCATTCAGTGGTTGCCATGGTGGTAGTGGTGTGTGCCCTCTTCAATGTATTTCTTTTGGAAACACGAAATGCATGTCTTTTTAGTTCTAATGGATGCACACACATTTACACTTACACATTCTCAGGGTGGTTTTGTAGGGACAGTGGATAGGCCCATTGTCATCATTGAATGGTATCTGGGATTTGGCTGGATCGTGTGCACTCCACAGGGGAAGGATTCTAGGTGAAAAAAGATTGCACAAGCTGGGTATGTGTAGCCTCTCCACGTGCCCTTTGCCCAGCAATAAGCAAGGGGGGTGTCTGTGGTTGTGGATGGTGGGCCACCACCATGTCCACCTGGACGCCACACTGTGTTGCAACATTTTGCAGGACACATGCTGCCACAATGATCCTGCAGATTACTGGTGGTGCATATAGCAACACACCACCAGAGTGATCAAGGGAGTGAAAACGAGACTTGAGAACTCTGAATGTGTGCTCCACTCTGCCCTGAGTCACAATATGGGTAGTGTTGTACCTTTCCTCAGTAGGTAAATTGTAATTGTAATTGTTTATTTATAAAGCACCTATACCCAAGTGAAGTGCTTCAAAGCGCTTCAAGGCAGGAAGAGACCAAGGGAATACAGAGCCATTCTTAGGCTTTGAGGTTTCCGAATTATATAACCACAAAATGACTAGCATACTAGGCCTGATGGCATTACTACTAGGGAAGTGCATGACTGGAAGGAAGGCGAAGGGGGAGGAGAGGGAGCGACATTTCGAATAGTGCAAGTGCATGACAAAGAGTGAGGTGATGGGGGGGTAGGAGAAGAACACACAAAAACTACCATACTAGGGCTCGCAAACTAGTCCTAGTGCATTCTAGGTAATGTAAGACAGGAAGTGAAAGGGAGGGCGAGGGGAAGAAGTTCGCACAGTCAAGCAGTGCCCTGGATTAAGTGCAGAATGGTTAACCTTTTCATGGAACGAATTTCAGAAGTGCAGTAGTGGTGAGCAGAGTACAGAGGCCCAGAGTCAAGTGCATAGAATGGCGGGGGATCCTGGGACCTGTGAGGCTCTAGGTGCACCAGGCGACCAGTCAGCAAAAACAGAGCATAGTTAGGGAAGAGAAGGAGGATGGAATAGAGAGGAGGTTAGCAAGGGAGAGAGAGAGAGAGCGAGAGAGAGAGATAGAGGGAGAGAGAGAGAGATAGAGAGAGAAAGAGATAGGAAGAGAAGATGAAGGTCTTGAGGAAGTTCCAGAACTTAATTAGATCAGACTCAAGACGGTGAGGGGCATGGATGTTGTTCCAGAGGGAAGCACCTGCAGAGGCTAAAGATCTACCCCAAATCTCTGGAGAAATGGCTCACCCGCAGAGAGTTGGAAGAGGACGAGCAGAGGGCTCCAGAAGGAGAGTATTTAGGGAGATAGATAGGGCAGGCCCTGGCCCCACAAAGACTTTTGGACTATGCAGAGGGTCTTGTACTTGATCCTTGCAGCCATGGGGCGCCAGTGGAGGCATTTCAGCGCTTGAGAGATGCTGTCCCTGGGCTTCAGGCCAAGGAAAAGTCTTGTGTTTCTGTTCTGAATGAGTTGTAGAGGTCATAGAGTAGAAGTAGGCAGATTGAGAAAGAGACTGTTGCAGTAGTATAGTCTTGAGAGGATCAGGGCTCTGGAGCTGGTAAAGCCTCTGGGGGAAAGTGAGAAAAAAGGTAGTGTGGTGGGTTTGCATATGGGCATCATCATGTATGTGCTCAGAGGGTAGGCACTGTCCCCTATAGAGGTGAGAATGGTTGTCCTTGCCATTTGTTGGCAGTGTCTATTGGTCTGGGTGCAACATAATAATAATAATAATTTGGCATTTATATAGCGCTACGAACCCTCAGGTATCTGAGCGCTGCTTATTATTACCCACGGTGTGTGGTGCTCATTTATCGATCTCGGAAGGATGAAAGGCTGAGTTTGGCCCTGCCGGCATTCGAACCTGCGTTAGCAGGCTCTGCACGGGTGTTAAAGCAAGCACTCTACTCGCTGTGCCACCTGACCGGCTATGCATGCATGCATGTGCATGGTCATTCATACTCACCAATGAGCCATGTGTTGCCATGCTTCCCAGCTTCCAGGGCCCGGTGTAGTGGGGTCATTCTAAAGATGAAACTATCATGTGTGCTACCAGGATAGTTTGCATACACTTCAGTAATGATGCCTTTGGTATAAGATACAACCTTTACATTGATGGAGTGCCACTGTTTACGGTTGTGGTAGATGTGCTCTGTTGCTCTAGGTGGACGTGCAGCAACATGGGTGCAATCAATAGCACCTATCACTCGGGGAAAGTGTGCCACCCCATAGAAATCCTGGACCACTGCTTGCCTTTCTGCCGGTGTTCTGGGCATATAGATATGCCAGCAAACAGAGGGTTGTGCAGTTATGCGTGCCATCACCTGGTGTAGGCAGCAAGACTACATGGCCTGGAAGATACAACCTACTATGGCAGTGGTATGCTGGAAGGGGCTCACTGCTTGGGAACACATGGTGGGTGTTGTGAGGTCATCTGGACCAGGTCTAGAATGATATGTGGGGGACGTATATCTGCCATAGACCTGGTCATCAGACATCCCAAAATGGCTGGTGCATGGGTGGAAAATCCTTGGCCATCCTCCTCCTTCTGTGGTGTCCCAGGATGATTGCTGCAATAAATGGTGCATTCATCGTTGCTGTATTAATTCCTTTGGTATGTCTTGCATGCTTTATAGGCATTTGTTAGGTTGCACGTTGACGTTTATGCCTGCTATCACATGGCGTAGGTGTGCCGGGATTTGTGCATGATTTTTCGCAACCCTGATGTTCCCAGATGAATTCCATGAATACGTTTATTTTGTGTGCAGATGGGACGTGTGATTTCTTGATGGTGGAACATCCCTCGTAAAACCCACATTTTTGCTTGTTCTTCCTCATTCTGCATGTTCTGCCCCCTTTTTTTAGGTGGCTGCTTAGGCCCAGCCCATCCTCTTCTTGGAGTCACACGCAAGGCATTCCTCGAATCGCAGTGATGTGGCAGACCATTGTGGATTCCTCGCGATTCCCAGGTAAGCTCTGTGCATTGGTTTCCATGGGCCCTCTTCCTGCTCCTACCTGTGAGGCTAAGTACCACGTGGTCATCTTTGACTACACACTCTCCTTTTCTCCTCACATCTCTGACATCTCTAAGAAGTCAAACTACCAGCTGTACCACCTCAGAGGCATTCTTCCCTTCATCACTTCCCCCCAGAGGCTCACTGTCTGCAGAGCTCTGGTCCCCTCCAGGCTGCATTACTGCAACAGCCTCTTTCTAAATCTTCCTGCCTCTACTCTCCGTCATTTATAACTCATCCAGAACTCAAGCCCAGTGATTGTATCTATCAGGCTCTGAAATCCCTTCACTGGCTCCCAGTGGTGGCAAGGATCAAGTTCAAGGCACTTTGCATTGTCCACAAGGCTTTCTGGGGCCTGGGACTACACTACCTCCAACTCTCTCTTCCTAAATATCTGCCTTCTCGAGCTCTCCGCTCCTTCTTCTCCAACTCTCTGAGGGTCAGTCGCTTTTAAAAGCAAAGAGTTGTGGGCAGTTCTCTTTCTTCGGCTGGGGCCTCCCTCTGGAACAGCCTCCCTGCGGAACAGCCTCCCTGCCTCTCTGACACTTGTGCAGAACCATCTCCGGTTCCGGAAGAAACTCAGGACCTTTCCCTTTGCGTCTGCCTTCTCTCTTCCTCTCCCTTGCTGATCACCTGCCTTATCCATGCACTGGTCACCTGGGCACCCTCTGAATTCGGGCACAGGTCCCTGCCTGTCGAGCTGCAATCCTGGACTAACTCCTGGCTCCCATGCAGTTGTGGTCTGTATCTGTAACCTTACAGTCCCCACTTTGCACTTATTCTCCACCTGTTGGCTGCACTTATGAGTATGCGCACTTGTCACCTGTTGACTGCACTCTTGTTTTTCCATTGTCCCCCACTTCAACATCCTCCCCCATCCTCTGTACATCTCCCCTGCCCCAAACCTGCTCTTGCGCGATCTTAATGACACAAGGCCTAGTAAGATCTTTGTTTTGTCCTACTTTTTGTGTCCCCCTCCTTGCCTTGTCACGCCTAGAAACACATGTGTACAAGCGTGTTATAAATGCCATATCATATCACATCAAATCATATCATATCATATCATGAAGCGACAAACAGGGATTTGCGCATGATTTCATGTGCAAGTTTCTTTTTTCTCCACAGAATATTACATGGTTCACCCTCTCAATGTTTAACTCCTCTTTAAACAAATCATTCTCATTATCAATGTATTCTGCTTCTTTAGGTGGCTAGTGGAATATTATGCCGGTCTACTTATAGGAAATAAATCAAGAGTGCTTTCTTCATATAGGAAAGTAATGGACAAATGCAGACAAAATCATTGCTGAACTGGTAATTTGCATGTCAAACACATTAGTAAGATGTTCTTCTGTAGGTCAGCATTGAGCACAGTCATTCCTGTTTGGCACTGGCCTTCTCCCTCTGATGGCACTGTTAGCTGGTCACAGGTCAATTGTCATCCACTCTGTGCCATTCTGAAACATGAACAATACTGATGAGTGTGTGTGTTTTAGATTCAGTTATTGGCATCCTGGCATGCATCTATGTACACCACAAGCTGGCAGCATACCAGAAGTAAAAGTAAAGTGCTCAGATTAAACATGGTCCTACATATGCCCACTGAGTTCCTCTGCATGTAGTACCCATACATTTGTATGCCCTCCTGCCCGCTGGCACCATGGCTGCCTTGTCGCTGACTGCATCACATGCCCAAGACTGTCACACAACTGCAGCAGTGGTGCCAGTTATTAATGTATTAGTTAAGTGGACTGGCATCACTATAATATTTGCTCAGCCCCTTCACATTCCTGCTCATTTGTATTCAGTAAAGTGAATAATTCAGTACTTAATGGACAAGGGCAGCTCCGTATAAACCTAAGGCAACTGAACAAGAGGGTGCATAGCTCACAGTGGCCTGACCGGTATATCGAGAGGGAATTGTACTTTCTTGGTAGTCCTGAACACCAATATAATGTGCCTCTGCATTTGGCGGGCAGCAGTATGCATAGGCTTGTATGCCGTTTGGTTACATTAATAGTGGGTAAAAGTTATATATATATATATATATATATATATATATATATATATATATATGAGACAGAAAGGGGGTGAGGGGAGCACTCTGGTTCCCAGCTTGCTGTACCTTTCCACAGTCCAGTAGATCTTCTCCTCCTAGCACTTTCTTGCCTCTTGCAATCATCAGGGAGGCAGTCTGTTCAGGTGTTAATCGTTAATACCAATGATGGCCTCAGTGAATTCTGGTTGCTGTAGTCAATTCAAATAGCCAGGAACCAACTCACCCTTCAATTACACAGTGTAAATCCCCAATCTGGGGAGGGGGGAAAACCAACAGTGTGGCTCTCCTTAGTAGGGGCATATGTCACGCCAGTGCCGCAACCTCTGGAGCCCAGGAGTCCCAAAAACATTTGACAGAAAGGGGGTGAGGGGCACACTCTGGTTCCCAGCTTGCTGTACCTTTCCACAGTCCAGTAAATCTTCTCCTCCTAGTGCTTTCTTGCCTCTTGCAATCATCAGGGAAGCAGTCTGTTCAGGTGTTAATGGTTAATACCAATGATGGCCTCAGGGAATTCTTGTTGCTGTAGTCAATTCAAGTGTGTGTTGCTTCTTTGAAGAAGTAGAGTTACTTTGAGTAGTAGATTCTTCTTTGGTTGTGTTACTTGATAAAGTATTAGCTTCTTTTACTTTCTTTGGAGGAATTGCAATGATATCCTGTATTGTTTCCATTTGAAGTAGTTTTTTTTACAACATTTTGCTTTTTGTGGTACAGGATAGGTTTTTAGATCAGGGGTGTAGAGTGAACGCAGTGTATTGTATTCTAGAATGCAAGGAATATTAGCATTTACTTTACTTACATCAAAGTTGATTTGAAATAGTCCGTCCAGTGTACGTAACCGTGATAGTGCTACCTAGCTCAAGCCTTCTTTAAAGACTGTGCTACCAATAACTATCAAAGCTTTATCTAGGATAAGACCTTGTGATTTGTGAATGGTGACTGCGTATGCTAGAGTAAGTGAAAATTGTTCTCTGCGTACATACATGTCTTTGAAAAGAAGGAAGTGGGCTCTTGAGCATCCTATATTTTTAACTTCTGATAGTTTGAAAAACTGAATGTTGTTGTCACATGGATATGTTTGAAAGCTAACAACTGTACCAAGTGCTCCATTAACTAGTCCTTGCTCCACTTCAAGGTTACGTTTAAGCATTACTCTACAGTTTAAAGATAATTTTAATATTTTCTCCAAACCAGCTGTGTTGGAGATAGAGTTTTCTAAGGTATTAGTCTTGTTGTGGCTTTTTGACAGATGGGTAGTGTCATACCATGTATGTCCAGTTTGTGTGTTGAGCAAATTTCAATTATTGGTTGCATTTCTTTTTTCAACATTGTTTCATTGAATTATATACAGCTTGAAAGAGTTGGCATCAAGGACATAGAATTGACATTTTTGTGTGCTAATTGTTCCATGACATCAGTAGCACATGCGTTACGGCCATAGAGTGCATGGATGTGCCTGGTTTCTAATATCCATTGTGCTTCTTGAGATAGTACACCAACTCTAATACTTATTAAAATGTTGGCGTATGTGAGGTCTGCAGACTGGTGCATTTTTTTTAGTTAGTTCTCCATATTGGAAATGTTGCCAAAGGTTGACATTTCCTATGCTGCCAAGAGTTTTGCGGCACAGTTTGTGCCCTAAGGTTTTTAAAATAGGTTCACCTTTCACTGGTGTTAATTGAAGAAGATCTCCGAAAACAATAATGTGTTTTTCTCCAAAGAGCTCTTTATAGACTCTTTTGAGGACCTCTTGTAATCTGAGGTGAATCAAAGCCAACATTAGGTTGGAGACCATGCTCACCTCATCTATTAGTAGCATTTTCATTTGTTTGAAAACTCTGCGTAGTTCCATTGCAGCTTCTGTAGAAAATTTGTAATAGTCTAATTTGTTTTGGTGGTCTACTGGAAGGAGTAGTAATCGGTGTAAAGTGACACTGCCTATATTGTAGGCAGCTAAACCTGTGGGGGCAGTGACAGCAGCTGGCAGTTTGTTGTTTGTCAATTGTTGGAGGAACTTGATTTTGATTACGAATGTTTTGCCTGGACCAGCTTGACCACTGACATATAGCAGTATAGGTTTGTGGTCTTGGCAGGTACAGTTTTTACTTTCATGTTTCACACCATGTTCAATTTGTTTCGTTACTTCTTGGAAAATTTTACAATGCTCATTGTTCAGTTGTGATTTCAGTACAGCAAAATCTTCTGTAGATTGTTCATACTGACACATGGTGTCTTCTGCTTCTGTCATGGCTAATTCTGCCTCATTTGCTATTAGTGGCTGTCCAAGTGGTTCTTGGCTTCCTGTTACAGAAGGTTGACACTTTTGGTAGTGTCCAAATCTAGCTGGGCCTTAAGTTCTTCTTTGTGTTGCTGTTCATTGTGCAACATTGTTATGTACTGTGTAAAGTGTACTTTCATTTGCTTTGAAAGCATCTTCATAGGACTCATAGGTATCTAGTAAATCTTCTTCTTTTCTCCATGGTTTAAAAAGTTGTAGCAGGGACATGTATTACAGTTCTTTATGTTGAAGAGTTTTTAATGACAATTTGATATGATTTATTAAGCTTTGTTTGGTAAGTTTCATTAAGCTGCCTTCACAATTTGCCACTCTGCATCTACCTTTCTTGTCGTATGATTTAATATTATTTTTGTATGTGAAGTTTTGGGTTACGTAGTATAGACACATGGTTTTCAAAGTGGTACTCCTGTTTGGGTAGTATGTGTCTAGTAAATTGTTTTTCAAAATGTCTTGGCTGTTGGGATCATTTTTGGCTATTGTTTCTATGTCCTCATATGATTTGAGAACCCTTTTTCTACATTTAGCAGGACCAAGACTTAGACATACTATATTTTCAGATTTTCCATACAAGGCAGTACTGGTTAAATGGTCTGCTGTTTCATAGCAGCCACATTCTATATGAGAGAGCATTTTTATGACTAAGCTGTACAATTTCTGTGACAGTGTTTTGTCAGATGATATGTCATTCCAGAGGCCTTGAAGCTCTGTTTTCTCTGATTTGGTTAAGTAGGCTGTGACATATTGTGCAACTGCAGTGGAATTGTCTGCAATTTACTGCACATCTATGTGTGTATTCCATAGGAGGGCAATGATTGCATTGTAATCATTGATATATTTTGATTCTTCTGTTCTTTTTATGTTATATGTGTTCTTAGGTGATTTACCTCTGACACTATGTCAAACTGAAGACATGAAGTTGTTTACTTGACCTGTTGTAACTGGTCTAGGGAAACCAATGCAGCATTCTGTGTAGTATTTTCCTTTGCTTTATATTTGTGACGACAATATTTCCCACATTTGTGTCTTTGAAATTGTAAAATTTGTGCATGAAAGTCACTATGTGTTGTTTGTGAAGGAATTTCACAAGTGGCCAATTTGTGGATAAACTGCAAAACAGTGCCCTTACTGTCTTGACCAAATTTAGGAGCATCTTTAATCCATAAAAGCATGTGGATGTATGGTGCTCCTCTGGCTTGGTATTCTTTTCTCTAAAAGAAGTGTTGCACTTCTCTGAGGGGAGGAACAGTTTTATTACAAATAAAGTGTAGCATAGCAATGAAGTGATGATGAAATATCTTGATACATTTACAGGATCTAGAGAGCAGAGTTCTCCTGGTGTTTTTATATCTATGTTTGTTTTGTTTTTGTTTGCTATGCGTAGGAAATTGTGTAAATCTTCCCATGCATATTCTGGACAACTTAATGTAACAAACCAAGTGGGTGGGCCAAGGTTTGTTATCATACAGCGTATATCTCCGTGATGTTGGAACCAGTATTCTTTTGTTCCACGCATGTTTGCTAAACGATTTGTAATACTTCACTGTAAAACCTCATCTTTTTCTTGCACTTTTTGTAGTAATTGCGTAGCTGACATATTTTGAAAATGGGTACGTGATTTTAATGTGTGTGCAACTCGATAGCATAGAGTTGCTAGTTCACTATCAAAGAGAAGGTGGAATATGTATGCCACGTTTTGTCTGAATCTGGGGTCATCAGAATACATTCATAGAGAGCGATATTCTGATACTGTTATTTGTGTGGGTCTATCATCGTACTTTCCTCCTTTTCCAGTAGGAAAGAGTAGGAAAAAGTATACTTTTTCCCATATGCTGATTGGAGATACTTTGGCTGGTCGCATTTGGTACGTTTCCAGTGCATCATCTATGGTGTCTTTAGAGTGTAATGGATAAATTGTATTATTCTCTAAAATATTGGATTCTGTAACAGGATCTAGAAGTTGAATATTTGACCAGTTTCTGGTGACTCTTCAATGATTTCAATGGTTTCTCTCAGGTTTTCTTCAATATTAGTTTCTTTGTAGTATTCATTGTTGTCTTTTAGATGTTGCAGGGCATGTCTATTTTTATGTATGACCACGGGTTGTTGGCAATTTTTTTAAATTTTTTTAATTGAGATCTAATGGTAAATAAACTACTTTGCCACAAATGCCTTTCACTAATTTAGAGGGAGGTAATTTTGCTGTTGTTGGTTGAAGGCATATTATTGCTTGAAATGGGTGCACTGTTTGAATTATGATGTTCTCATATAAATTGAGTTGTTGCAGGTGTTGTGGTAGTGGGATAATTCCAAGTTATTTGTGATAGCACATGAAGGTGTTTGATTGTTGTCAAGTTTTGCAGTGCAGTAACTGCAAAGTATTATGGGGTTGGTCATTTCGTATTTGTTTTCTGCTATAAGGTAGAGAGATAATTGGAACAATTTGGAATCTTCATTGTCTTCTATTGTGTACATTATGTCTACAGTTTTTGTGCTACTTTTATAAAAAGTCTTGCAGCAATATACACACACACATGGTTTGGTACTTCAGCGAATGTACTTTTAAACATTAGTGTTTCTTTTTGTATGTGTGTAATAGAAGGTTGCCATCTGTACAGTTGTTGCTAGTTTGTTGTAAAGCTATTGTATTGTGTAAGTGGTTTTCACCTCCAAAATATTTTCTCTGGATATGCTCTATTTCTTCGAGTAGTTGTTTGGCTGTACCATGTAGAACATTGTTATTTAAATTGGCTAGTGTTAAAGCAGGACTTTTAGCATAGTAGAGTTTTTGGACCAGATTTCTTATAGTTGAATGATGTGTTGATATCATTTTGATATGATGGAAGATGCTTTTGCAAATAGGTCCTCAAAGGCAGTCTAATGAATTTCCTTGTAGACCTGTGTATTTGCGCACTGGACAGGCATCCATATTTTGCAGTAGTTTCATTTTGAATTTGTCTTTGCTTTTTACATACTGATTGAGGAACTGGCGTAAAGATTTGGAAGATTTTTTGGCAATGTTACACATTGATGTGCACGGCCATTTATACAATGGACGTTTTGGTTCAGTGGAATGGAGAGGTGATACTGAGTTTTCTGGGTATATTTTTGTGAGCAGCGTTTCTTGTTCCATTATGGTATTATTACGTTTTTCATACCCACGTCCAATGCTATGTATGGCAATTGGTTTTGTTTGCTTTTGTTTGTTTGCTTCATGTGCTCGTGGTGTGACTCCATTCACCTTCACAGATGTTTGAGAAGCTATTTTTGTTGATATTCTGTTTATTGAGAAGTCTTTTTCTAGTTTAGTATTTAATTTTGTTAGTGGTTTCATTCTGTTTAAAACAAAATTGAATAACTTCCTTTTGAGAAGGATTGCACTGTCCATGACAGCTTCTAGGATTAATTTTCTATGGTAGGTTTTAACGGTTGTGCATGATTTCTCTCCTGTTTTTATAAGGTTCTGAAGCACTCTGCGGTGGAACATTTTTTATAAAATAATTATGTTGGTATGGTTACTTGCCACTACATCAAGATGTATAGGTGCAGTGTTAGCAGTAGTGGTAGCTGAAGTCTTGTTAATCACTTTCTGTTTCGTTTTACATTATTAAAGAGAAGGCAAAGTTTCTGTACTGGAAGCTTGTTTTGTTTTGCCTAATGATTGTATTAGCTGTTTTGTTTGAACTTTACACATTCTGGTACAGTTGGATGCTTATTTTGGACACTTTTATTTTTATTTGCTCTACTTCTGCTTTGCTTTCTACGGAGTTTCTTTTTGGTAGGCATTCTTTGAGGTCTGTTGGAGAAAAAAAGAAAGTGTGGTTTGGGCTGTTGTGCAGTGTATGTGTGCTTTGAGCATGAGTGTCTGAGTATGATGGTAAGAATGTATGTGGAGGTATGTGATGGGCAGCTACATCAAGTTGGGAAGGATATTCTTATATATGTGTGTTACTATGCTGGGGTTCAGATGACAATACAAAGTATGCAGCTGGAGAGGAGAAGCACTAATACTAAATCTAATGTTACAGGGTTAATACAATTGTTTGTTCTACAATACTAGAATTCTAGTGTGTTTGAGTAATAGTTAGAACATTATGGTAGTATTGCACTTACTTATTTGTATGGAAAGAGTAGGTTTCTTCTAAATTCTTGTTCGTACTTCAGACACTGCTGCTTTTCAGGAGAGTGGTGTTAACTGCAATTGTAAAAGAAATAAGTTAGTAAATATGTGTGTTTATAGCATTGTTGTAAATGTAGACATTGATTTTTGTTGTTTTTGCAGTAGTAGTGTTTTCTGATAACTGAGCATAGTATGTAGAGCATAATATGTACATGCACTTTCCTTTAGCTATGTGAATCCTGTATATTTTACTTAGAATCCGTTAGTTGAGCATGCTTTACAAATGAGTAAAATAGTAAGCGTACAGAGCACACACTTCTTAAGGCTGTGTTATTGAATGATAGGCGATAGTGGAAATAATCATATGCTTCTTTTGCTATTTTTACAGGTAAATGGCAGGAACTCTACAGAAAAGCATTCAATGTATGCATTTGTGAAGGTTTGGGAAATGAAGCAGAAGGATTTGATGTAGAGGCAGTGTTGTTTCAGCTGGGAGCCTTTTTAATGATATTGTCTATCTTTGTGCATGAAATAAAGATGTATGTACTCATCCTGGCTGCGTGTCATTTTATAACACACTACAAAGCCTTTTTCCACAATTATACTGTTATTTCTCTCATCTTTTAATATGAAATTACACTTTTTTAGATAGCTGTGTGTGTAAACAAAACTTTGGATAGCAGACAGGTTTGCAAGTGACACTTGATCATAGCAGCTGGGAGAAATGACAATACGTTTATTTTACAGGTTATACAGGGTAAGTGGCAGTTACTCTGTTTAAATGCATTTATACAAGAGCTGTGCATGTACTGTGCAGAAAATATTCATCCCTGTATTTTGTGTCCATGCATATGGATGTGCATGAATCGGCAAATAGAAATCTTGGAGAATTTTATAATATTTGTTGCTGTAAGTACTCAGAGTGATCAATAGTACATCTAAAGAGCTGAACTGTCATGATGGAGTTACATGTAGAGTTCTTGGATGGGAAAGGTGGATGATTGTGTGACTGCTTAACAGTAGCCAATGAGGAAATGGTGTAGAGAGTGAAGTGGAAAGGGTAGAAGGGCTGCCCCATTGTTACGCGATCCGCGGACACCGCGGCTGTCCACAGACAGGGCGTGCCACATACGGGACTTCTCAACATATCTGGCATGGAAATTGGACTGTAGGGATCAGCCAATCATGTGTTGAGGTTTTTGTTTGTATTGAAAGAGGCTGCGTGTAGTGAAGATGGCAGAGGTGGAGAAAGTCAGGGTGTTGGTGCTCGGAGATATGTTTGTTGATAGTTTGGAGGAGTATGCTAAATGTAGGAATGTGGCAAAGAATTTTGATGTAAAAGGACTGGTGGTTGTGTGGAGTACTGTGCCTGGTTTCAATTTGCAGGCAATTGCACACATATTTGAAGATATGGGCAAGGTGAACAGTCCAGATGTGGTTGTTCTGCACTGTGGTGCTTTGTGTTTGGACTCTGTCAGGGCCCCTTCTTTGTTGAAAGATGTAGAAAACTTGGTTCAGGCAGTAATGAATCTAGTTCCAAATGGCAAGGTATTTTTTTCTAGTTTGGTACCTATGGCAATATGGGACAATAGTTTTTTTTTTGTCCTCAGCAAAATGTTGCTAGGTGTTTAATCAACCGAGGCATGTTTGCTTTTTTGCTTAGAGCTGGCATGATCTTTTGCAACACTGACAACATTGACTCTGGTAATGTTGATTATTTTAAAAAAGATGGCATGTCTTTATCTTTTATGGGAAATGCCATGCTGTTTTGGAATGTAAGGATTGCTTTAGAGAAGCTAATGTGAAGGATTTTTGGAGGAAAATAAGGAAAAAAAATACAAAAAATACAAAATAAAATGTGTTTCTGAAGCATTTTAAAAAAATAGGTTCCTTTCAGAGCCAACCTGAAAGGGGAAATGGGGCACACTATTTAAATTTTCATTCCCCACTCTCAGATTTTTCGATTTGTCCGCAGATACCGTGGGTGTCTGCGGGCAACTCGTATTACATATGGGGATTTTGAGGTTGAGAGGTATGCAAATGAGACTTAGCAGAGCAAGGGATTGGTCAATAAAGTTTACTGGGTGTGATGTCTAAGGAGAGAGTTTGTCAGAACGTCATTTTCCCGCGAGGAGAGCAGATAGCTATGGCTGTGTGTTTCAGAAAGTAGATTGTTTGGATTTTGGGAGATTCGTGGCTAAATTGGTTGGAGGTGCATGCAGATCGCTGTGGAGTGGCTGCACATCTTGGATTCTCTCATGTGGAAGTACACTGGCATGGAGTGCGTGGAATAAAGTGGCTAGATGTGATACCTCTTTGTGCTACTTTGATGACACAGTGTCATCCAACATTATTATTATTATTCATTGTGGAGGGATCAGTTTAGGACATGTGTCTGCAATCTCTTTGCAATTTGCAATGAAAGAAGGACTTGGGAGAGTCATGGGCATGTTTCCAAACTCCAGAGTAATTTTTTCTCGTATTGCACATGACACAAATGTGGCTGCATTCTTCTTCATTTGGTCCACAAATGGAGAAAGCGAGGCGCAAAGTCAACGAGGCTGTTTGTGCCTTTTTGAGAGATGTTGGCATGGCCTCTTTTTACAATGAAAATATTATGTTCGGTAGCACACATTTTTCACAGATATGGAGTACATCTTACTTATGCTGGCAATCAGATTTTTCTGCGAAATATACAAAAAGCATTGGAACCCCTTTTTGCAATCATAGAAATCCATTTTGGAATAGGTGTTGACCATTTGAAGTTTTCGAAACACAAAAAACCTCACAAAAAGGCTCTTTTCAGAGCCACCACTTCCACCTGGAGAAAAGTGCAATGGTTGTGACAGGGCAGCACTGCACAGATTTTAGATGTCTGTGGACTTCTAAAAATGCACAGGGTCCTGCACCATTTCATTGACACTTCATTTTTTTGAACTGTGAAAGGCGGCTTTGAAGAGAGCCTTTTTTATTTTTTTTTTTTTTGTTTTATATATATTTTTTTTAAACACGACACACAAGGAAAGGAGCGGAAAGGAGGGAAAGGAAGGGACACCAACCATGGGGATAAGAAAGGGCAGATGGAGCGAGGAAGATGTAGGGTGGGCCTTATTCAGGTAGTGGGCAGTCATTCTCATGCTCCTTGAATGCAGCCTCAAAAGCAATTCGAAGGTTCTCCCCCTGCAGAGTTCTGCGTCGCAGTACATGCACAATACTGTGACCATCGAAAACTAAGGGTCAACAGCATCAAGTATGGCCCGTGAGGCAGCTGGAGGGATGTGCTGTCCTACAGGAGTGTCTCTTTTGGTGGCAGGAGCAGAAACAGACGATGCTGCATGGGAACTCACCGTACTAGGTTTATCGCATGGTACAACCTTACGAATAGCCCCACCGTGGAACAACCTTAGGTGTTGCTTCATTGATGTAGTACTATAGCTATACAAACCAAGCTTGCCACGACTCAGCACCATCTGGCACTGAGTGCAGCGCACTTTGTTTGCACGTGCTTTTGGTACTCCATCAAGAGTGGCAAATAACCTCCACACCTAAGATTTACGATGAGTGCTAGTAGTAGGTACTTCCACTACCTCATCCTTTTCATCCTCTTCATCACTCTCCTCTGCATCCTCACGCCTGTTCCCCTCTGCAGGCCCTTGGAGAGGTGGTGGTGGTGGAGGAGTTGGGGGTGATGATGAAGCCGAAGCAGCCATGGTTGCCATCTGGAGGACAGCAGGCAGAAGTCACCAGCAATGCAGCCAATGCAGGTCAGGAGCAATGCTCTGTCAGCTAGCCAGAAGCACAATGAGGAACAATTCTAGCGTGTGGCCTTTTATAGAGGTGCTGGGGCATGCTTCGCGGACACCCATGCTTTTCGCAAACACTTCAAACACCCAAAAAGGCTCACAAAGTTCCAAAAAGTATGTAGATTGCCAGGGACATTGTCGGGACATGTGCAGTGGTGAACTTTTACTGGAAAATACCTTGGATTGCTCAAAAAAGCACTTTTAAAATGTTCAGGGGCCCGGACAGTGTTCGCGAACAAGGACCCACGCTCAGCATGGGTGCAGTCACATGATGACATCACGGACATGTTCCCGAATGGGACGGCTGTCCGTAGAACACCAAATATGCAGGGTTGGGTGTACGCATGCAAGCGGATGTTCTATGGACAGTGTTCCAGTCCCCAAACTAATTAAAAGTGAGACACACGTGCGGCATACAGTTACAGACAGCCGCACTGTTCGTAATGCCCAAGAGTGTGCTACACATGCGCGTGGGTGTTCTACGGACAGTGTTCAATCCCCAAATAAAACAAATGTGCGTCACAACATTGCAGACAGGCGGACAGGATATGTGTTCTACAGACGTATTCATTCTGGTTGCGGACATTGCAAACAGGGGGAATGTTCTTAGGACACATTAATTTGAATAGTTACGGACATGCGGACGGATTTAGTGTCCTGCAGACACCCCCATTTTCACTATGGACAGTGCAGACAGGTATAGTGTCCTTAGGACACCCCCTTTTCAGTTAATTGCGGACAGGCTGACATCTTGTGTGTCCTAAGGACACCTCCATTTTAGTTACGAACAGTACGAACAGGTATAGTGTCGTTAGGACACTCCCATTTTGACTAATTATGGACAGGCGGACATCTTGTGTGTCCTAACCACACCTCCATTTTAATTACAAACAGTACGAACAGGTATAGTGTCCTTAGGAAACTCCATTTTTGTTAATTATGGACAGGCGGACATCTTGTGTGTCCTAAGGACACCTCCATTTTGATTGCGAACAGTACGAACAGGTATAGTGTCCTTAGGACACCCCCATTTTGGTTAATTGCGGACATCCTGGACAACCCCGCTGTCGGCGGACACCCTAACTGCATTTAAAAAAAAATAAGA
This sequence comes from Ambystoma mexicanum, assembly GCF_040938575.1. Taxonomy (NCBI): domain Eukaryota; kingdom Metazoa; phylum Chordata; class Amphibia; order Caudata; family Ambystomatidae; genus Ambystoma; species Ambystoma mexicanum. The sequence continues at coordinate 425,146,979 of NC_090923.1, forward strand.
CACAGGAATATACTAACAACACACTTAATATTTTATTACTGCATAACAGTATAAAAATTACAAAAGAGAGGGGAAGCATAAACTGAAACAAATACAGGGAAATTAGGGGTTTGGACATGATGGATGGGAGGGGAGGAAGGGATTGAAGTCTCATCGTAACGTTTTTCTTGCTGGGGATGGTTTGGGGAAAGTTGACTGGGACGTGGAGAGGGGTAACAGGTACATGTGGGTGTTACGTTCACCTGGCTCCCACAGGGGCGTTGATCTGAACTGGACAGCTGCGGCCTTCACCAATGTGACGTGTAGTGCCGAGATGACGGACTGGACTGGCCCCCTAGCTTCGTTTGCTTGGCCCGTAGGAATATTCTTCTGCAAATGGAGAAAGGGAATTAACCACCCGTGGAGTTGAGCGTTAACCCTCCCCCACTCCCGCTGTTCTCCCCAATGATCACCTTTGATGTCCCCTCTTATAGTCTCACCTGATGGTTTGGAAAGATGAGCTCTCCATCCTGCATTGAGCGCAGGGGCGCGTTGATAACCAGTTGCTTCACTGGCTCGAAGGAATTGGTGAGTTCCAGAACAATATTGACTCTGAGATTCCCAGCAAGACGCCGTAAGTATGTAGTTCGTAAGAGTTCAAATGTCTGACTTTCACTCTTGTCCAATTCCTTGCAGGTTGCAGCTTGACCCTAGCGAAGAGTTCCTTGTGGCAACCGGTAATATTCAGGTATGGATTTGTATTATCCAACACAGTTCGATAAAATAATGTCAATATGTAACCTGTTGCTTTCTCCCTTATTCAGGCACTGAGAGAAAATATGAAGTCTCGGGGAATAATGCCTCCGGCGGTAAAATCAGGTAAGTCTGTTGTGGTGAGGAGGTTTCCCCTTGTTTGTCCCTTTGTTTCACCTTGCTGTTCCTTTGTCTCCCCTTAGGGGCCGGGGTTCGGCGAGGATGCAGTGGAAGCTGCGCCAACCCATGAAGAGGAATAGTACCCCCAGTGGTAAAATCAGGTAAGTCTATGGGGGGTAACTAATATTGCCTCTGTCTATTCCCTTGGCTCACCTTGCTGTTCTTGTCTTCCCCTTAGGTGCCGGAGTGCGGCAGGAACAAGCAGATGGATACGGTGGAATGTGAAGATGCTGCGAAGGCCGGTGAGTTCAGCGCGGCGTTGCTACAGGCGAGGCGACGCGCATTAAATAACTTCTTTATTCCAGCTCGAAGGCGCGATGGATCGGAAATTCAGGTAAGGATCAAAGGTATTGCTCTTGTTCTAACCTTTTCTCCTTCTCTCCCCTTTTTCTAGGAGCTCCGGACACGAGGTGGGCGTGGCAGAAGACTGGATGCAGACTTGCAGGTACGGTGAGCGTTACGCTGCTGGATGCAGAATAACGCGAAGCGTTGCTGCTCTTCGGGCGTGGTTTAAATAGCCTCCAAAATAGTCCCAGGTAAGTATTCCTCCCCAGCCCCACCGAGTAAAAAATAGTCCCTTAGGTAAAGTAGTCCCTTCCAAGCCTCCTTTGGCTTGGAGCTCTTGCAGCATGGTCTGCATCAAGTGAGTTTGCATTATGGTCTGCAGCAGGTAAGTTTTAATCTATGAGCCTGGCGCCTATGGCGCCAGGACTGACTCTCCATATGAGCCTCGCGCCATAGGCGCCAGGACTGCACCCAAATAGCCCCTAGCAGGGGTTGTTGGGTTTGCTTAGTATAACTTGATGCCTGCTTCCGGGGTTGCTGGACTTGGTCTGGGTCCCCGGGGGTAGGCATCATGACAGCGGGACAGTGATATTTAATGCTTTCTTTTATGTGGTCCTCTACAAAGTGTTTTAAAAGAATGACATTTTTCATGAACACATCAATTTTTAACTCCATTCGGTTGAGAGGACTTTCTAATGTCTCTCTTGGTATATTATTTTAAGTGTCTGTATGGTCTGTTAAAAAACTATTGTTAAGTACACATAAAGTAATGGTTATTAATTGGCTTATATAGAGAAATGTTGTGTCTACCATTAGTATCACTGTCTTCACTCATTTCATCATCCCGTGTGAACTTTTCTTCCAGCCATTCCAAAGTACTGGACATTTCAGTGTAAAAAAATAAATATCCGTTTTTAGTGCACCTAATACAGAAAGTTTATAAATATATAAAATAAATGTAGTGTACTTACTAGTTTCTTGGTAAGTGGTGCTGTTACTGCTGTGTAGGTCTGTTGTTGCTTTTTGCTGTGCAGTTCTGTGAGGTAATTATGTTGGAGGCATATTTATTTTGTTTTGGTATATTCCATTCTGGTGCATATCCTATTTAAATGGACAGCTGATGTCTTACATATACAGTTTCCACTTCTTATATATTATTAAATGTAATATGTTTATGTGCCGCTTTTTGAAATTGTTCAGTTTTTCTTTTGCATGATACAACAATATAAGATACCCCCTGAGTTTTAGATAGTATTTATGTTGGCCGAGTCCATCCACGGACATGCGTACGGTCCGCGGACATCAGAACCGCTAGCGTGGGACATGGGGTTCAGTATGTTCTATGTTACAAGTATATAAACTAAGGAAATCCTACTAAAAACAAATAATTCATGCTATCTATATCTATATTCAGTGAAAAAACTTTGTTAAAGGGACGTTATGGTTAGGTGGAGCTACTAAAAACCTATGAAATTCAGTGAAAAAACTTTGTTAAGGGGGTGCTATGGTTAGGTTGCGCTACTAAAAACCTATGAAATTCAGTAAATAAACTTTGTTTAAGGGACATTATGGTTCCAAGTAAAACCGAAAAACCCCTGAAATTCGCCAGTTATGGTAAGCTAAGCTACCATAACTTGCGCCACCACCGTGCACTGCTAAGACTAACACCCAGGACAACAAAGATGACATCACAAATGTGATCATCACCTCTTTTGTGGTTTTGATTTTGGAAAGTATAAAAGGCACCATTTTGTGCGGATTTTTGCTTTTGATTGTTGAAGTGATTATATACCATACTTTCATTCTTTGTGTCCAACGCATCCTTTACCTGTTTTTGAATCTCATCCACCCTTCTTAACTCCAATCTTCTGTATCTTAACTAGTATGTATACTTTCTTTATCATCATCCACTTTAAATAAGTTCATTGTATTGCCACCTTTTAAGTATTATTGTATTAGTGCTGTCTCTTTTATCATTTATATTCCATACTCAGTTTTTAAAAAATAATAATTAATTGAGCCGCCGCTATTAAGAAAGGGGTACGATGGGTGCATTGAGAATAATGCCGAGCAATAGGAATGACTGGGGTGTTCACCCACAGCTATCCAGCATCCACCTAGAGTGTGACATTGCTACCCATGGGCCAAAGTGGCGCCCTCTGCTGCCATGGCTATATACCAGCAAATTGCACGTTGATTGTTTGTGGATGTGTTGTAGTCGCGGCTTTAAGAGATGCTGGGCAGGGATGAAAAGGATTTCAGTGAGTTTGATTGTTTGTGATTGGTTGTTGTTATTTTTGTACCTATTTGAGATAGATTGTGGTGAGATAGGGTTATCCATTTAAGTAGTTTTATTAGTATATAGTCCTCTTTTTGTGGTATTCATTTTTTAAATGATAAAAGCCAATATATTCTTCAGTTTTATCCCTTTGATTCCAGAACTCACATTGAGCACATTGCAAGAGTGTGGCTGATGTGAAAGTAAGTCACTGTAAGCAGATGTTAATACATCTTTATATATTTTAAGGTTTATTTGCAGTGTTGTGTGTGTTAGCTATATTATCCCCAGCTATCAGATGGTGTTCATTGTCATTGTTTTCATCTGCTCTGATTCTGTAGCAAGTATTTTTTAATGTAGTTTGTAACATTTACTAACATGGACCTCCACAATTAGTTTAGTCAATCAATGGCCTTTATATGCAGGTATTTCGAGTTTTTGTTCATGTTAGTGAGGTTGCAAGTTTATTGATTGTATTTGTTGTTATTTTAATGTACTTTACTGTGCAGCGCTTTTAGCTGTTTTCAGTTTTCTGCGAGGTTGTACAATTGATGGTGGTTTGCAAGTTCATTTTAGTTATTTTTTATTTTTTTATTTTCTTGTAGCTGCATCATTCTCATCATCTCAGTGGACTTGCACTAGATGTTGTACAGTTAACTCCTGTAAAAGGCCAATCCATATTCAAAACATAAGAGTGGATGAGGTGGTGGTCGAGGTAGTATTGCTTTTCTACATTCATTGTCCTAGAGCACCTGATGGTTGATCAGTACTGATGTTCATAAGATTTGGGATGGAACACTGTTCACTAAAAAGGACTGTTTGCAATGATGAATATAAAGTTACTTTTTTGGGTGTGGCAGATATCTTGTCTATGGAATCTCGGGTGTCCTGATTGGTCATGGGCACTGTTTCTAGCTGTGTGACTGTTTTGTTTCCCATGTTCTCCAGGTTTACTTAACCTACCCCATCCCATCTTGTTCTGCATGTTTACTTAACCTACCCATTTACGCTTGTTTTCCAAGTTTACTTAACCTACCCTTTTCACTCTATTGTAATTCTGTAGCATAATGGCCTGTGTTTGTACTCACCCAGTTTATATATGTATGTTTATTGATTATAGTACCAGTTTTTATACTTTTATTGTACTTCTATTGTGTCACTGAATTAGTGATGGCAATGTACATAAGGTTTGGAGAGAGTCATTTCTCAATGGGCTAGTGTGGCCTCTCCTGGGAGAAGCCAATTGTTGCATACACAGCACATTACTCTCAGAATTGAAACAATCGGAAAATATGTTTTTTAAAGTGCATGTGTTTCTTCCTGTGTAATTCTTTTCTATCCCTTGTTATCCAAGTTAATTTATTCCACCCTTTTCTCTTTTTTTCTAATTCTCTAGCTCATTCAAGTGGTACTGCTGAAGATAGGAGCAGCACATCTGTAGACACTTCATCAAAATTCTCCTTTCTGAACCTCTCTAACATTTCTGATGACTCTTCAAATAGAGTGCCCTAGTGCTGCACGTGTTTCAAGACTGTGGCTGTTGGTGGCAGCAGCATTCATTTGTGGAGGTTGATTCTGCACAACCACCGGTCACGGCTCCAGTAAAGAGGGAATACCACATGTAAGCCAAAAAATGGTGCAGTTCAGTATGGGGCAGACTATCAAGAAGTAGGGGTTTTTGAAATCCAAGTTGGATTTTTTTCCCAATGATCCAATGATTAGAATGTGCAAAGAGAACAACAGTGTACTGTACACCAATGTTGTATTTTATATTGTTTATATATTTACACTATATATGAGGTTCTAAAAATGTATTTAATTGTTTTTATGCTGTGTGTTCTTGAACTAATTGTTTTCATTTTCTTTTTACAGATGCAAGGATACTAATGTTTAAGAACTTGTTTGCATACAGCCAAGTTAACCCCCATGTTCTGTACCCTAACTATTATGTGTACTATGCTTTCCTTATGATCATCCACTTTATATAACTCTGTGAGCAGTCATAAACTGTAGTCACACCTTTTAACTACCATTGTACCACTACTGACTCTTTCGTCATTCCTATTTCATACTCAGATTTTTTTTAAACTCTTATAACCATGGCTATACAAAAAAGGGAATGATTGGTGTATTGTGGACCATGCCTAGACACAGCAATGGTTGGTGAGTTTACCTGTGGCTGCACAGCACCCACCCAGTGTGCAGCGTTGCTACCCATGGGTAAAAGAGGTATCCGGTGCAGCCGTGTTTACAGACCAGCAAATGGCACATAGATTGTTTGTGACATGTCATAGCCTTGTGAGGTTTCTACATAACCGCAGCTATAGCAAAGCATGTGCATGGGCGCGTCAATGCTTTTCACCATTTCATTGATTGTTGTGGTAGGTGCAGCTATTATTATAGCCGCGTCTATTGGATCATACATTTACTGTGCAATAATCATATTTGTATGTGGCTGATACAGGTCAGAATTTTATCTGCGTTTGTTATTTTATGTGATTGGTGTCTTATTTGAAGTTTTGAAAGTTGGCTTCTTTTGATTTTGAGTTTGTTGAAAAATGTACATGTAGCCGTGGGCTCCAAGGCAAGATTTGTCGCTGCATTGAATAGCCCCGGCTACGAGAGATGCTGGGCAGGATTTTGTATGTGTTTCGGTGTTTTTAATTGACTGGTGTTAATGTTTTAAATGTGCTCTTCTCTGTGATAGGTGTCTGTGAATATGTGTCAGCCATTTTATTTGTTTTTTTACAATATAGTCCTATTTTCATGTTACCTTTGACAAAATATTATTGGTAGTTATCAGTTGTTTGTCACTGCTTTGTTGAAGGTTTTTTTGATATGTTGATAATGGGGATTTTTTTTCTATCTTAATGTATTTGTGTATTAGGAAATAAAATGTATTTCAGTGAGGTGCAAGATATAGAATCACTAAATATACTTCCTGCACTAAAAATAAAAGAATGATCACACAGCAGTAGAAATGTGATTTTATTTAGAATGCTTTTAAAATCACTTATGGTGTTTATTAAAGGGCTTTTTTGGGTGATCTGAAAATGTGTCTGCTTTAGAAAGATTTGTTATGCTGGAGTGTATTACTGTGACTGTAACAGAAAATATATTGACTTCATTTATTTTCTTTTTTGTGAAACCTAGTGTTTAATTTCATAAAACAATATATTTCATTGGTTCTATTTTTATAGATGCACTTATAATGAATATAGGAATGGTATTAGTTGTGCAAACTCCTATTATGTAAATAAGAAATAGAATTGTTTTCCGGTGCAAATTGCACCAATAAATACAGGTGCACCATGGCTTCAGCAATGCAATTGCAGTTCACAATTAATATTTGAAGTATGGGCTTGTTGTGCCTACTGTTTTCATGAGTTTGTTTCTGTCTTTATTTTGTAAATGAAGGAGATTTAAAAAATTGCCACTGAAACAAATGTATATATATTTGTAGTGCCAGCAATTGCTTTGGTGTTCTAAAATAGCTCTTCTGTACCCATGTAGTGTGCAATTCTACACCATGATGCAGTTATCATATTTCAAACACATTACTTTGCAATCATGCAGATTGGGTTTATGTAGGATGGGAGGGTATCCCAGTGTTTAAATGCACATAATTACTTCGGAGTAATTTACTTTGAAGGCATTACTTCAAATTACTTCGAATTCTGAATATATAGTGGTGGGTTAAGGGGTAAAACGGGTAGGAATTGGGCAGGGGTAGAACTGAAGGGGAATGGGGGCTTTGAGGGGACCTCCCAAATAAAAAATACAAAGTCAAATTTCAAAGTAAGGCCTTCAAAGTAAATGACCTGGAAGTAATCAATTTCGGCAAAATAAAATGGAACCAACAGGAGGAGATTGACTGGAGTTGGCTGGTACAGAGGACGTAATAGAAGTGGAAGAGAGTGACACAGATGTGCTTTTCTACAGTAGGTACCTATGTGCAGATTATAGGCCATGGGTTTGTATATTTTAACGGGAATTACTCTTCCTATAGGGTTCCACCACATTGTTGCAATGGAATTGAATGAAGTGCTGAATAAAATTAGAGGTTTCAGAAGTTTGGGATGGTTTATTAGAAGCTTCCATCTGCAACAGCTTACAATATGAAACACAATGAACTTCTTTAATGTTCTTCTTACACAATTTCTATTTGACTTAGACATACTGCCAGCTTTCAATGACAGTTTTCTGGGCACATGGGTTGTTCCAAGGAGTTAAGGCGAATATTTAACATTCCCATACACATCTTAGTAACTTTTTTTGATTGCTTTTTCTTCTCTGTGCAGAGCAGGTTCAAGTGAGGAGCAAGTGATTCGCAAATTGCCCAAGAAAGTGACAATATCCAATGCAAGCTGTTTTGGAAAAAAAGGTATTAGTTGTGCAAACTCCCATTATGTAAAAAGGAAACAGAATGGTGTTTCTGGTGCAAATTTCCCCAATAAATATAGGCACACTATGGGCTTCAGCCCACAATTAATATTTGAAGTATGGGTTTGTTGTGCCTACTCTTTTCATGAATTTGTTTCTGTTTTTGTTTTGGTAAAATAAGGGGATTACAAAAATTGCCCTGAAAACAATGTGCATATATTTGTGGTGGCAGCAATTGCTTTGGTGTTCCAAAATAGATCTTCTGTAACCATGTAGGATGCGATCTCATTTTATAAACAATACAGGGAAATATGTTGGTAAATACTACAAAGCTAGGGTACTTTGTCCTTTCTGTTATCTTCTTCGATATTACCACATAGTTGAGCTAGTTAGTTGACAGCCCATCAAAATGTGGCCCTAACACTCTCCTTAAACAGAAGAACACCCTTTCCCTTCATGGTGCTCACTGGCCCTAGAAAGCGATGTGGCACCGCCTACCTAAAAAGAGATAGAAAGAGGGAAAACTCGCCCTACTCCTACAATGAATGGGAACCTTTGGGGCAGAGCACTAGCACTTAATTAGCTTTTTTACAAAAATACCAATATTGGTTACTCTGGTTAAAAAATTGTAGTTGGGTTTTCAATCTCCCCAAAACTACATGCTTTGGTCAAACAGACAGTTTGCGTGGGACTGGATGTCACACAATTGTACAATTTAATTTCCCTCCATGAAGTGTGTCTGATTTCCTCAAAGCCAATAGTAATAAAACAATTAAGAATATAAATAACACTCTCAAATTGTTGTTATACTCCTTCAAAACTCCTCTCTCCGGAGTCTACACAAGGGTTGATTTCTGAGAGTATACATTTTCACATAAAAACAGTTATAATGTCCGCTTCATTAGTGAGCGTTCCCAATTGATCAAGTCCACTATGTGTCTCCCTTAATCGGGGGACATCAGAGAGTCTGGTCGACCAGTTTCAATGATTGTTACTTTCGTACATCATCTTCTTCAGGACCAATTACTTCTTTTTTGAAGACCAAATCTGTGCGCCCATCAGAAGGTTTTTTAGCATATTCTGTGGGGCAAACAAAAGAAAAAGTCAGGGTGACTTTTCCCGTCTATTAGGCTGAGTGTATCGCACTAAATACTTTAATATATACGGCAAACTTGCTTTAATTCTTATTCAATTAATGAGAGTCATATCTATGACATTATAAACAAGCTACGCCTCTCACCCCCCGCCTGGGACATGCGACATTGATATAGCATTTGGTAACATTTGGTACACCAAATCGTACCTGGATTGTTCGTTGTGTGTGCAATGGGAATGCACACCTAACCTTATAGTTATAGCAGTTCTACTCGCTGGATCGGTACTTCCGCCTCGATGCTGTTCCTGTAACGACAGCATACAGACATATATTTTGGTCTTAAGTCTGTTCTGGCTATTGTCAATGTGCTTCCAATATTACACACTCCCCATTACCCAGTGGGCACATGGCTGTGCAGACTATAGTATTTAATGCTCATAATTACCTGGCTATGAATAGTTGTCAGGCTTGAAAAGCAGTTTTTACTTGATAACTCGGATCCTATTCCTCATGCAGTTCTTATCTCGTGATGATTCTGTGGGGTGAGGAAACCCATTAAGTAGGAATACCCAAAATGTGTTATTCCAATGTTATTATATTAGCAATTAATGTTTTAGGGAGACATGGTATTCAATGTTGGCTCTACGCCCCTTATTACATAATGCAGTCCATGAGAGTCTCTTTTTTTGCAAGATTTCACTATACACCACATCTTGTAACTCACATGCGCGCCCCCATTATGCTAAAGATGCCTTATTCGGTGTCTCCTAAAAGCATGCATCAGGCGTACCGCATCATCGTATGGATCGAATTCTCCACATACATATTTCATCTGCGGAGGTCCGCTCGATGATTCAGCGGCTCGCGTGAACACTGTGCTTTCCTTGCGGCTTTCTGCTTCTATTGATTCGCACAAGGACTGTGCGCGTATGGTGTTTATGGCGCAGCGTCCCAGCGGCCATGTTGGAGTGGGCAGGGAGCCAGCAGCCTGATGGCCATTTTGGAAACGGACGGGCTGCCCTCTGAATATCACCATATTCGGGTGGGCAAAACAGGATACATACTGCATTCAAGGGGCCAAATGATGGGCGTATTATTGTGCCCGGACACATCACAATTACAATTGCGGACTCCTTCCTGTCTGGTTTAACATTGTCAAATATGATCATTCCGTGGTACTCATTCGTACAGCGGAGATCAATTTGCAAGCACCCATGCTACAGACATTGGGGATAAAGTCCAATGCAGACATGCCATCATTTGATTTAATTTAATTGGATGCTGTCACAGGGGGCTGTCATCTTAATTGCACTGATGATTATTGGATATATTCCTCATGTGTCAATCTATACTCGCAGCAGAGAGGTACTTGTAGTGTGTCTCACATGTCCTGCTCTATAATCAAGGCATGATCCTAGGTTAAAGGCTGACGTAAGTGTCACTTTATTAACGCCAGGCTATTCCATTGAATCTCTTCACTGAGGCCATGCTTTACTGTCTTTAAGCGAAAGATCATTTGTTGTTCTTTTTTTAATAGGATATCATGGAAGTTACCACCTCTGCGGGGTGGATATATCTTTTCCAAAATAGTCCATTTAAAGTCCACCCTGTATGTTTTTGGGCTGCAAAGTGGGAGACTAGGTGCTGTTAGTTTCTTAGTCCTCAAACATGACTTATGTTCAATAAGTCGTGTTTTGACTGCACGTGCTGTCATCCCAACATATCTGAAATTACAAGGATAAGTAATGAGATATATGACCCCTTTGCTGTTACAATTCGTCAGGTGTCTCTGTATCCATGGTGTTTTCCACCCAATATCAATGGATTTACTTCTTATAGTCCGTTTACACATGACACATGCCCGATATGGGGTATGCCCAACTGGACTAGTTGTATCCCACAAAGTTTTGTGGTCCATGCTCCCCTTCTGCTCCACAAGCACCAGTCTGTCCCGAATATTCATTCTCCGTTTGATAGCAAATAATGGGTACGCAAGTTCAGATGTACCGGTATTCAGAATCGGCCAAAATTTCTTTATCTCTTTTTTTAGAGTGTTAAAGATTGGAGAATGACTTAACACTGCTGTAATAGTGTCTCCTTGAGTTGTCTTCTCATGCTGTTGCAAGGTGATTGCCTGTGGAATATTCCTTGCACGATTTTGAGTATCCTTCACGATTTGTCTTGGATATCCTCTCTTCAGTAACTGGCTCTTCAGTTCTTCCGATTGATGTTTGAAATCTGAGATCTTCGTACAAGTATGTCTATATCACAAAAATTGCCCGAATAGCAAATTATCGCGCAACGCCTGTGGATAGTAACTACCATAGTTTAATAGGGCATTACGGTCAGTGGATATTTTATAGACTTTAGATGTCAAACCTCCATCGGCTACAAAAATGTGAAGGTCAAGAAAATGCGTTTCTGTTTTACTGTAATCAATAGTAAATTTCAGGAACGCATTCCGATTGTTTCGCCACTGGTGGAACTCTGTTACTCACCACTCCGAAATAGACCGAAGATGCAGAGAAGTGACCTTGGAGATGATGGTGGTACAAGAATTGATATTCAGCCTTCCATCCCAGCTCCCCTGAGTACAAGACTCAGGCTTCCTGAAAGAGGGGCTCTTTTCCACAATGTACTTCTCTGCTGTTTCAGTTGGGACAGACAGAGGTGTTAATTGAATAAAAGAGTGGGGAGAACACACACCGCCAATACCAATGCTGCAAAGGAATACAAAGATATTAGACAGTGTTGAGGTTAATGCAAGTGATTAGAACAGTTGAATTAAATGGGCAACTACCTAGATAGGTATTGGAGTGGAGCTTCCCCGGGGTGGATCTACAAGGAATAACACAAAATGAGTGGAAATGGTCTAATTCAATATTAGTCCCAACTATATATAGAATTGATAACAACTAACCTGAATAAGGATATATTGAGGAAAGGAATCCAGCAAACAGAAGACAACGACAGGAGAAAATAACAAACAGGGATGTTAGTATAGGGAAGTAGCCCCGGACGGCACGAGGGTCGCACTAGTGCTGGGTTGGTGCAGTTTTCAGGAAAGCCTTTAAATATGCACTTAAGGACAATCTCACAGGAAAGTCACTCAATGTCCCAGAATCCAACAGAAGACAAAAATCCAAGCAAGTCGTGGAGATAAATAATAGCAGAGATGGGGATAGTCAATTAAGTATGTACCTGAGCACACATGTATCCAGAGTAGCTGTAGAAAAGTTCCAGATAGTCGACAGCAATTTAGTTCCAAGTGCAGAAGCGGCAACCTGGAATGAAGTACCGCAAGAGACAGAAGAGAGCCGGATCCAGTAACGTTCCGAGTCAAACAACCAGACGAGCACGACATAAATAAAGGAGGAGACGAGGCAATCCAGTAGTCAGGCAAAGGTCAAAACCAGGAGTTCAGATGAGCAATCGTGTAGGAAGACACGAAGAAGTAATGGACGAAACCACGTGTAGCTTGTAACGCTATTTACCAGCAACGAGCCGCTTGGAAGATGGTGGTTTTATAGTCGTAAGAGGGGCGTGTCTTGCCGTACGTCTTCCACGTACAAGACGTGTCAGCTGACCCGGAGTCCGTCGAAGTTTGTACAGACGCCATGGTAGCCTGTATCTGGTCCATAGAGGAGCTTGTAAAGAAGTCGTACTCTGCAAGGAGGCCCGCGGGGAAGCTTGACGTGTAACAAACTCTTGCAAAACATTCTCATCACCTTCGAAGATGATGAAAATATCATCGATGTACCTCCGCCACACTTTGATTTTACTCAAAAAAGGGTTTGTGGCGGAGTATACATGCTGTTTTTCGAAATTGGCCATGTAGAGGTTGGCCAAGCTTGGGGCGAACGTGGCACCCATGGCTGTACCAGAAATTTGCTGGTAGAATTGGTTGTTAAACAAAAAGACATTCTTTGTTAATGCTATTTCTGTTAGAGAAGTGATAAAACTGACATGCCCCGCACCGAGGTCCTGATTTCGTAGTAGATGTCGTCTTACCACCTCGATTGTATCAACTTGCGCGATGCTGGTATAGAGCGACACCACATCCATTGTTACGAGCCACTGGTCAGTCATGCTGAAAGGGAGTGTATCTATCAATGTTAACATTGCCGTCGAGTCCTTCACATATGATTTCATCTTTGGTATATCATCCCGCAAAAATCTGTCCACATATTGTGACAGAGGTTCCAAGATGGATTGTATTCCTGAAACCATCGGTCTCCCGGCAATAGTGGAAACTCCATTGTGCACCTTTGGTAGTGCATAAAATGCTGGGAGGCGAGGATTCGGCTGTGTGAGAAATGCCGCCTCATTGTTGGTAACCAGATCTTCAAGAAGCGCTTCTTCAACCAATGGTGCAATTAAACCTCGGATAACCTGTGTGAGATCCGCTGGCAACTTGCGATAGCTTCTTTCATCCTTCAAAAGGTCCTCGGCCATTCTGTCATAGTCCTCTTGGTCCATTATTACCGTGCCTCTCCCTTTGTCTGCTGGTTTTATTACAATAGCATCATTCTTCGCTGAATTGTTAAGCACGGTCAATTGATCTTTTGTGCAGTTGTTGATAATAAAGGGGAGATCTTTTTCCAATTCCTCCATCCTCCTGCGATCTCATACCATGATTCAGTTATCATATGTCAAACACATTACTTTGCAGCAATGCAGATTGGGTATAGGTAGGATGGGAGGAGGTTGGGTGGAGGTGGCTGGAACAGAGGAAGTAATAGAAGTGGAAGAGAGTGACACAGATATGATTTTTACAGTAGATACCTGTGTGCAGATTATAGGCCATTGATTTGTACATTTTGATGGCAATTACCCTTCCTATAGTGTTCCCCCACATTGTTGCAATGGAATTGGATAAGGTGCTGGATAAAATTAGAGGTTGCAAACGTTTGGGATGGTTTATTGGAAGCTTCCATCTGGAACAGCTTGCAATAGGTAACACACTGAACGTCTTTAATGTTCTTCTTACATGATTGCAATTTGGCACAGAAATACTGTCAGCTGTCAATTACAGTTTTCTGGGTACACAGGTTCTTCCATGAAATGTACAACTTTATAACTTTCTTTCATTGCTTTTTCTTTTATGTGCTGAGCAGGATTCCTGTAAATTATCCGCAAATTCCACAAGAAAGTGACAATGTCCAATGCAAGCTGTTTTGGAAGGAATGGTGTTAGTTGTGCAAACTCTTATTATGTAAAAAAGAAATAGAATGGTTTTCCCGGTATAAATTGCCCTAATAAACAGGGGTGGTCTGGAAAAGATCTGGGGCTGCACTAATGTCGGGATTGTCGGGACTCGTGGCTAGCTAGCCTTTTGGTTGTAGACCCTGTGCTTCTATCCAGGGCTACAACCAAAAGACCCGGGGCTATAGCCCCCTAAGCCTCCCCCTAGCAGCGCCTCTGCCAATAAATACAGATACACTATGACCTTCAGCAATGCAATTTCAGTCCAAAATTAATATTTGAAGTATTAGTTTGTTCTGTTTTCATTTTTGTAAAATAAGGGGATTAAACAAATTGCTGCTGAAAAACATTTATATATGTTTGTAGTGGCAGCAATGGCTTTGGTGTTATAAAATAGCTCTTCTGTAACTATGTAGGGTAAGATCTCACACCATGATGCAGTTATCATATTTCAAAAACATTAGTTTGCAGTCGTGCAGATTGGGTATAGATAGAATAGGAGGAGGTTAGGTGGAGGTCTCTGGAGCAGAGGAATCAATAGAAGTGCAAGCGAGGGACAGAGGTGGGTTTTTCTATAGCAGATACCTGTGTGCGGGTTATAGGCTACTAGCAGTACCACCCGGCATTGCCCGGGTCTGTAGCTGACAATAGCCTTGTGTATGTTTTATTGTGTCATAACGTCATATTTTTGAAAAATCGCAACATTGCAAATCTCTCAAAATCACCTATACTGATAGTACAGGGCCGGACCCCATTACACCCCTGTGCAGGGTAAATGGTTGCGGTTTGTCAAATTTCACTATCGCCAATACATTGGGCCAATATTTAATCCCACCAACTGTTATGGGGGTTGGAGCCAACCCGGAACTTACAAACACACTTTCACAAATATATAGATAGATGGGTTTGTACATGTTGATGGGAATTAGCGTTCCTATAGGATTCCTCTGTTTTGTTGTAATGGAACTGGATGAGGTGTTTAATCAAATTAGAGATTGCAACATTATGGGATGGTATATTGGCGGATGCCATCTGCAATAGCTTACAATAGGAAATACACTGACATTTTTGAATGTCCTTCGTACTCCCTCCTTCTCCGCCTTTCTCTAGTTCTCCCCAGACAAGGTTTCTAGACAAGTCTGATCTATGAAAGTCTCATCAAAACAGGTTCACCCCTGTTCCTCCAAAACTATCAAGGACCACATTGGCACCTTGGCCCCTGCTCTGGCTGACTTCTGCAACCACTCCTTCACAACTAGTGTCTTCCCTTCCCCTCTGAAGCACTCCCTTGTGCACCCTATTCTTAAGAAACCCACAGCCGACCCCTCCTGCCTGGCTAACTATCACCCAATCTCCATCACTCCTTTCCTGGGCAAACTCCTGGAAAAGCTGGCCATATCCCAGCTTAATCTTCACACTGATTCTGTTGGTTGTCTCCATGACCATCAGTCTGGCTTCAGAGCTGTCAGAAGCATGGAAACTGCTCTCCTGAACATCCGTGAAGACCTACTCTCCAACCTCGATTCCAACACCCCATGTGTCCTAATCTTATTTGATCTTTCTTCTGCCTTTGTCACGGTCAACCATGCCATCCTGCTCAACCGCCTCTGTGATAACCTGGCTATTACTGATCAGGCCCTGGGTTGGCTGACATCTTTCTCCCCAGGTCAAACACGGGTCCTTCCTCTCCTCTATCTCTAGCTCTACCGGTGGTGTTCCGCAATGGTCTAACCTCTCTCCCTGGCGGTTCAACCAATACCTGGCACTTCTTGCCCATGGCATTGCCGCTCTCTGCCCCAACTTTCAGTGCTACGCGAATGACACTCAACTAATTTTCAGTTTCCCTTCCTCCACTTCTTCGCCTTTGCTCATTTCTGACTGTCTGTCTGCTATCCAGAAGTTGTGCGCCGCCAATGATCTCTGCCTTAATGACAGTAAGACTGGGATTCTCCTCATCGGCACACCTGCTCCCTCCTTTCTTGTCACTCTCTGGCCGGCCTCTCTTGGCCCTCTTCCTGCTCCCACCTGTGAGGTTAAAAACCTCGGGGTCATCTTCGCCTCCACACTCTCCTTCTCTCCTCACATCTCTGACATCTCTAAGAAGTCACACTGCCAGCTGCAACTCCTCAGAGGTAGTCTTCCTTTCCTCTCCTTCCACCAGACGCGCACTGTCTCCAGAGCTCTGGTTCTCTCTAGGCTGTACTACTGCAACAGCCTCTTTCTAAATCTGCCTTTTTCTACTCTCTGCCCTCGGCAACTCATACAGAACAGGACTGCAAGACTTGTCCTTGGCCTCAAGCCTCGGGATCGTATCTCTCCAGGACTGAAATCTCTGCACTGGCTCCCAGTGGCTGCAAGGATTAAGTTCAAAACCCTCTGCATTGTCCACAAGGCCTTCTCGGGCCTGGGGCCTCAATACCTTCAATTCTCTCTTCCTAAATATCTTCCTTCTCGCGGTCTTCGCTCATCCGCCTCCAACTCCCTCAGGGTCAGTCGCTTCTCCAAGCAACGAGTTGGTGGTAGATCTCTTTCTTCAGCTAGGGCCTCCCTCTGGAACAGCCTCCCTGCCTCCCTGAAACTTGAGGAGAACCATCTCCAGTTCCAGAAGCACCCCAAAACCTTCCTCTTTGCTTCTGATTTCTCTCCTCCTCTCCCCTGCTGAACTCTTGGGTGAAACTGTAACTGCACTGTTCACCTGGCCACCCTCTGATCTTGGGTCCAGGTCCCCTCCCCTGCCAGTTGCACACCTGCACTGCCTCCATGGCAACCCCCACAATTGGGGACTGTTTTCTGTATCCCTACAGCCATCTACCAGCACTTGACACCTGGTGCATGGACTTACCCTTGCACTTGCCACCAGCTGGCAGCACTTTTCACTTATTGCTTATTCTATTTATTTTACTGTCGTTCCCATGCACTATACTACCCCCTCCCCTTAGCCCACACACTTTTCCCCTTCCTCTGCACTTGTGTGATCTCAATGTCACCTGGCCTAGTAAGATCGTTGTCTCTGTCTTTCCTCTGTTCTCCCTCCCTTGCCTCATTGCGCCTTGAAACACTTGTGTATAGAATACCATATCATATCATATCATTGCTACTTGACATAGACATACTGCCAGCTGTCAGTGACAGTTTTCTGGGCCCACAGGTTCTTCCATGGAATATTTAGCATACCCATGCACATCTAAATAACTTTCTTTCATTACTTTTTCCTCTCTGTGCTGAGAAGGTTTCCTGTAAGGTTTGAGCAAGTGATTCACATATTCCCCAAGAAAGTGACAATGTCCAATGCAATTTAGCCAGTTAATGCAACTTAGCCAGTTTATTTTATTCATATGTTGAAATATGTCAGCAGCATATGTAGTAGAAGGTCTTTCAGTTAGTTATTTATATAAAAATCAAATGAAACAGAACAAGTAACAAATGTTTATTTTTCACCAAACTGGAGTTTCATAAATAGGGGATGGACATAGTCTGAAAGAATGAATAAAAATTAATTTGTTTTAGGGTTTTCATTGATGAACGTGTTGTGAAATAATTTTCCCTTGGCTGCTGCTGCCTTTGATGTTGCAAACTCGCTCAGTTTAGGATACATTTTTACTCTGATGGACCTTTTCCTTTCTGTTGTAATTGTACTGTTTGTAAGCATATGGCTTTTGGGGCCTATCTCATCAGAACCGTAGGGTCTTTGCTCCCTCCTTTCTCTTTCACTTTATCAGCCAGGTGGTGATTATTTGTAATTGGTCCCAACACATCCAGTAATTTATCTTGGCATGATTTCCAAGATGCATCAATCAATTTCCTGAATTGTTTAGTATATTTGCCCATGCAGGTCAGCATTCCTTTGTTCATTACAGGCATTTCAGTGATCCTTCTGGCAGATGTGGTTTGGGATGCTCAGAATATATTTAGTTTCATTTTTTTTTGGTCAGTGGTGTTCTCAACCTGCTCATCAGGTACGCCGCTATTTTCGTTGGCGGCTCGATTCTCCTTCTGATTTTACCCGGTCTTTCTTTTCTTGAGAGCTCTTTTGTCTTTATCTTCGCTGGAAGATGACAGCATTTCCACCTCCTCTTCACTGGACAGCTCCTGCCAGCTGTTGCTTTCCCCAACCGAGATGGGTGAGGATATTTTCTGCCTTCTTTCATCCTCAACCTTAGTTTTTTTCACTCAGTCTTCCTGACTCAGCTGTACTTCTGATCTTGTCCATGTCTTGGGAGAACTTTAACCAATTCTACAAGAGGGATAGATGCTGTGATCTATGTCTAAAATAGCACCTAACACATTTTGGATGGTCTGTCCCATACTGGGCTGCAGCCTTTTTTGGCTTAAATGTGGTCTTACCTCTTCACTGGAGCGGTGAGCGGTGGTTGTGCAGAATTTACCTCCACTCATTAAAGGTGTTGCCAACAACAGCCAGAGTTTTGAAACACCTGCAGCACTGGAGCACTCCATTTGAAGAGTCATCAGAAATGCTAGAGAGGTTTAGACTAGAGACTTTTGGTGAAGTGTCTAGAGATGTGCTTCTCCCATCTCCGCGATTACCACTTGGATGAGCGTGAGGCCTTCCCAGGATCTTTTCTTTCTGATGCTAATGCATCCATCTGCCGGAAGTCTTCATCAACTTAATCCCAATTTTGTGCGCCAAAGTTTGCATTGAACTACATCACAAAATGCATTTTGCTGATTTTTGTGACACCTTTCTCTTTCCATGGTGTACTCAGAGGTAGGTGGGAGTACATTTGGGTTGAAGCAATATTAAGTAGGTATTTGTTAGATTTGCTTTTAACCTATGTTTTGAAGTAACATAGGTGTGGTTACATTCAAAGCAACCACTTCTTTTTTGACATATGCAGTATAATGCCCTGAAGTGGTGTGGCACCAGTGTAGTATATTATACCTACTGTTGTGAAGGTTTTCTTCCCAAGAGATACTTGGCCCGTGTGTATGTTTAATATTTTGGCAGTGCATGCATACTTGCCAACATGATCCATTCCAATCTGTAGGTGTGTATGTAGTGCTAGTTTTTTTGGTTGCATTCTGGGACTTGTAGTTCCACTTTTCCCATTATAAAACATGGACTACAAGTTCCAGATTGCAGGGAAAAACCCAGGACTGGATAAGCACCAACAGATTGGAATGAGTTACGTTAGGATGTATGCATGGACTATCATATTTCCACATACAAGTGCTGCTAAAAAATGGTGTACACATCTTTTCCATATGCTTTTTCTTTTGTTTAGAAAGAAGTTACACACAGTGCTGCTATAAATGCACATATGCATTTTTTAACTTTTATTGTGTATATAGTTGTAAAACGGTAACACAAATCACATCTAAACATATACACATACACATATATACTATGAGAAATATACATCAAAGCATTATACAATACAATCACAATTAATCACAGTTAATGGAGGAAAAAAAGTTCATCAATATACTTAAAATATCACATTAACTTTCACTTAATAAAACCAAATTCCTTATACAAATAAGAACTACAAATTAATAATAGCCAACCAAGAAAAAACTAGAATAAAGATATGAAATTATTTTCCCTGCATCAGACACAGGATTACAGATCTACTATCAATTTAACTTCTTCCTCAAATCTCTGCAGGTATTTATTTACACTCTTCCAAACCTGCGTAATGGCGATTGTAAGGCCTACGCTATGTCCCGACAAACATCTCAGCCCGAAAGTTTCACTGGTAATATATTCTAAATCAACCTCAAACTTGGAAAAATAACATTCGTACACAGATCTCATTATTGGACAGCTTGTCAGGACGTGTCTAGCCGATTGGATGATATGACAATCAAGGTATAGTCTGCACGTTCTCTTCTCAACCGGGATGCCCATCCATGCACCTTTAATTTCAAGAATGTCCAAGCAGTTGAGCCAGATATTTAGGAATATTCTACATATACTAGTTGAGGGCAAGAGCATTAAGTATGTTTGAGGCTGTTTAAACTAAAAAAACATCCTTGAGAAGGAACACAGGAAAACATTTTTCATTCAATATAAATGTCACACTTTCGAACCTTCAAGTCCAGTCCTGTTTTTTTCTTTGCATTCTTGGACTTGTAGTTCAAGTTTCATAATCACAAAAGTCGAATTGCAAGTTACAGAATGAAAAGGAAAAAAATGAAGACTTGATAAGCACCTACAGATTGGAATGGGTCATGTTGGCAGGTATGCATGTACTGCCAAAATATATACACCCTGATTCATGGAATTATTTGCGCGTAAATCACACATTTACGTGCCATTCTTCCCGAAAATCCCCAAACCTCAAACAGGGATTTTCGGGCAGAAAGGCACGCATATGTGCATTTTACCGACAAATAATTCCATGAATCAGGCTGTAGAGTTACACACACCTAGTGCCACTAAAACATGCTCTACATTTTTTTGCATCTGCTTGTTTATGTTTTAGAAAAGAGTTAAACACAGTGCTGCTATACATGTACATGTAATATTTCTAAACACAACATTGTAAGCATTAGCTACTTGATGTGAGGAGGCGCTAAATGCTGCAACACATGGCAATTGCTAGAGTGGTTAAAAAAGAGAATATGCTTATTTAGAAGCTTATTACACGGTAAGTAGCAGGAACCCTGTACATGTGTATTTGTAAAAGAGATGAAGAACATACTTTAAAAAATATAAGCATACCTGTACTATGTATTGAAAGATGCAATGGTTGTTGAATCTGCAAATCGATATTTTGGAGAGTTTTACAGTAGTTTTTGATGCAGATGGCTGTAATTAACAAGAGTTATGTACTCTCACAAATCAAGTGTACACCTGAAGTGTTGAACTGCGATGACAGGGTTACATTTTGAGTTTTTGGATGTGATTGGTGGATGGATGTGTGACTGTTTGAAAGCAGGCAATGAGGTGGTGTTACAACCATAAAAGTAAAAAGGGTAAAAGGGCTGACCTGTGCTACGGAGTCCGCAGACACTGCGCTAGTCCATGGATGGCACGTGCCACATCCACATTTTATGAGGGGGCTTGGCATGGAAAAGGGACTGCGGAGAACACGGACAGTCGTGGATGACTGCAGAAATCCCAGGATGAGCCAATCAGATTTCCTGGGTCTGTTGTACAGGAAGAGAGCATAGCAGGAGATTTGTTTGGTGAGAGCACTGAAGATGGCTATGGCTATGTCTTTGAGAAGCAGAGTGTATGGATTTTGGGAAATTCTTCGATACAGTCATTGAAGGTGTGTGCTGAAAATGATGGCAACTGTGGAAGTGTTGGATTGCAAGAAGTGGACGTTTTGTGGCATGCAGTTTGTGGGTTGAACTGGGCAAGCATGCAGTCATTCTGTCAGAGTATGGCACACTCTAAACGTCCAGACATTATAGTTGTGCATTATGGAGGGGTTAGTTTGGGGTATGTGACTGCAATGCAATGCAATTTGCATTTTGCCCTGAAGGATTTTTTCAAGTCTAATGGAACTGTTTCCTGCTGCAAAGATAATTTTTTCTCAAATAAATTTGAGGCAAATATGTAGATGTGTAAATGTTTTCAGTGTACAAATGGAAGAATCAGAGTAGCTTGTGAATAAAGATGTATCTGCTTTTTTATATGCTGCAGGAATGTCATTTTTTAGTATGTCAATATAAGGTCTGATGGTGTGAATCTTTTTTTTGAAGATGGAGTTCATTTCACACATGTTGGAAATGCGATTTTTCTTTACAATGTTAGAAATGCATTGAAACACTTCCTGTAAGAAAATTGGAAGTGAAGATGTAGAGTGTACAGTACCACTGTACATAAAGGCAAGAAAAGGAAAATAAATAAATAAAGGTTCTTTTCAGAGCCAACACTAAAGAATACATTTGTGAAATTGAGACTTCCCCCACCCACTTCGATTTGACGTTCTGTCCGTGGATAATGCGGTAGTCCACAGACGGGACACACCATCTGGGACATTTAAAGATGCCTGGCATGGAAACGGGCTGCAGAGACCGTAGACAGCAGTATGGTGAACAGTAAGAGAGGGTTGCAGGAGTTTTGTTTGGTGAGAGCACTGAAGATGGCTATGGCTATTTCTTTGAGGAGGAAGAGTGTATGGATTTTGGGGGACTCTTGGATCCATTGGCTGAAGGTCTATTCTGAGCACTGTGGATTGGCTGAAAATCTGAACATTTGAAGTGTCATGCTATGGAGTGGGAGCAATGAAATTGGCTGACTTACTGCCATTTTGTAACCAAAAGCCCCCAGAAATGTGGCAGTTATTACAGTCATGTCATGAATGACATTTGTGATGTCATCTTTGGTGTCATGAGTGTTAGTCCTTGCAGTGGCTTAGTTTACCATAACTGGCAAATTTCTGGGGTTTTTCAGTTTTACCTGTAACCATAACGTCCCTGCAACAATGTATGTCCATTGAATTGCATAGGCTTTTTACTAGTGCAACTTAACCATAACGTCCCTTTAACAACATTTTTTGTCAGTGAATTTCATTGCTTTTTAGCAGGATACCATTAGTTTATAAAGATGTACTGTGCAACATAGTGGAACTGCTGGCACCATGTTAATGCAGACAGCAGTCGCAGACTATGCGTTTGTTTGCGGACATCGGGTGGCATCCAACTTGCTCAGGAAGGCTGGTGCTCTCTTCCACAGTGGTACCAATCAACAAACTCAAAGAACATATACAAAAAGCACCATGTGCAAGAACTGCAAGGCATAATAGAGTAGGTTTGCAAATATTGTACTTATGAAGCAAACAGGACAAAGTCATAGGGAGCACACCATAACGGAATGCATCAACAACAGACGTGATGTCTGCCTTCAACAATCTTACCGCACTGCTACTGTAAATGGGAACAAAGAAAGAACGGCCAGAGAAAGGACTGAAAAGTACTAAGACCAGAACATCACTACAATGTAGTAAGGACACTAAACTTTGTCTAATAATTGCACAGGTGCTGCAGTATACAATAGTACAGAAGCATAACGTGTCTTTTTTTAATGCAGCAATGGCAAGCACCTTGGAGTGGCAGGAAGAAAATGTCCCTCATGACGCAGTAACTTACTATAGTAACCCTCCTTGTATTCACAGTAGTGTGAACCGTATATTATGTGATATATATTGCTGCATGCATACCAAACACATTTTCTTTTCGGTAAGAGAACATATTGGAAAGGAAAGCAAGGCAGCACAAGTGGCAACCCTTCCACAACAACATAGGGGCATAGGAAAGGAAAAGAACCTGGAAGACAAAGTGGAAAAATTGGTGAACAATTGTGCTGCCTTAAAGGTTGAATACAAGGATATATTTTGGCCAAAATGAAACAGCACTGGCACACCTGCACGTGTGCTCCTTCCCCATGTCAGAGCCTGCCATCCCCTCAAAATACGTGTGATGGGAGACGTTACTGTGATACATCAATCTCTTGTTCCCATCACAACCAAGTAGTGCAAATCCCCATTTCCCAACAATAAGTATCCACTTCTGCTAGCCCTTTACTTTCCTAATGGTATGTATGAATATGTACAAGTAAACATTAATAATGAAAATATTGCTGAGTGTATGTTTGGTATTGTTTATTTCCTGAAATGTCATTCTGACTCAGCGGCATACAGTCCTTGTTGCAATGACTGCAATTAAGAAAAAGGTAGATGTCCTATGGACACTGCAGCTGCCCTGCCTATGCACAATGACAATGGGGGAATCCGTACGACGCAAGCAGGCTCCGCATGTCTGCATGTTGTCCACAAGCCATCAATGCATGTGGGGGCAGACATTTGTTCATTGTGCAAGTACATGTATTTGTATCTGTTTCTCTGTGTCCTGGTAACATTGGCACTGTGCAGCATATCCAAAGGAATGTTAATTAGGTTGAGGCGGCTACCCACATCCTACAGGTAGCTATACAGATAAACATCCCACCTGCTGAACCCTATGAATAGCCAGCCTCTCCCAAAATGGTCAGAGCATGTGTGGCACACTATTAATCAGTAGAGAAGTGGCACCGGTGTACATAGGACACCCTGTTACGCTCAACTGGTCTCTGCGGAGGCATTGGGGCATGGTCACAGCCCTCCCAGAGGTGAAACCTCTCTTGTCTGGCTTTTCCCTCTGCACCTATGTGGATGATTGTGGCGGGACAGCGCAATTCCTGTTGAATGATAATGGTGGGCTCTCCGTGTTGCTGCTTCTGGCAAGGGCGCTTGTCTAATGGACCAAGTTCCTTCCCTGGTCCCTTGTCAGGGTAGCCCAGGCCGGCTGCGGCTAGTCCACTTCTCTTGCTGGTATGTGTTTCCCTTGTTTTCACTTGCCTGCTAGTCTTTCCACTTTTTGTAATTGTATTTGTAAAGTTCGTTCTTGATCTAGTGTCCATTCAGTGTATAATGTCTCTTTATCTGTTCTTTCCCCATGCAGGTGATGCTGTGGTTCCAGCGGTCGCTGCAGAGGTTGAAGCGGCACCGGAGATAGGAGGTGAGTAGTTACGATGGTCTGGTAACTGGTAAGTAACCTCTAGGGGGGCGCGTGGGTTTTAATAGCACCGTGACCCAAGATTACATGTCGGCAGTTATTCTAACCTTGTCTTGTCTTCTTTTCAGGAATTCGGGTTTGTTGGAATGATGACCGTGGGTGCTGCGGTGTCGAGATCAAGCTCTGTATTTTGCCTGGAAGATGGTCTGCTACTGTGTAGATGACCGCGGAAGTCCAGGTAAGCAAGTGGCTGTTGTCAGGAAGATGGACTGCTGCCGTGTAGATAGGCGCGGAAGTCCAGGTAAGCAAGTGGCTGTTGTCAGGAAGATGGACTGCTGCCGTGTAGTTGAGTGCTGGATTCCACGTATGCAAGCAGTTGCAGCACAGGATTCATTGAGGAAAGTCTGCTGCTGGTCCTGGTGGTGGTGAGCGTCTCATTGCATGGAGGTGCAATGTAACATGAAGAACCAGCCTGAAGGATGGAGCTGCTTATATAGCTGAGTCTCAGAAGCCACGCCCACTAGCTTCAGACTGTCTGCCACACGCTGCCACTCCCTGAGAAAGCATGTGAACACCCAGCCTAGGGAGCCACACCCCAATGAAGTGCACGTTCTGGAATAAAGGCTTTCAGTACCAACTGGAAAGTTCTTGTGAAATAAAAGCACTTCTGCATTGAAATAAAGTGTTCCTGCTCACTTCTTTATATGAGCCTGGCAGCAAAAGAGCCAGGACTGAATCCAGCCAGGCCCCTGTGTTTATGAGTCCCAAAGGGACATGAGTGGGACAAGTGACCCATTTCGCGCATCACTAGATGGTGTGGTGTGTGTGTGCTGAGGCCCGGTGCCATGACACACCCATGCACATGCGCGCATTGTATTCCGCCCAAAATGCGTCCAGTGGACAGCCGTTCCAAAGGAAAACAGTGGCAACATCACCATGCGACCATCCCCAATCTGTGCGTGGGCCATTATTGCAGGGACATGAGCCGGACCCTTTAACAGCAGCAAAGTACAGGGTTGAGCAATGCACAGAGTGTTTTTCAGAAAATACACGCTTACAAACACACCACAAAGTGCCGTTGCACATGTATGTATGTCTTTGAACAATGTAGGCCTGTTTTACCGGTGAAAGTTCTCATCAGCAACCCTACACAAGGGCACACCCTAGAGCTGCTCCACAATCTGTTTGCAGCTTTTCAGAACAGAGTAGCAGGTCACACAGGTTTGCCCTGTAAGTGATGGTGCACCAAATCTGCTGAGCTACAGTGCATTTCCAACTAATAGCAACCATGTCAGCCTGGCTGAGTACGCACAGTAATGGTGAAAATTATGCATGGCCCTTGTTGTGATCCTCACCTGCAGGAGTGATAGTCCGCATTGTCTCAAACTCATGGGTATCATGCTGAAAACGGAAGTATGCGCACATGCGTTTCCCGTAGGATGGTGAGGGCCGTGTCCCAATGAAGCAGAAACATTCCTTCTTCCCTTTCCAGTTTCTTCTTTGCAGCACGCCGTCACTGCGTACTGCTAAAAAGTTGCACACGCTTCCACCAATGATATTGAAGAGCTCTCCATGTAACAGTATCAGTTCTGTACAACAGACCTCTGCATACACACCACACCCAGAAACGTTGTTGGGCAATCCCATTTCCATGGCCATCATCCTGAAAATCCCTGGATGTGGCTTTCATGCTGCGTGCAGGCGTGGGGGAATAAATTGCAACCTGGACGAATCCTCACCAAACTTTGCCAAAAAAGTATCTGGCCCACTCTAAATTGTTTTGCAAAGTTTGGTGAGGTTTAGTCAAGGGTGGGCAAAGTTACAGGGGGGGTCCCAACATTTCTTTTTTTTCTCCTTAGACATAACGGGAAAAAAGTTTGCTCATGCCCACAGCTCAAACCGCTGGACGGATTTTAATCATATTTGCTGCAGGAGCAGCGGCTTGGTCCCGTAAGCCTGCTTTTGTTAATTTGGTGTAAATCAGTCCAGTAGTTCTTTTTTAAACAACATAAATGTAAGAAAAAAAAAATGTGTGATATCTATGTCCGCTCCGCGGACTCACTTCCCTGTTCGGTCTGGGGACTGGCCACTGATTGGCTGTGCAGTCTGCAGACTGGCCTCCGATTGGCCGAAAAATTTGCTGACATTTGAGTGGTCCGCGGACATCGGGACACGGCCGCTGATTGGCTGGTGGGAAAACATGAAATGCATCGGTTTTCCTGTAACGCCTGCCATCTTGGATTTGCAGACTTTTTTGGGGTCCGCAGACAGAGCAGTGAATTCTTTTTTTTTTTTTTTAAAGCATAATTTCACTTGTCAAACTTTTGGATCGCTTATACCTTTTGCGACACTTAGTGAAACTGAATGTAATTTTGCTATTTTATTCTAGGACTAATCCTGAATGGTTTTGCAAGGTTTTGTGGGATTCTGTCAAGAGGGGGCAAAATTAGAGTGGGGGTCGCAAAATATTGTAAAGGCATATAAATGTGGTGTCATTTGACGAACCTGCACATTTGGCAAAAAAATTTATGATCTAGATATAAATGGTTTTGTAAAGTTTGGTGGGATTTTCTCACGAGGGGGCGAAATTAGAGGGGGAGTCTCAACATTTTTAGATGGCTTATAACTTTGTTGCTATTTGACGAATGTGGAAAAAAGTTTTGAGAAAGATTATAGACCCAACCTTCAATGTTTGTGTAAAGACTGAATGGATTTTGTCAAGTGGGGGCTAAGTTATATGACTATTTTATGTACATATATTTTGACACTTTTTAAAAAATAAGACATGGGCGGGTTTTGAGCAAACTCGTGAGGAGCATTGGCAAGGACATTAAAGCATAGTTTTGCAAATGTGACCGTGTTTTATTTTTTGACAAGTGTAATAATGTAGGTACAAAAAATAGTCATATACCTTTGTTGAATGAGGTATAGCCTGTGGCCGTGGGGAGTTGCCATATTGTCTGGGTCATGGCATAAGGTCATGACACGGACAATCTTGCTACTGGCCATGACCGCTAGGGATGAAAAATGGTGTTAAATTGGCTATGTCTACCTGGGACCGGCCATGTGGTAAAGTTATTCAAAGGTAGGATAGGTTTGAAAGGGAAAAAAGTGCTTGTGGTAATATGTTCATAGGGTTTTGCAGGCTGCAAGGGCAGAGGGGCTGTGTACGGAGCACCGCATTTTCTTTCCATGTTTGCTTGTTTTAAAAAAGGATTTTCCTTCCTACTGCGGGATGCCGCAGGCGTCCCACTGTAGGAAGAAAAATCTATGTTTAGCACCCTGGGTTCCTGCTTTGTGAACTAGGGGTGCTAATGCCCTTTATACCCCATTTCAGGGGCTGCAATGGACAATAATGGTCTGTAGCCCTCCTTATTTGTTTATTTATTAATAACGCACCAATGCCCGCAGACATCAGACTGTGTGGTTATAGTATTTGTTAAAGAAGATGAAGTGGAGCAAGACAGCTTACTACTTGCTGAGAAAGGAACAACCTTTCTGAGAGCATTGCGGTCATTGGATTTGGTGTGGCGGCGCATGGTGGTGGTCCCGTAGGAGTACTGTTCAGGTAGTCTGTGACTGAGTACAAAATTGCACTGAGTGCATTTCACTTTGGTAGCTTTAGCCTTTGGTACACTCCCAACAGTAGCAAAGAACTGGCACACCCATGATTCGATCTTGGTGCTAGAAGTAGGCACTTCCTCTACCTCATCTTCTTTGTCCGCTTCATTGTCTTTTTTTGTTGTGAAGGTCCTCCAGCTGGTGGTGGTGGTGGCTCTTGGGGAGGAGGGATGGAAATAACTGATGCCATTTTTGAGATAAATAGCAGTTTTGATAAAATTCTTCCAAGTATGTACTGTGTACTAGATTGGTAATGGATAACGAGTACGAAAAGGTGTAGGAGGTGTGCAAGGGAAATTTTGAAGTTGAAAGTTCCTAGATCAGTAGAAAATGCAGTTCCGAACTGTCTGCGAAGGATGGATCTTATTGTGAAGTGCGGATGGGTTTTTGGACACGTCATCATGCCGTGCGCTAGCGTATCATCATGTGGCACTCTCCGGAAGGTCCGCAATGAAGTCAGATGTTCGTAGACATCTACGGATGCAAAACTAGTTGAAATAGTCGCAGAAAGTGAATAGAGTGTTAAAAATGATTCTAGAAGGTGGGAAATGGCAGAGTTTTTAGGTCACACTTTGTAAATTGGACACAAATATTGTTATATTTGGTATGTATGATATTAGTAAGTTGTAGGAAAATAGCATGCACTGGTAAAAACCCATGAAATTCACTGAAAAAACGTTGTTAAAGGGACGTTATGGTTAAGTTGGACTAATAAAAACCTATGAAATTCAATGAAAAAACTTTGTTAAATGAACGTTATGGTTAAGTTGCACTAATAAAAACCTATGAAATTCAATGAAAAAACTTTGTTAAGGGGACTTTATGGTTAAGTTGCACTAATAAAAACCTATGAAATTCACTGAAAAAACTTTGTTAAAGGGACATTATGGTTAAGTTGGACTAATAAAAACCTATGAAATTCACTGAAAAACTTTGTTAAAGGGACGATATGGTTACAAGTAAACCCCCTGAATTCGCCAGTTATAGTAAGCTAAGCAACCATAACTCGCACCACCACCGTGCACTGCTAAGACTTATACCCAGGACATCAAAGATGACATCATAAATATCATTGATGACATCACTGATGACATCACATGTGCATTTACCTTTCATACAAGGGGTTGTGAATGTAATGTTGGCAAAAAAGTATCAGGGATTATTGGGAGATGTGTAATAAACTACATAGTACATTATGCAATGTAGTGTTCTAAAGAACATTCCATTGCAGTGTTCTTTCTAGTACAGGAACCTACTCATACATAAATGTAGGTATTGGCTGCAGCATACACCACAGAGGTGCTATATTTTTTATTTTCCAAAGTTATATAAAGAAACGGTGAATGCTTCAGTATCAGACTTTTCCGTACTGTGAAACATGTACTAAGTAGCTAATAATGCATCACTTACTACATATTTCTACTAATACACACAAAACATAAATAGACTACAAGGCATACAAATATGGGGCTTATATATGGAGTGTTAAGTAAGCAAACAAGAGGTAGTATCATTAGCAACTATGTATAATCTACATGATTGTATTCACATACAAAAATGATTGCTGTGTTTCAGGCCTGCTTCGTCCCCTATATATGCACATCATAAGATCCAATTCAATTCTAAGGAAAGTAGTGTAAGAACATGTGAGAATAGCAATATCTATAAATGTAATAGCTTTTGAAAGTTAAGTTTCTAACTGTCAGTAAATAAAACCACCTGCCCTAAATAACAACAAAGAAGGGTCTAGACATGTGATGTCATCAGTGATGTCATCAATGATATTTGGGATGTCATCTTTGATGTCCTGGGTGTTAGTATTAGCAGTGCACGGTGGTGGCGCGAGTTATGGTTGCTTAGTTTACCATAACTGCCGAATTACAGGGGTTTTTAGATTTTACTTGTAACCATAACGTCCTTTTAACAACATTTTATTACGGAATATATATATATAATATATATATTTTTTTGTTGGTCCTGTTTTTGTTATGTACGTACTTGTATGTACGTACTTGCATACCATTTTTTTTTATTGCTTTCAATGAGTTCGTGTTTGCTTCTCCTCCTTACATTTCTACAGGAAACAAAACAGCATTGCCAATGGAGGTCAAAAATATGCCATTTCCCTGGAACCACTGCAAATCTTGCTCGTTAATGCTGTCATAGGCGGTGCAGAACATCCCAACACTGCACATAAAGTCACAGATGCTTCTTTTTATGAAACACCTCCCGACCTCTGGCTGTCGAGAAATTACACTGGCATAGTCCCATGCACCTGTTGGTGGTATGGATGAGAAAATCACCTTGGCAGTGGGAAAAATCTGCCTCACTGCTGTCATCAACTTCTTGAGGTATTTGTATTCGTATTTTGTTTATTTGTATAGTGCGCCTGGCCCAAAGGCATCTGGGCGCATTTCTTGAGGTTACATGACATAGTATGCAGAAGACACGTGAACATATTATACAAGAAAAGTTCAAAACATTCACAAATACTTAAAAGATATTTACAAGATATTTACAAAGGAGTTTAGTCAGACCTGCAAGGCTTAGGGAGATCGAACATTCGATAAGCAGTGTTGGATGGTGTGGACAGTGAGGCAGGTGGGGGCTTTGACAGCCATGTTCTATGAGCCAAATTTTAGCTTTGCTCTTGAATGAGTGGAAGGAAGGTTCAGATCTGAGAGAGTTAGGTTGCGAGTTCCACAGTTTGGTGGCGAGGACGGGGATACTGGCCCACCTGCTTTCTGAAGCTTAAACCTAGGGATTGAAAGGCAGTGAGCTTGGGCTGTTCTTTGTGGGCAAGTGGGTGTGTGGGGTGTGAAACAGTTTCCTAGGTATATTGGAGCCTGGTTGGTCAAGCATTTATGTGTGAGTGCAAGAGTTTTGAGGGAGATTCTTTGGGCTCCAGCAAGCCAGTGTAGGCTACGTGTGGTGTCAGAGATATGCTGTTTCCTATGTGATGGAGTAAATGTGAGCACGACATGCACCCCAAATGTAGTGCTCCATAATGCATGAGTACAGCATCCACAGTACCGACAGAGGCCACACATGTACAAAAGAAAACCATGGCACCGAAACCTCATTCATAGACTGTGCCCCAAAAAGCCTCCACCCCTTCCAACTGAAAGTTAGTATCAAAACCTCTTTCCACAACATACCTGTGCAGATCTTGCACAAAGGAATCACCCACATCACCAAGCACCTGTTCATCTCTGCCAAGCTCACTGCCTCGAGGTTTTTTGGAAATATATCACCCCCCCTTCCTATGAACCACACCCTCGACACCTGATTGGATAATCCACCTCCAGGTAACAGTTCTTCAAACCTATCCACGCTTTCAGCATCCACATTCACCCAGAGCGGCACCTAGCACCAGAAACTGCAGGTAGCAATATTTATTTTCCTCCCAGCACTCCACCAACTGCAAAGATACAATACATCACAGTGCAGTAGAGTAGTTAGTAATCTGTGCAATTCACACTAGCTACGCACATACACTATGCAGTTGAACCCTATGCACTGGTACACACACAGTTTCTCTCCACAGCACTCAGTAGACACACTGCAGAACTGTTCACTCCATAAGCTCCTGCCATGCACTGGAGAATTTACCATGTCCTAACAATGAGCACACCCATGGAATCAATAATGCATGCACAACTCACAAACCACACGCGATACGCAACAATCTGAAGAGTAGTTGCAAGCAACCCACCTAGCTGTTCATGTAAGGCCTCCAGCCATGCATCGAAGACACTAGGGTCTCACCATACACAGCACATCCTAGTGCACCACATGTTTTACTCCTCATGTCATGTGTAATGCATCCCCATCTGCAATTGCGCCTGCTAACTTTCACCCTGGCCACATCTTTGCATGCATAGCTCCATGACGTTGCGTTGGCGGGGCTGAATGGTATGTGAGTGGCTGTGTACATTCTCCATATTGCAACTTTCTGATGCTGATGACTTCCTTTCATAGCACAATATGTTAAACCACTTCCTCAAGCAAGTGTCTTGTAAAGGGCATCCCATAGCAAACAGAAATGCTAACGTATGGCTCCCTAAAGTGCAACACGTGCAATGACCTATACCATGTGCTACTGAACGCATATCACCTCACTTTGGTTGTTCCACCAAGTTTAAAATGCTCTCCGCACCCATTATTCAAGGGTCACCATCCTCGGAGAGATGCAGAGTTAACTGCATGGCTGCACTGTGGTGTGCTGGCTGTCGTCAAGGGATAGGCTCTTGGGTGCATGGCCAGCGGCCTATGGCCTTTGGCTGTGTACCCAATAGTCTAGGCCTTACCCACACCCAGCACAACATAATGGCCTCATGAATGGGAACATTTGCCATGTACTACAATGCACAAACGTAACATAGGATGGGTGGTGTAAAGGGAAATCCATACCAAACGCAAATGGCGACATGTGGCTCCCTAATGTGCAAGGTGGTGCAATAATCTACACCATATGGTACTGTACGCATATCAGGTCACTTGTACTGTTCTATCATGTCTACAATGTCCTGCAGAACCATTTTTTTAACGTCACCACCATTGGAGAAATGCATATTTAAAACTGGATGTCTGCGTTATGGTGGTGTGGCTATGGTGCAGGCCTAGGCTCTTCGGTACCTGGCCTACGGCCTATGGCCTTTTGCCATACACCCAACAGTGTAGGCCTTGGCCACACCCAGAACAACATAACAGACTCATGCAGGTGAACAAGTGGCCAGGTACATGCAGTTCACCCCTAGCCACTTCTAAGCATCCTGTACTTCACCACTGCACCCACAGGACACACTGGAGGAGTCGTCACTTCATCAGGACCAGGCATGGACTAAAAACTATACGATGTGCAACCAATCCCCACAACCATGAAACCAACATTGTATGCAATGATCACAAATCGCACACCGAAGGCAACAATGAGAAACCTGCTTCACCCCAGGGCCCATACTTGTTGGTGCAAGGTGCCCACCCATTAATCGAAGGGGCTACGGGCTTAGCACACGGAACACACTGTACTGCACCGTACATTTCAAGTGTCATGTGGTCTTCATTGTACTCCCCTTCTACCGTTGCTCTACCATCACTGACCGCTAGGGCCTCACCACACACAGCACACCCTAATACACCCCATG
Organism: Ambystoma mexicanum; assembly: GCF_040938575.1. Lineage (NCBI taxonomy): Eukaryota > Metazoa > Chordata > Amphibia > Caudata > Ambystomatidae > Ambystoma > Ambystoma mexicanum. The sequence goes on from NC_090923.1 coordinate 425,180,373, forward strand.
TTTTACTCCTCATGTCATGTGTAATGCACTCCCCATCTGCAATTACGCCTGCCAACTTTCATCCTGGCCACATCTTTACATGCATGGCTCCATGATGTTGCCTTGCCTGTGCTGAACGGTATGTGAGTGGCTGTGTACATTGTCCATATTGTACCTTTCTGATGTTGATGACTTCCTTTCATAGCACAATGTGTTAAAACACTTCAAAAGCAAGGGTCTTATATGGGCCTAACCATAGCAAACGCAAATGGTGACATGTGGCTCCATATTGTGCAACAGGTGCAATGATGTACACCATATGCTAATGTACGCATAGTAGCTCACTTCTGCTGTTCTAAACAATGTCCTCCGCAACCATTGTGTGAAACTCACCTACTTCAAATGCATGCAGAGTCACAACTGCATGCCTGCATTATGTTGTGGTGGCTGTAATGAAGGCCTAGGCTGTTGGGTGAATGGCATAGGGCCTACGGCCTTCGGCCATGCACCCAACAGTCTAGGCCTTACCCACACCCACCACAGCATAACAAAACCTTGCAGGTAAACATGTAGGCATGTGCCAGAATTCACAAAGGCACCATAGGCACCATAGGCACCAGCACTTCTACCCAGCCACTGCACCATAAAGCAGGGATGCAAGAACACATTTTCCACTTACCGTAATGCAGAAAAATATTGCAGTGTTTGGCACCGATACCCACTTCCAATCACAAAGCATTCTAATCATGCCAACCAAAAATCACAATCTTCACAACATTGGTCCTGCTCCCAACACTCTTGTACGTGCCTAGATGCAATGCTGCATAGTGCACTGCAACACTTACTAATCTGAGCAATGCACACTACTCAAGCGCATATAAGAATCAGTTGCACCATAAGCATTTCCCTATGTACACTATTCCAATAGTGCACCCAGTGGACAGACTGCACGGCTCGTCACTGCAGCATCTCCACCCATACACCGACAACTGTAGGATGTTCTACCAATCACCACACCCATGCAACCAACAATGCAGCCAAACCCCACAAATTAAGCAACAATGTGGCACCTACTTCCAACCAGTGGACATACCATTTCAACCAGTGGAAATACATTTCTGTGCAAGGGCCGCAGCCATGCATCGAAGGGCTACAGACTTATCACATACAACACACAATAGTACACGCTATGTTCAAATGTTCATGTCATGTGGAATGCACTCCCCTTCAGCAATTATGCATGCCACCACTCATCACAGAAAGACATTGCTGCTGCAGCTGGTATACCATAACGAAGGCTGCCTGCAAAGACCACACAATATTGTTGCCTGTTGAGGTAACCGCAAATTGGCATAGTATGCACAGATACTGCTGGCACACCACCGTCTTCTTCAAATGAGATATATCACATGAAGCACTCCGCCACCCTTTCCATCCCTTATTCCCACCACCAGATGCAGCAAACTATGTTTTTCAGGCCCTTTCGCTGCTGCATTGTCCTCCAATATAACATGCCGCTGTTATGGAGAACCTTTGACACACATCACATCATGGCACACTGCAGTGCAATCAGAATTTTGACTTTGCAAAGCGAACAGGGAAATAGGACGCCTGAGCGGAGCCAGATACGACTAATTTTACTGGGTACACTGTTACGTACAAGAGGCCCAGCCATTCACACAATGGCTTAGGGGATTGGCACACACACACAACAACACTATCCTCTGATACACCATGACGGCGTTTCCCAAAAACGTGGACGCACAGCACACTTCCCTCCAGCCAACCACCTGCCGCGTCCAATGTTCGCTGACCTCACTGCGTACTGCAAGCCAATGACACTTCGGTCTGCGGAGCAAACACGGAAATGGGTCAGTGGAGCATACCCAGATATCACATATTTCTTTAGACGTACATTTCAGTTCTTTGCAACAAAAGTGCTGGTTGGATTTCCACCAAACACACAAAAGCTTACTTTCTGACCCAAGCCCCCGCTCCTGCTGCAAATTTGGTGAATATCCGTCCAGCCGTTCGGCCTGTAGCCCATTCATTCTATGGGGAAAAATACAATTTTGGGACCCCCCCTATAACTTTGCCCCCCTGCACGAAACCTCACTGAACTTGGCAAAAAATTCAGAGCCGGCCATATACTTTTTTTGCAAAGTTTGGTGATGATTCCTCCAGGGGGCACAAAGTTATAAGCCGCCGAAAAAGTGGCCTTCCTATGGGTTTAGCAACTTAACCATAGCTACTGTGGGCTGTGTAATATATATTGTGCTATTCATGACACGTGATTGGGCTGTTCGTTGATGCAGATAGAAATAATGTGTAGGAGCATGTGATGTAATTGCTGATGTATCAGGCGCAAAGATGCGTAGCCGTGTCGAAGAAGCTTGACGTCCTATTGGGTCATTTCGTACGCATGTATTTTGTCACATGGCATGGGCGCAGGCACGTCTACCGTTTGATTGGTCAGTTTGTTAACACGGCCAGGAGTTATGTGTAGGTGCATAACTGCAGCATGTGATATTATTAGCTGGTGCAACAGGTGTAAAGACTGTTAGCTGTGGCGACAAACCCAAATGTCCTATTGGGTAATTTCGCATGTACAGATTTTGTCACATGGCATGGGCAGTGTGCGTTCTTCAGCCATTTTTTATTGGACACACTGGGTGGGCTCCAGGCTGCAGAGATACTTAGCACACACATTGGGGTGTGTTTCTCTCCCCTGTGCAGCTGCACATGCTGGACCGCCTCATTTAGAGGTTCACTGTGGCTATAATAAGCGCTATCATATGTGCAAAGATGCCCATCTTCCCCTGTCCCACTATTCTCCTCGACCTATATACAGCACACATACTGTGTAATCCTGGATACTAGCATCTGGAATGAGAAACATTATGCAAGACCTCTGTTTTCCCCACAGCTTTATAGAGTGTATATTATGTACTCCTGGATAGCCTCATAAATGAGGAGAACTGGTTCCGAACGCACCCGTGTCCCAGACCTACAGCAGCACACACCCATATACTCCTGGGCAGCCTCTGGAATGTCGAGCACTGTGTGAGAAGCCCCCATGTCCCTATAACACACATACTATTGGGCTGCTTCCTGGATGGGGAACACTGTGTGAGGCTTGTGATCACGTGACATGCTGCACACCACACAGATGGGTCTCTGGTCAACCTCACAGAACAGTTTCAGTTTCTCTTCATGTTCACTGCACAGAGTCTCCTTTTGTGGATACGTGAAGCCGTTTGGCTATTTCAACCACATTTGCCAGTTGCCAATTGGGTAAGAGGGTTTTGTTCTGTGACGTTTCTCTGCACTGAGGACAGGGGAAGTTTGTCTCCAGGCCCTCCCAGCACTGAGTGATGCAGGGCAGGCAGAAGGCATGTCTGCACTCCATGGTGGACACTGGCTCTTTGAAGTACTCTAGGCATATGGAGCAGGTGGCCTCCTCCTTCCGGTTCTGTAGCTGGGCGACTGCAGCCATGTTCCTGCTCAGCATGCACGGTACGTTTTCTTGTTGACTCAGATGATTGGTCAATAATTTAGGTGCTAACACGTCATTGCGCTTGGGTGTACCCACGCATACGGAAAACACATTCTGGTTGGCTATATCGCATAACCACCGTTATACCCCTCTCCCAAGCACCTCTTTCCTGTTTCCTGTCATTGCCTTTTTGTCTTTAGGCAGGTGAACTTCTTTGTAAGCCTTCAGGAACCTTTAAATAGCAGTACCTGACAGTTGTCAATATTTCCGGGTAAAGGACCAACGCAGCAAGAAGGAGATCGAGGAAGTCATGTACAATTTCTGTGGTAAGGTTTCACGGAGGGCACCTTTACACAAGCCTTCGCAAAGTTTGGGAACATTAACGTTAATTTAACATCTTGTCCATGTACATTGGGATGAAGTGGACGAACCATATAGGAAGGCGCATTTGAAACATAAGAACAAATCGCATGGAGCAATATCTGCACACCAGTATTTATCATATGCACCACAGAGTTCCAATGCGATCACTAGTTATTTTCCACCAGCTAACACCCAACCTCAGTCCATCCTTTCAAGACCTGATCGTTCAAACTTTATGGTGATGTGCGGAACCTGTCACAGCTTCATCGAGGTGGAAGGTGCCACCCTAGATGCTTTGGGCAAGGCTATTTCAGAACATACAACCAATTGCCAATGCTACAAATATTTTTAAGTGTCCATTTATTGTAACACGTACTTTAGAAAAAAAACACAAAAGATTTGCAAAATATTAAATGCGGAAAAATATATTTTACTTTTTGGTTTACCTTTTGTTATATGTATGAGTCCTAGTGTATTTACAATCCCAGTTCCTGCCACTTTTTTTTCTATGCCTCAAAACGGTCCTTTTCAGGGCCAACTCTTACAATATAAAAATAGACAATAAAAACACATACTGTATATATGAATCAAAAACCATTAATTGATCCTTTCATTACAGTGTTTGTTAAAAACAAAACATACCCATTTGGAATTTAATTATATCTGTGGTTATCCCCTGTGGAAGCTGCTGGTAATCCCCTCCCCCCCAGTCGTTGCCACATTTAGCCATGCATCCTTGATAGCTACGGCTATAAAACCGTTAAAAACAAAGAAAACATATGTACATATATATGCGGGCAGTAGTCTTGTGAAGGTTTATTTTAAGATATATTGAGTGTAGTCTTTGTACACAGTTACTGTAACACTTTATAACTTTCTATTCATCAACAGTACATATAAATGTAAACACTTTAAAAACGTTATTTTGTTTTTTTATTACTTGGTTTAACTGCTTTTGTGCAATACTTACAAGGAAATCGACAGTCTTCTTTCATCTATTGTTAAATGAAATGATTGTCGCGAGGTTTCCAGAGTTAGAAACCTTTCAGACTTTTAGACCCTGAGTAACTCATGTTCGAGTCTGTATCGATTTCCCATTGTTAAGATTTTTTGGGCTAGGCTATCCTGTCATTGTCGAGCCTGATGCTGATAAAAAAATGGCCGACTGCTATTGTTGATTTTGTGCTTTGCCTGTTCATAAGGTGGGTCCACCAGTGCTCCTCATCCAATGTCCTCATGTCTCTGAAAAGGTGGCCCATGTGAATACGTCTTTTGGATGATGTTCCAGGGCAGGAGAGGAACACATGTCTTAGTGTTTCCATGGTTTCTTTCCGTTCACAAAACCGGCAACTGTTCGCGTTCAGGGCTCCACGTATAGTCAAGATCTCTTGAGTCTTTAGGAGGTTCAGTCGGGCCCTTATAAAAATTCCTCTCAGTTTCTTGTTTGGGAATTTTAACAAGTATCCCATTGGTTTGTTAATTTTTTGAGGGTTAGGAGGTATTTGGGTTGTTTGTTTGTTCTTAACTGCTGTCTCTTGGGTTCTGATCCAATCAAGGTCTTTGAGGCGCTAAGATGTTTTCGTCGGATTGTTCCTGAGTTCTAGCTCTGAACTGCCAATTTCTTTCAGAAGGTATATGTTCTTAGACACCTATTTTGATAACATCTTGTAGTTACCACTGTTCAGTTCTTCTTTGATCCGTTTGTATATTATTTCTTCAGAAGCGCTGATTTTTCCAAAAGGATGACACCATTTAGGTTAAATGTGCTTTTCTGTAACACTAAGCTGAGTTTTCTTCTTATGGATGCCAGAGGAGTTGATGTTGGTAAGTTGAAAGGTTTTCTCCAGAAGTAACCTTCTATTTTTGGGCAGATATGACATGGAATGGAGGGCATTGCTTCCACTTCATAGGTGATTGAAGGCAAGACCATAGCCTTGTAAAAATTGATTACCGGCATTAATGAGAAACAACCGTATTTTCTGCCAAGGATCCTAGCTTGTGATGTTAAGTTTTTGATTTTGCTGAATAAAGATTCTTGCATTGGTGTATCTTGCTTGTTAGTACTGATTGTTACACCCAGATATTTGAAGTATTTAATTTTTTAAGTTGCTCGGACTGCCAGTCTGTTTTTTCACTTCTTTTATGGTTCTTTTCAAGGATTAGTACTTGTTCTCTCGCAGGTAGTCAAAAAGGCCATCCAGTTTTCTCTGTAGACCTATGGCGGTATGATCGAGCAAGATTATATCATCCTCATAGAGCATTCAGCTGATCTTTTCTTTGACTGGTGTCGGGGGGGGAAAGATTGGTTGGCGTTTTCGAAAAGATTGAAATCACCAACATGTGCGCTGTATAGTGCGAGTGCCAGAGGGCAGCCCTGCTTGACACCTCTGAAAGTTTTAATTTCTTCTGAGAGGTGGCCCGCACAGCTAATCTGCACTCTCATGGTTGCTCTAGAATAAAGTTCTTTCACAGGTTCAAGGATTGAGGAGGGGCATTCCCACTTTCCAGTTTCCTCCATAGTTTCTCACGGTTTACCTTATTGAATGCCTGTGTTAGGCCTATAATGGCCAGGAAAATTCTTGGGCTACCCTCTATGAATTTTGCTTTGAGAGAACTCAGCAAAATTATGTTAGCGGAGGTACCCATGTTTTTCATGAATCCTGACAGGAAGGGGTCGAAGTCACTTGAGGATTGTACCCAGATCTTAAATTTATCCAGGAGGAGTGCCACGAAGAGTTTACCGATGGCGTCTAAAAGAGCTATTGGCCGATAGTTACCAGGATTTCCTTTGTCTCCTTTTTGTATATTGGCAGCACGTTAGATGTTTTCCAAGACTTAGAAATAGATTGAGAGCGCACGCAGGTGTCCAGTATTTCCACGATCAGGGGAGCCCATAGGTCAGGATGATTTTTGAGGTCAAGGTTGGATATCCCATCTGAGCCAGAAGCTCTTGAGTTCTTTAGTTTGCCAACTTTGAGAAGAATCAAGGTTTCGTTATCCCAAAGTGGCATAGGTGCTTGTACAATGTTTTTTGATGGCATTGGGAGTTGCTTAAACAGGTTGGAGAAGTAACATACCTATTTTCTCTCACCAAAGTTATTAAAGAGGGCATCTTGTGTAGATCTTATTGTTGGTATCATTAGGACCAGAATGCCTTTGCTTGTTTCCCATTGAGGGTTTTGAGCATTAGTTCAGGGTCTTCTTGATAGAGAGTTATTTTATGGGATTTGAGCCAGGTTTTATAAACTTTTACAGCTAATTTGCTGCCTCTAGATTTTCTTGTGATGGGCAGGTTTTAGCGTGTCTCTTCCTTGGACGCATGGCTTTCCTCTTTGCTATTAGAAGCAGGTTTTTGAAGTGTAGATGGTGTCGTTTGGGTGTATTGTTACGCCGTGGTTGATAATAAGGAACCAGCAATGGACAGTAGTCGATTTTCTGATGCCAGTTAATGTTGTGTCCACTTGCTTCAGGGTTAGATAGTTCCTTGTTATTTCCTTTATTGAGGTTGTGGTGTGTTTCAGTCTTGCACCAATACTAGCCACTTCAATTGAATTTCCCATTTGTTTCTGTCTACGTGTGTTGAGTGCCCGAATACTGGCCAGCGAGCGACCAACAAGTTGTGGTCGCTATGGACCGTTCTCACCACCTCAAAAGATGTTGTCCGCGCTAGGAGGCCCTTTGATACGTAAATGTGGTCCAATGTTGATGCGCTGGCCATGTTTTCCCAAGTTGGAGCTGGGGTCTCTTTTGGGGTCTTGAGGAAGTGAAGATTGTGCAGGTCTCATGAATCCATAATAGTAGACCAGAGTAAGCCTCTATTTACCATACAACTTTGGTGACTCTCACAGTGTTTTTCCCTCGTAGGAAATGTTTCGTAGTCTGGTTTTATGCATGTTGCATTCAGGTCACCGCATATTATGATGTGTTCAAGGTCGATTTCTTCACTAGCTTTGTCTATTAGTATTTCTATCTTGTTTTGGAAAATCCTATCAGGTTGAGTTTTTGGATTTCAATTTGTGTTTATCACTAGAAACCTCTCCATTCTACTGGGTTCCTTTAGGACCAAGCTAGGTTTCCAGACTGCAGTCAAGAGACCGGAAGATGGTCTCCCCAATGTTTTGTCAGCCGCCGAGGCAGCAATTTCAAATCCATCCAGGGGGGTTTGTGCGTTTACCAAGTCTCTTGAAGACATAAAAGGTCAAAGGATCCCAGAGTGACATCATTCAGTGATGTTAGATGATTAAAACCTTGAGTATTCCATGACCCGAGGATCAATGTAGTTTCTTCTTAAAGTACAGGTGTCCTTCTTTGTTCGGTGGCCACAGAGTGGGATGGCGATCTTAGTGGCTAGGACCTTGGAGAGTTTACCAGTGATTCAGGGAGCCATGTCCAGTTCCTTAAATCTTGGTCTTTTGGATTCTGGAAGCGGATGTTCCTTTCCAAATAGCCGAGCATTCATGTAGGATTCTGGTCAATAGTTATTTCCCAGTTCTGTAAGGGGCCATGTGGGACTCTTTCATGGTCAATTGAGGACTCAAGGTCATGATATTTAGAGCTGTTGATTTTACTGTTACGTTCATCGTGCCTTGACCCTGTGGATTGAGGCTTCAGGGAGTAGTCTGTTGAGGGGTGTAAGAGGATTCAATTCAACACTACAGCTAAGTCAATGCCTAGTCTGGGATACTGAATGGAAACCCTTATTGATATCTCTTTATGTCCAGTTCATGCGTTCTGGATGACTACCCCTATATAACACCCCTCTCTTGGAATCCCCCTGACCCCACTGAGCCAAGAAGTAGTTCTGTTTTGCAAGTTAAAAAGGTTTATTTGATAATTTAAAATATATATATATATCCCACTTTATAATAAATTAATAATTGAATATCACACTTAATCTGATATGATAAAGATTAACAACGGAGAATCTGGCACTAGCTCACTTCTTATAATCACTAATGAGTTGACATGAAATGGATAAGGTAGCACACTGGTAAATAGGAACAAAAGTATAATGTGGTAGAGGATGCTTTATGTAAGCTCAGGTGGATGCAATATTCAATGAATGCAGTACAGAAAATACTCAATATGATTTCAACCAAACAATGTAATCACTTTTCTCTGGCAATCCCCTCCCCCCCTTGATGCAAGGCAAGGAAATGGAAGGAAAACACACAGTTCTCAGAAATGCAATCAAATGTGATTCAGTTCACCCCAGCAAGCTTAGACTACAGAAGTTTGAAAACACAGGCCCAAATTGCTTTGATATGTGCTGGCAATGAATTAAAAAATATGCTAAAATGCTTTTAATTCCCTTTTCAGAGGTTCAGGGTGAGTGGTATCTAGTTAATATTAGTCCAGGCTCACACTAGCAATGATGCAGGGATAGTTAGCAGGTTAAACGAATTTCTGGCAATGGAAGGCAAGCAGCAGCAGTTTTTACACGAGGAGAAATTTGCAAATCGCGGTAAAATACGCGGATGCGTCGAGCGCTATTACAGAGGAACCACAAGGACTACCTCTATCGTTTTGGGGTCCTAGGAAAGCCTAGGATCTCAGCTTCCAAATAAAAATTACTGCAAGTCTCTAGCACAAACGGTTGCGGAGATATGAGCGATTGAATAAAGGTCGTTTTTCAGATTTGAAATTTTAAACGCACACTTTTTCAGCTTTAAAAATGATGGCAGGATAACACAATTGCTAAGCTGCAGTTCTACTTAGGTTAAAAATGGATTGAATTATATTATTTTAACTAGGAGATTGGTTCTGCACAGTTTTCTAGGTACTCACACTATATTCTTGAGTGAAATGGGCCTCATCACGGATCTGGTCAGGGTTTTAAATTCGCCTCTGGTCTCTGCACTTCACAGTGATCTGGGTCAGCTCTCTCTGGTTCTCTGGTCTGGGTCTCTAGTTCTGGATAGATTGAAGTCTCTAGTTTGGCTCTCTGGAGGTTTGATGGAGGTAAAGTATGGATTTTTCCGGCAGAGCGTCCCGCTGCAGATGGAATTGAGAAGTCCCTATCTGTCCTGTCTGTCTGCTTTTATGTGTTTAGAATGTGGGTGTGTTCTAGCATCACTGACCCTACCTCTCTCTCAGCTTCTAATTGGTCAAACTTCCATTTATCATTTGATTGGGGGAGCTAGGTTGGGTCAGAGTGATGTCATTTTACAGCCTGCAGAAAGTCCACTCCTCCTGTCAACTTACACACAAATCTAGATTTGAAACAAATACATATTTGCAGAGGTACATATTGTTTTAAAATCATATGCACCCATCATGCATTACAGGAGGTATCCCCTGTTCAAACTCTGCTCTTCCTGGGAGCTTGCATTCAGAAATGGCACATATTTCACTTTTTAACTGATTTTGCAATTTCTGACATTGACCCAACTTTACATACATGTGCGCAGGGAGTACGGACATTAACTGATGAAGTTTCAGATTTTTAACATGCATACATTTAGAGTTATATCCACTTTTCCGCTGACACCCCCCTGAACATACCACCGGTTCTAAAAACCTCTTAAACTGTGGGCAGAAAAATCACAAGAATTATGGTATCATTTATAAAATTTTCACATGTCCGCTCTATGAGTTATTCATCTTTTTAAAGTTATGTTCTGGCTCCAAAGGGGTGTGGTTTACCCTCAGCACAAGGTTGAATTTCTGGTTTTCCCAGTTCTGCCAAGCCAGCTTGCTCTCACAGGCAGTGCCCCTCCCCTTTCCTCAGGAGGAAGCCACTTTTTACGACCATTTACGACTCCTGCCAATAAAACCTTTGCCTGAGCCAGGACAGGGCTTTGTTCACTTTCCTGCAGAGCACAGGTAATTCAATTATCAGATAGATGGCATATCCTTAGTGTGAGCAGCAAAAGGGCAGCTAGGCCTGGGAACACAGCTGTGACTCAAGTTTCACTCCTGATGGGGGTAGTTGCCAGGCAAATTGGAATCTCTTTAAGCTGTCATTTCTGTTCCCCAGTTTCTGCATTCAAATAAAACTAAACATTTTCACATATGCAGCTAGAAGGCTGATTCTAAGTTTAAAACTATGACATTTAAACAATTGCAACCTATGTGACACTCAAAAGTAGGTCACTCATTTAATCTAAACATTTTCGATTTTAGTGTCTTTAAATCCAGTGCAACTTAAACTGCTGACTCCATAGCAGTTTTGTTATAAGCATTGTTTTGGGCTCTTCATTTCCCAGATTTTGTAGGCACACAACACTCCATTCTACCAAATGTCTGCTGGTGTCCAGTGAGTTTTTAGATGTGTTGCAATGTTTAAAATAGACAGTTTGAGCCTGCCTTCAGAGAAACACAGGGTGGTTTTAAACTGCCGGCTTTTGGATAGTGGTGAGTACTGGTACTGCACCCATTTTTGAGATTTAAGAAATGAATTCCCCACCATTCTAGGTTGCATTTGGCAATCAGCATTGCCATTCCCGATGGTTTCAGACTACTGTGCGTGTAGTCCAATGGTGGTTTTAAGCAGTTTCCTTCTGTGCCCATAACATCGGCAAAAATGAGTGGCAGCCTATTCTTCATGCATTTCCCTGTGCATTTTCTGGGAAGCTCTGGCCATCATGAGGTTTTCCATGTCAGTACTGCACAGTTTTGAGGTAGGGCTCGGATGCATGGGTAAATACATCCCACAAGCCCCCCTCTTGCGATGGCCATTCTATTTCACGAATGGGACTCGCAAGACCTGGGATGTTTCCTCATCTTCTTCCAATAGATGGCACAGTTCAGCATCTTTTCCTCCATCCGGTCGGATCGATCGGTTCTCCTCGCCGGTTCTGATGGGAGTATTGGGCGGTCCACTGGGCCCATTGGATCTTCGTTCCCGGTCTCCGGATCGTCCTTCTTGGTCATTCTTCATGGTTTCATCTCTCCTAGGATGATAAAGCAAAAGCGGCAATATCTACTCATAGACGATTTTTTTTTTTTTTACCACTGTTGAGATAGTGGGGCAGCATATGCATTTTATCATAACGAAACATTACATTCTTATTTTAATAAAAACAGTATGACTAAGAGACAGTTTCATACAAATCACAGTATGTTAGAGACTAGATGTGGTGTGTTTTATGATTGGAACTGAATTAGTCTGAGAAAGTACCCGCTAGGATTCCAGAGGATTCCTCCAGTTGTTGCAGAGTGTGCCTGGGATGGCAACATTTCAACTGGTTTATGTGGACCCACTTGTCTTCCCCCTCTGCCAAAGGACCTTTGGGGATGTGGATTTTGTAGGCCACAGGGGAGATCTTGTCGATGATCTCAAAGGGTCCCTTCCATGTAGGCAAGAATTTGCGCTGCTTGGCCTGGTTCCTTTGGAAGTTGTATAGATAGACCCGGTCTCCCACCTGATATTCCTTCCTGGAAGTTTTCAGGTCATAATGGGTCTTCATGCTATCAGCCGATCTCTCTAGATTCCGCTGAGCGTAAGCAAAAGCATGTTGAAGGTGTTTCCTTAAATTCTCCACATACTCGTGAGTTGTGGAGGCATTTATTAGTGTCTGCTCTTGGGTCCTGTAGAGCAAATGCTGAGGAAGCACCATCTTGCGCCCAGTCATCAACTCAAATGGTGACATTTTGGTTGCAGATGAAGGGGTAGATCTGATGGCCATTAGGACCAGAAGTAATCGGATATCCCAACTTGGCCCAGAATCTGCCACAAACTTCTTTAATATGCTCACAATTGTCCGATTATATCTCTCTACTGCCCCAGAAGAAGCTGGTCTATAAGCAATATGCAGCTTTCTCTTGACCCCCAGTATCTCCCACATCTTTGTCATTACTTCACTGGTGAAGTGGCTACCTCTGTCTGACTCAATCCTTTGAGGTAGACCAAAACGGGAAAAGATGTGGTTAATCATCAAGGCAGCTGCAGTTTCTGCCTTGCAGTTTGGGGCTGGGAGACATTCCACCCACTTGGTAAACAAGCATGTCACAGTCAACATGTACTTATTCCCCCTAGCCGAGCGAATCACAGGGCCTACAAAGTCGATTTGTAAATCTGACCATGGCAGTGTCATTCCCCTCTTTTGTAAAGGCGCCCGGTGCGTAAGGGATGATGGCTGAAATTGTGCACACACAAGACAACCCTTCAAATATTGGTTGAGGTCCTGGCCCATGTGTGGCCAGTATGCAACCTCTCTTAAGATTTCCAATGTTGTGTGAAACCCCCTATGACCGGCGGTGGCCGCATCATGGGCGTGACTTAACATCAGGCTTCGGAATGAGGTAGGAACCACCCACTGATCGTGGCCAGCTTTGGATTTCCTTACCAGCAAACCGTCTTGGATTCGGAACATTTTTGGACATTTCATCAACACTCTTAGGTCCTCTTTCCCAATGTAATCGGTATCCGTCAGGGGAAAGTTCTCAGGGTCCTCAAGGTGCTGGTAAAATTTACCAATAATTGGATCCCCCTTCTGAGCGGTAATCAAATCAGCATCAGGGGTCTCCTTGCTCCATTGTGCAATTGAAAGGTCGTTGTGAGCATTTGTCTGGGACCTAGTGATAGCAGTGACCTGGATTTCCCCCAACAGGGACTCAATCTCAATTAGATCCCCTTGGATGGCCCCGGTTTTGGCCAGCTGATCAGCTAAGTCATTTCCAGTTTTGTCTGGTCCCTCTATTTTGGAATGACCCTTGATCTTCTTCCAGTAGATGGTCATCCCATTCGATGTGACCAGATCATCAATGTTTTGGATCAACTTCCCATGTTTCAAGGGTTTGTTGTTAGCACATAACATGCCTCTGGTTTTCCAATTAACCAGGTGCTCCACGAACCCATTCCGTACATAATCCGAATCTGTGATTATGACCAGTTCGTGGAGTTGATGTTGGACAGCAGTGAGGATGGCCTGATGCACAGCCATCAATTCTGCCACCTGACTACTTCGGGGATCAATTTTGTATCCAGCGGAGGGTTCTGGGGACTCATTCACCCATGCATTCCCTACGCCGGCCACCAGTTCTTTCTCCCCGTTGTTGTCAACATGGTAAGAGCATCCATCCACATACACAGTGGGCATTCCCTCACACTTGTCTTCTTCAAAGACTTTGTGGGGGGAATTAAGGTATGCCTCCATGTTGTCCTTTATTTTTAGACTTTCGTCCTCGAGACAGTTTTCTCTGGCACAATCATGCAAGTCAGCCAGACCTTGCGCGAGGGGACTCTTCTTGTTTTGGCCATATCTGACCTCCACAGGAAAGCCTTGCATTGACAGAATCCAGGAGGTAATTCGGGAATTACTCACATTTCCGGCCCGGATTCTGTCACTTTGGAGATATTGCAGAGGCTGGTGTGGAGTCTCCACTATGATGTGTTCCCCCTGGATAAACGGGCGGTAATTCTTCAATGCCCACACCGTCGCCAGGAGTGCTTTCTCACAATCGTTGAATTTTTCCTCCACAGAGGATAAAGTTTTGCTCGCATAGGAGATTACTTTATTGACCTTGTCATGCTTTTGATATAATACTGCCGTCAAGCACGTATTAGAGAACCCTGTCTCCAGGAAGAACTCCTTGTTTCTGACCGGGTAAGCTAGGCAAGGCGCTTGTGAGAGGCTTCTTTTGAGTTGTTTTACTGCCTCGGCTTGTTCTGGACCCCATTCCCACTTGACCCCCCCCTTCAGGAGATGAATCAGGGGTCTGGTGATCTCTGCGTAGCCCTCAATGAACTTTCTGCTGTAATTAGTCAGTCCAAGGAGGCTCCTTAGTTCCCGCAGAGTTGTGGGGTCTTTCAGTTTCTGAAGTGCTTCCACTTTCTTTTCCTGGGGACAAAGACCCTGAGGAGTAATCTCATGCCCCAAGAAGTTAACACGGGTTTTACACCACTGTGCTTTCTGAAAGGAAAGTTTTGCTCCGGCGGCCCTCAACTGTGTCAGAACATAACGGATCTCCGCTATGTGTTCCTCAACAGTTGAGCTTTTGATGAGGACATCATCTACATAAGCCAGGTTACCTCTTGCACCCAAGTCGGGCATGGCCTTGTGTAGAAAAATGTTGAATTCATTGCCGGAGTTGAGGTATCCGAAGGGAGTCCGGGTCCATGTGTACTGCTGGCCCCCAAAGGTAAAAGCCAGCTTGTATTGGTCCTCCCTACTGACAGGCACGGTCCAGTATCCATTGGTCAGGTCTATTGCAGTGAATACCTGTGACCCCTGAATCTGGGCCAGCCCTTGGTCAATGTAGGGAAGAGGCCATCGGGAAGTATGGACCCGTTTGTTGAGCTCCCTGAGGTCGGCGCAGAGTCTCCACTGGCCGTTCGGCTTCAATATTCCCAGCACCGGATTATTGAAGGTGCTGTGGACTGGACGGATTATTCCCCTGGACTCAAGGTTCTTAATTATTTCAGTAAGGGACTCCATTGATGCGAGAGGCAAGCGATATTGCTTCACAAACACAGGAGTCATGCCAGGGTCCGTGGGGATTGTTGTTGTGTGGATGTCAGTGCGACCACAGTCATATGAGTCTACCGCAAAGAGATCTTGGAAATCCAAGAAAACTTTTGCTTTTGTTCCAGAGTCCCACAGGCATCAGCTAGGTTGACTCTCTCTTCCACCATCTGCCTGAAGCCTGGAAAGACTTCTGGTTTGGCTATCTCCGCGGCCTCCTCCAGCTGGGTGGAGAAGTCCCTGGTCAGAGTGCTGATTTGGACCGGAGGCTTCAGGTGGGAAAGGCAGCCCTCATGTACCTGGAAAATCACCTCATCCCTCCTGAAGTCACACGTCACATCTTCCTTACCATAGGGGCAGGAAGTGTACACCAGGAAGTTCCCCCCATGCCGGGTAAAAATCCTGTCTGGTGTTGTATTGTCATCACTGTCACTGTCAAAGCAGTCCTTGGGGATTGGCCCTAACAGTTCATTTCCAAGATCCATGGAGAAATGTCGGTCATCAACCGCCATTCCAATAATGGTGCCTGCGGCTAGAGTAATACTCTTTAAGTCGCTGTTATCCACCTCTATTGGAATGGTGTCATGTTCTATGTTGACTAATGGTGTTGGGTTTACCCCCAACCCTTGCTGTTGGAGAGAAGCATTTAGATGTATGTAAGCATCAGGGTTTTTCAACTCTTGTCCCCTTTTAACTTTCACTTCCAGGGAGAATTGTCGGGTCCTTTCTGGGATGGTGACTTCCTCTTTAACCTGAATTTCAACTGCATAAGGTAGTAATTGAGCTGACCTAAATGCTTTTTCTGGATCATCAAAGCCCATGGGATTATCCGCTAATCGGGACCAAGCTTTGAAGTTTATTAGGTCCAAACTAATGGCAAAGCGATTGAGAATGTCACTGCCTAAGTAAAAGGCGGCAGGGACGTCTCGCACGACCCAACAATTGTGGACTATGCTCTTGTTGCCAATGGAGATTTTGAGCATACACCTGCTTGGCAGGAGATGTTTGGAATTAGGTGCTTCCAGGTCCATTTCCCATTTGTCTATCAGTTTGAAGGTGGGAATGGCTGGATCTTTTGGGAGTTGGCGATACATGGCTTCGCTGATGAAGCTCTTACCGTTGTTCACACACACTCGAGCGAGAACAGAGTCCTTCCCATCATTTAACTGAACAGGGATGAACAACTGCTCTCCAATTTGCTGAATATCAGCCAGGCTCTGAGCTGATTTCACATCTTTCTGGACTATAGGAGTGGGAGTTTCAGATTGTGGATTGGTATAGAATTTCAGAGTGTTTCCTTCCAGCGTGGAATACCACCTTAAACTGGGAGGAAGGTTGATTTTCAGAAATAGAGAGGACCCCCCATCACTAGTCTGTTGTCCTACTGCTATTACTGTCACGTCTGGAATCTGGTTGTTCTGGAAGTGAAATTCTACTTGGTCAGATTTTTGTTCAACCATGTGGCATGTGCCGTTTAAACTAACATGGTTGACACTCTGTTTTAATTTTATTGGTCGGCTAGTCTGGGTCCAGAGGACCTTGTTTACACAATCTATTAGGGGTGACAACCTTCTCAGGAGGTCATTCCCTAGTAAACAAGGGGTGCCCTCCGGGGTCACAACTATGACCGGGTGTTTCAACTTGTGTCGCCCGATCTTAATGTCCAAGTCTGCCGTCCCCTCGACGGGAATTTCCTTCCCGTCAAAGTTCTGCAGTTGTCCAGGAAGAGAGGTGAGAGGAATTTGGTAATTCTCTCCCCTTCCTGCATTCAGTTCGTCAAAGGCCCTTCTGGACAGAAGGGTAGCTTGAGATCCAGTGTCCACCAGTGCCGAGATTGTACCCTGCCCCTGTACTTGTACCGGGGCATAATATCTTCCCTCCTTCTCCTCAAGGGGGCACAGGTAATGTACATTTTTGGACAACTGGTGGGCTAACTTTCTGGTTTTGGACATTGCTAGCGAAGAGATTTGGGCAGAATTCTGTGGAGAGTCTTGGGAATCTGAAAGAAAAATTTGGCAACTGGAGATCGGAGCCATTGTGGGTTCCCCTGGTTCCAGTTCTGGGCCGCCCCCCCCCCTTTTTGGAGGCAGTCCCCAGTATGGGTTTGAACCCGGGGATTTTCTTGCTGTTGGTTCTGGGATGAGATGGTGGGCGGCGGTAGCTCAGTCTCCACATCTCCCCAGTCTGGATTTGCATTCCTAGGGACCCATTTTTCTTTGGGAGGGGTTCCCCCCTCTCTGAAGGAGAAGATCCTTTTCTCAGGATCCTCTGAGGATCCCTCTCCCTCAAATTGGAAGATCTGTACCTCCTCCTCAAACTGAGTCTGTTTGGGTCTTTTGTTTCTCCTACCCCCCCTCTGCTCCTTAGGAGGCAGACTTTCAGGGGCCAGAGATTTTGTTTCCGGTTCCTGGGTTTCCAGGGGCTGTTTACAAGTGAGGAAGGAAGCTTCCTCCAAGGCTTTACACCCCCCTTCCCTTTGTGCCTCCTCCCTGGGAACCGGTGAGTTATCGGGGTGCTGCCCCCGTCATTGTTCTGGAGCACCAGGTCCAGAGTTGGGTGCGTTCTGCGCCGGCACGCCCATCTGAGGGTTCTGCTGAGCCCTCAGTATGTGACCCAGATCCCGCGCCATGGTTTGAACCTGGCGCTCTAACTGGGAAACCCGCTCAGGCTGATACGGGGCCCTGTTTTCTCCCCTGGGCTGATCCCGGGAAGGGTAGCTGTCCCTCCTCTGGTAATACCCCGGGTTGGGAAGATTTGGGTACCCCTCCACCCTTGGCCTCCCCTCTCCCGGATTCAGTGGTCTGGGCTCAGGGAATTGGGGAAAGAAGGATGGATGGTTTTGGGGCTGAAAGTCGGGTGGATATCTGGGGAAAAAGTTCTGCCCAGGGTTTGGTAATTTTCTGCCCTCCTGTGGGAAGTTTGGAGGGAAGTTCCCTGGGTTAGGTGCTTGGCTGGATACCCCCCCTTGGGCTGGAGGAGTCCACACATAACCCAGGATGGGTCGATTTCCCTTGTAACGGGGACTTACATAATCAGGAGAGCGAGGGACCCCATTTGTGGGGCTGCCTCCCTGGCTCCCTGTCTGTGACTGGCCCGAGGACCTTCTGGGCCTAGCATTATTAGGTGCAGGTAGGTTTTTAGGCCCCCCCATCTCCAAATCCAAAACGGGGGTGACCTTTACCTCTGCCACCTTGGCAGCAGCAGGGGTGCTGTTGGCTTTGGGGTTTTTCTGGGCATTACTTTTGCTATCTACCGGTTTCTGCACCTCATAGATCCGGGTAGCCTGTGCAATGACCCAGTCTAAAGATCTTTTCTCGTGAAAATCCCTCACGAGCTGGGTCATGATATATTTGGGCAAGGCATGAAAAAATGTATTAACGAATTCTCGACTGTCTGTGCGCACCCTTCTGGTGGTCTGCGCAAAAGCACGCTTTAACTCCTGCACAAATTCTTGTGGGGCCTGATCCTCCCCACATTGCAAATTGTAGGCTGCCTTGCGAGCCTCTTGAGGATTTCTGTGAACAGAAAAATGTTTCAAGATGGCCGCCTTATAGGTGGACCATCTTAAATGATTTTGGTCCTCCAGCCCTGCAAAGAAACTGGAGTATTCCGGGGAGAAGGTCCACTTTACATATTGAATACAGCTTTGGCTGTCCTTCAAATGGAAAGTCTCCATCATTTGTTCAAACAACTCTAAGTGCTCCCAAACAGAATACTTAGCGTTCTTATGGTAAGGCGTGATGACGCTCCTGATCGCCTTAATCTGCTTTAACGGGTCCTTAAGCAAGGCCCTTTTTGCCTTATTGGCCTTTTTGGTTCGGGTAACCCTTGTCCATTCATCCTCGGACTCAGAGGCACTGCTCCCAGAGGTTCCCGTCTGTTCTTCCAGGTTTTCCCGGATTCTGCGAGCCTGGGAATGGCTGGCAGAATGTGGGGACCTGGTCTCCTGTGTCCTGCCCAGTTCAGAGGAGTCTTCAGATTCCTCCTTGCTGCCAGGATTTTCTGGGTACCCCCCCGCTGACCTAACTGGGCAGAGGTTTTCAGGATGCCCTTAATGGGCCTATTCTCCCGGGGTTCCCCACTGAACTGTACTGTACTTGGGTGCCCATACCCGGATGCCCACCCCTCCATTCCTGAGTGGTACTGGCCTATGAGCCCCATACTCTTAGCTGGAGAGTAATCTGCCATCCCTGTGGCCCTGTGCTCATGTGTGCCAGGGGACATGGGGGTGGCAGAGTCCAGGGACTGAGAGGTATGAGGGCCTCTGGTACTAGGGCTCCTGAGGTTATGCTCCGGAGTTTCCATTTCCCAGCGAACCTCATCTCTATCCGCCCCTGCTCCCTGTTGCAATGCAAGAGCCTGCATTTGTGCCTTCAGTTCCTCTGTTAAGGCCTTACTCGACTCTATCAGTTTCTCCTGCATCGCTACCTGTTGCTGGAGCCTATCATTGTGTTGACAGAGGGCCTCATTCTCCCTCTGTGCTTCCTGGTTGGTCCTGGAGAACTGGGCCAGTCTTTGCTGCAGGAGGTTTACCTCCTGGGCAATGTCCCTATTGGCCTGCTCCTTTCTTGCTAGAGCATCTTCCACCCTTCTGGTGTGCTCTACCAAGTTCTGGTTTTCTTTTTGGAGATCACCCAGCCCCTGGAGGGCCAGGTGATTTTCTTCAATTTCCTTTTTTAAGTGGCAGACTTCCTGGCCTATGGCGTCTCTTTCCTGACTAAGAGCCTGCATCTGCGCCGCCAGGTCGTCCCTTTGCCTTTGGAAGGCGCCGGCTTTCTGGCGCTCCTGATCAAACTCTGCCTGGGTATCCAGGTCTTTCAAAATTAGTTTGTTGCTCTCCTCTTTCTCTCTGTCTAGTTGGATTTGCAGGGTGGCTACCTGCTCTGTGCATGCCCTGTTGAAATTGATCTGTTGCTCCAGCTTTTTCTGGTTCTGCAGTAAGGAGTCCAAACTGTCTTGGTGCTCCTTCTGCAGGGCCAGAAATCGGGTATCCTGGTCTGTCTTTTCCTGTTGTAGGATGCCCATATCCTCTTTTATTTTAATGATATATTGCCTACTATCATTTTCTGCCTCCTGGCTCCTCTGCAGCCTCTGCTCAGAAGAGTCCAGATCAGATTGGGCCTTCTGTAATGCCATCTGTTGCCTATTTGCCAGATTTTGGCTTTCAGCACATCTATCCTGCATGTCTCCCATATATAGGTACAGGTATGCTGCTATCCTGGCAATCTTATTGTGTTCCTCTTTGGCTTTAGGAGCCATATATAGTTCACTCAGGGCCACATGTAAGGGACCCTGATCTCTATATATATCTGACCCTGTTTCAGTGACCTGTTGTGTGATGGCCTGCAACCACACATCCTGGCCCTGTTCGGTCCATTCACCTCTCACAAATAGCTTATGCAAGAGGTGCTCTCTGGCTATTTTCATGTCTACTAAGGTCGTCATTCTAGAGATTGGTCTCTGTCCTGACTTACAGAAGTTTGTATTTTATTTTTGCAGAACAGAACTTTTCTTGGAGTGTCCCTTTTGAGGAATGCTTCACAGCGTAATGCAGCGTGGTGATCCGACCGGATGTATGTATCCCGTCAGTTCGCACACTGTATTAAGCTGCACAAATGGTAAATCTAACCCAACATCCCGGACGAGCCCCCAATTTGTAAGAGGATTCAATTCAACACTACAGCTAAGTCAATGCCTAGTCTGGGATACTGAATGGAAACCCTTATTGATATCTCTTTATGTCCAGTTCATGCGTTCTGGATGACGACCCCTATATAACACCCCTCTCTTGGAATCCCCCTGACCCACTGAGCCAAGAAGTAGTTCTGTTTTGCAAGTTAAAAAGGTTTATTTGATAATTTAAAATATATATATATATCCCACTTTATAATAAATTAATAATTGAATATCACACTTAATCTGATATGATAAAGATTAACAACGGAGAATCTGGCACTAGCTCACTTCTTATAATCACTAATGAGTTGGCATGAAATGGATAAGGTAGCACACTGGTAAATAGGAACAAAAGTATAATGTGGTAGAGGATGCTTTATGTAAGCTCAGGTGGATGCAATATTCAATGAATGCAGTACAGAAAATACTCAATATGATTTCAACCAAACAATGTAATCACTTTTCTCTGGCAATCCCCTCCCCCCCTTGATGCAAGGCAAGGAAATGGAAGGAAAACACACAGTTCTCAGAAATGCAATCAAATGTGATTCAGTTCACCCCAGCAAGCTTAGACTACAGAAGTTTGAAAACACAGGCCCAAATTGCTTTGATATGTGCTGGCAATGAATTAAAAAATATGCTAAAATGCTTTTAATTCCCTTTTCAGAGGTTCAGGGTGAGTGGTATCTAGTTAATATTAGTCCAGGCTCACACTAGCAATGATGCAGGGATAGTTAGCAGGTTAAACGAATTTCTGGCAATGGAAGGCAAGCAGCAGCAGTTTTTACACGAGGAGAAATTTGCAAATCGCGGTAAAATTCGCGGATGCGTCGAGCGTTATTACAGAGGAACCACAAGGACTATCTCTATCGTTTTGGGGTCCTAGGAAAGCCTAGGATCTCAGCTTCCAAATAAAAGTTACTGCAAGTCTCTAGCACAAACGGTTGCGGAGATATGAGCGATTGAATAAAGGTCGTTTTTCAGATTTGAAATTTTAAACGCACACTTTTTCAGCTTTAAAAATGATGGCAGGATAACACAATTGCTAAGCTGCAGTTCTACTTAGGTTAAAAATGGATTGAATTATATTATTTTAACTAGGAGATTGGTTCTGCACAGTTTTCTAGGTACTCACACTATATTCTTGAGTGAAATGGGCCTCATCACGGATCTGGTCAGGGTTTTAAATTCGCCTCTGGTCTCTGCACTTCACAGTGATCTGGGTCAGCTCTCTCTGGTTCTCTGGTCTGGGTCTCTAGTTCTGGATAGATTGAAGTCTCTAGTTTGGCTCTCTGGAGGTTTGATGGAGGTAAAGTATGGATTTTTCCGGCAGAGCGTCCCGCTGCAGATGGAATTGAGAAGTCCCTATCTGTCCTGTCTGTCTGCTTTTATGTGTTTAGAATGTGGGTGTGTTCTAGCATCATTGACCCTACCTCTCTCTCAGCTTCTAATTGGTCAAACTTCCATTTATCATTTGATTGGGGGAGCTAGGTTGGGTCAGAGTGATGTCATTTTACAGCCTGCAGAAAGTCCACTCCTCCTGTCAACTTACACACAAATCTAGATTTGAAACAAATACATATTTGCAGAGGTACATATTGTTTTAAAATCATATGCACCCATCATGCATTACAGGAGGTATCCCCTGTTCAAACTCTGCTCTTCCTGGGAGCTTGCATTCAGAAATGGCACATATTTCACTTTTTAACTGATTTTGCAATTTCTGACATTGACCCAACTTTACATACATGTGCGCAGGGAGTACGGACATTAACTGATGAAGTTTCAGATTTTTAACATGCATACATTTAGAGTTATATCCACTTTTCCGCTGACACCCCCCTGAACATACCACCGGTTCTAAAAACCTCTTAAACTGTGGGCAGAAAAATCACAAGAATTATGGTATCATTTATAAAATTTTCATATGTCCGCTCTACGAGTTATTCATCTTTTTAAAGTTATGTTCTGGCTCCAAAGGGGTGTGGTTTACCCTCAGCACAAGGTTGAATTTCTGGTTTTTCCAGTTCTGCCAAGCCAGCTTGCTCTCACAGGCAGTGCCCCTCCCCTTTCCTCAGGAGGAAGCCACTTTTTACGACCATTTACGACTCCTGCCAATAAAAACTTTGCCTGAGCCAGGACAGGGCTTTGTTCACTTTCCTGCAGAGCACAGGTAATTCAATTATCAGATAGATGGCATATCCTTAGTGTGAGCAGCAAAAGGGCAGCTAGGCCTGGGAACACAGCTGTGACTCAAGTTTCACTCCTGATGGGGGTAGTTGCCAGGCAAATTGGAATCTCTTTAAGCTGTCATTTCTGTTCCCCAGTTTCTGCATTCAAATAAAACTAAACATTTTCACATATGCAGCTAGAAGGCTGATTCTAAGTTTAAAACTATGACATTTAAACAATTGCAACCTATGTGACACTCAAAAGTAGGTCACTCATTTAATCTAAACATTTTCGATTTTAGTGTCTTTAAATCCAGTGCAACTTAAACTGCTGACTCCATAGCAGTTTTGTTATAAGCATTGTTTTGGGCTCTTCATTTCCCAGATTTTGTAGGCACACAACACTCCATTCTACCAAATGTCTGCTGGTGTCCAGTGAGTTTTTAGATGTGTTGCAATGTTTAAAATAGACAGTTTGAGCCTGCCTTCAGAGAAACACAGGGTGGTTTTAAACTGCCGGCTTTTGGATAGTGGTGAGTACTGGTACTGCACCCATTTTTGAGATTTAAGAAATGAATTCCCCACCATTCTAGGTTGCATTTGGCAATCAGCATTGCCATTCCCGATGGTTTCAGACTACTGTGCGGGTAGTCCAATGGTGGTTTTAAGCAGTTTCCTTCTGTGCCCATAACATCGGCAAAAATGAGTGGCAGCCTATTCTTCATGCATTTCCCTGTGCATTTTCTGGGAAGCTCTGGCCATCATGAGGTTTTCCATGTCAGTACTGCACAGTTTTGAGGTAGGGCTCGGATGCATGGGTAAATACATCCCACAGGGGGAGGACCTCAAGTACCTAACTCCTCGCGATGAGGTACAATTCTGGTTAGGCAAGGCATCTCTCATTTTTGGATTAGAGTCGTCCGGTTTCTGACATTCTCGGTAGTTGGTGTTTCCTAAAGAGTGCCTGTCCAATACTTTCGTCGACCTCCCGGGGCAAGTAGATGGTTGTTTCCCTGTATCTTTTCCTGTTGGACTTCGATGTTTTGACTTGGCATGGCACGAATATTCAATGTGTTCTCTGTTTCTTGTAGACAGTGATCTTGTTTGTTCATTATCCCAGTGTTTGAGTTTGCTTAGGTCATAGCATAAGCATCTCAATTTGTCTGTTGAGTCCCTCAGTATGTTTTTCACCTCTAAAGACGAGATGTGCAGGAAGACACTATTCATTAAGTCTTCTTGCTTGAACTCTATGATGTCTATGTCGTCTGGGAGCAGCAATCTTATCTTCGGGATGTGGTGGAAGAGAGACATTATAGATTTTTGTTTAGAATGGACAGCTCCCCTTCATCCCAAATGTGTTCCAACTTAAAAGTTCTAGACTTTGTAGATCAGTTTGATCACGATAGGAGGGCTCTTTTGGATTGTCTGTCTTCTTGTTTTGGCACTCGGTTCAAGTTCAGTATCGAGTGGTCATTTCCTTGACGGTCCTTATGTTGCAGACGCTTAGTGGCTGGATGGGGTTCATTATTTGTCTTTTCACGGGTGTTGAATTTCCCCTTATCTAGCCAGCTTACAAATTTGGTTAAACCTGGATGCTTGAGGCTCAATAGCTTTAGTTTATTTTCTTTAGTTTCGAAGGTCTGCTCTCTTTTGTTCTCGAGAATTAGGAACTGCAGAGATCCCAGGTTAAGAATGCGTACCTTCTTCTCAGGTTCATTACATGAGAAGTTTGATGGCTGCGAGTCCGCTTTTCTTTTGAGTGGTTGATTGTTACATCCTCAGGATGTTGAATTGCGTCCAGTAGATAATCAAGGGGTTCTCTTTCCTGAAGCTTTGGCGTGATCTTTAGAACTTCTGGCTTTTGGCATTCGAGCCTACCCTCTGACACTGGCAACTTCCGGAATCCTTTCCTGATCATTCTCTTTTCGGAGGTCGACGGTGTTTGTTTTGGGGTGGTGATTTTCTTCTTGGGAAGTCCTTACGAGGTAGGAGGGAGCAGTAGGAATGTTGGTTGCTCCTCCAATGGTTGGATTTGATCGATGCATCCTAGGACTTTGCATCCATTTTTGCGGTCTGCTAAAGATGTGGATTTGGGAGGGTTTGCGATTGTTGCGGCTTTTACAGTTGCAGTTTTTATTGGAACCTTTTCTTCTGGTGCGACTGGTTTGTTATTCTTAATTTGATTACTTGCAGAGAACATTTTTGCATTGGGTAGCCCAGGGCTTTCAGAGGTGCTGCATAGTCTGTCTGAATGGAGACGCAGGCTTGAGTTTTAATTGCCTTGTCATGCGTTTGGGTCCCTATCGCTTTAAGGACCGCCTTGGTCAATTGTTTTGACGTTATGTATCCCAATAAGTAAATCAATCTTGTATGAACGTGGGCAACCATGGTTAAGTGGTCCTTCAAGGTGTCGTTTACAGATTCGTTAAGTTTGGCAAATGGCACCAAGGCTATTGTTATTGCAAACATTATGGCGAAAAGGTCTGTCTTTTTGTTTGGTGTTTCTCTCCCTCCATCATTGGGTATTTCGCTTCTTCTATTAGGTGTTAGCGGATATTTTTGTAAAGATTGAAGTGGTGTTTCTGTGTCACAGTGATTTAATTCATATAGAATATTGTGAGGCGGGGCCAGAAATTTGGGGCTCAGGGTTGAAACTGGAAAGGGAATTGGCTTTGAGGTGTTGACCTTGCTTTCTGTTTTTTGATTCAGTAAATTCGATCCACAATTAGATGCTTTAGCTGAAGAGGGAGAAGAATTTGTTCGTTTACCAGGTACTCATTTCAATATTTGTGTAATGGAGTTGTCATTGCCCACCCTCCTAATCTGGTTAGGATTACGTGATCTTTCAGTTGCCGGAATCAGGATGTTTAGTGGTGGATGGGGAATTCCCCAGGAGGGCTCTGGAGGAGGGGGGCCTGGTGTTGGACCTTTCCCAAAAGGCCATCTCTTGGGAGTGGATGTCTGTTCTTTTTTGAGGAAAATGTTACCTTGCTCTCTATTGATTCCTGTCTAGGGTCCTGAAGAGCCTCCAACCTCTTGCTCCTGTGCTTCCGTGATCCCTTCTAATATTTCGGCATCAGATGGGTCGTTTCTGGTCGCCTCTATCCATTTGTCGCGTTTGAAGAAAAATGTGTTCAACGCACCAGAGGAGAGATGGCTTGGCAAGTTTTTTGTGATTTTAGATGTCTGTTTGGGGGGACATTGTTTCTTAGTGGGCTTGCACTTGTGAGATCTCTTGGGGCTAGCTTGCCGATCCAGAGTTTTGGACTCTCTCAATTGATGACCTTGTGATTTGTACTGAGCTGTTTTTGTTCCTTTAGGAGCGTTCAGTTTTGGAGCCCTTTTAATTGCTCTGGGATTCTTTGCTAACAATGAGGGTTGTTTCTTATTTTCTTTGTTTGAAAATGGTCTTTCTTGGGGCCAAGATTGAATGCTGGTCTCCAGTTCTTTGATCGACTCTGAGCAGTCAGAGTCATCTACAGTTAGGTAGGAGACATCTTGACCCCAGTCCATATCATCAAATCCTTTTGTAATGTCTTAAGGGCTTGCGAGGCCGGCCATGGCCAGCACTGGATGGATTTCGATGGTGACCTCCAGCGGTTGTTTTAGGGAGTTGAGCGGCCTCTCCTTTTCAGTTGTTGATGTTCATTTTATCAAATCGTCATCCTGGAGCATGGGTGAATGTACGGGAGATGTTTTTGTTAATGTTTATATTTTGTTTACACTCATGTTCCGTGTCAAAGTTGGTCTTTGCCTCCACCAAGGGCTTCTGAAGTTCAGTAACCCCCATTTCAATTGCCATTTCTTTTCCCGAAGAGTTTATCAAATTAGCTGGAGAAACGGCGGGGGGAAATTCCATTTTGAAGCCTGAGTCATTTCTTTCGAAGGTCTGTAAAGGTGAGGCGCCCTTTGGTTCCTCCTGTATAGGGCTCTGTTTAACCTTGTCTTCCCTTTCCTTGGGGATAGGTCGAACAAGTTGTGTCCTTTCAGGGCATTCCAAGGCGATCGTGTCATGAGCTGAGTAGTTTTGGTCATGTGCCAAATGTCCTTGGTAGCCTGCTGTGCCCGGCAAATGGCAAAGGCGGGGGAGAGGAGGGTATTGCTGGATGGGCAAAGTGCTTTCGGTCTGTTGTGGAGTGTCACCTTTCAACTCCAAAGTCGCCTTCTCTTCTCGCAGCAAGTCTCCTTTCCCTTTGTTGGTATACTGCGAGGGGTCCTGGAAAGTGGTTTATTGTTCGAAGTGGTGAGGAGTGCCCACCCTGTGCGCCGCTGGCAACCGTTAGTTGCCCTCATGTTTGTGGCCTTGTCCTTCGGTCTCGCAGGGATCACAGTGACCCGCGTGCCTTCTTGCGGATCCATGGCGGCTAGCTGTTGTTGGATGTTCTGATTAGAGCTGGTTGGGTAGGACTTAAGCAGACTCCTTCTTTCCAGACCGTCAATCTCAATGAGGGTGCGCTGACTGCGTAGCTATCTCTCCCATCCTCCTGACGTCTGTGCGAGTTCATGTTGGGATCCCTGCGGCCCGGGCGGCTGCTGACTGCCGAAGACTGCACAAACCTCGGAAACCAGCTACGCACCTGCTCCACGGCATGGAGAAGGATTTATTGGCAAACTCCTCCTCTTGCAGTAAAGGTAGCAAACAGACTACCTGATCCTCACTGAGCGAAAAAATCGAGCAGGCTGCCGAAGACTGCAACAACTTCGGCAACCAGCTCAGCATAGAAACGTTATGTAAATATACAAATAAAGTTTTTTAAGACGAGGTTTATTTGGGGTAATGTGGTTGCACAATTATTACTTTCTACACATGGTACATCATTTTCAATGGCCCAATTGTCAGTATTCTTAATGCCAATTTTGTATGGAATCACAAAACCCTTGAAATTCAAGGAAAACACTTTATTTGCAGGGACGTTAAGCTGAGCATGTAACGCAACAAAACCCTGAAATTCAGCTAACGACACCTTACCTTTGCACCCCATGTTGCACAGCCTATGACCACAATGATGACATCGCAGATGACATCACTGTTGACATCACTAATTACATTACAGTAACCAGCACTAAACATGGCCCTCTGCCATGGTCAGTGTGCATGGGCAAATATATTTTAGCACATTAATGGCACTATTCATGGCCTTCAGTCATGGACACTAGCCGTGGCCTTCAGGCAAGTGCATTGCATATTTTAAAATACTAACAGGCCACCAACCATAGACCTTGGCCTTCACCAGTGGCTACAGCCTTCAGCCGTATCCACTGTATATTATATTATATACACTAACCAGCTACTATCCTTGGCCTTTAGCACAATACTGGCAGTAGCCACAACATTTGATGTGCCCACTGTATGTTGTAAAATACAAATTAGCTACTAGATATGGCCTTTGACCATGATCAGTTTGTACATCTTCTGTCATTGAACACTGTATATTTGAAAAAATAATGCCAGAAGCAATGGCCTTCGGGCTTGCCCACTGTGTATTATACAACACTAACTAGCCACAAGCTATGGTTTTCACTGTGTCC